>NC_045428.1:446518276-446828447 GCF_902635505.1 Sarcophilus harrisii | reverse complement strand
TATTCAGCTATTTACCAATTGATGGGTGCTCCTTAGTTTCTTTTTTTTTTTCTTTAGTCAAAAAGAGTTGAGAAGTATTTTTGTACATATGAATATTTTTACTCAAGACAAATTTAGATTTGATGTAAGGAAAAACTTCCAGAAAAATCAGAATTCTTCTGAAGTAGAATGGGGTGCTTGAGTGAGTTGTAGATTTTCCATTTCATGTTAAGTTTTTTTCTAGCAAAGACTGAAATGACTTTTTTTTTTTTTAATTTAATGGGTATGAGTTGGAATAGAAGATTTGTGAGGTGAACTCAAATTATATGAAATGTACTTTTAATTCTTTAATATTGCAAATATTACATTAGCTGATAGCATGTGATTTAATAAAATATGTAACATAATGAAAAGTAAGATTTATTTCAGTTATATAATTTAGCATTTGATGTTCTAAATTAGGCCACTTATTTCAAGTTTAAATTTAAAATGATCTCCCATTTTCTTTGTAAATTCCTACGTTTCTTCCATTTGTCTAAGATATTTACACTAGCCTGTGTGTCATCTATGAGGTTTTTAAGAGCTTAATCACACCTGTTCTATTTTTATATGAAAGCCACTTGCTTAATTTTAATAGTCATTCTCGAGGCTTTCTGCTTTGTTTGACTGATAACCTGATTTTTTTCCAGAATATATACTCAATTTACAAAGTTAATTAGATACATACATTATGTTGGTAGACTTCAAATAAGTGAAGAAGCCATATGATATAAGTATGAACATAGAGGCTGTTGTTAATCAAGTCACAGCTCCATAAGATATGAATCATAACTTCATTTATTACTAAAGAATGGTCCATGTGCATGTGGCAGTTTTTTAATACCAAGGATCCCACCATACACACAATGCTTTGGGTATTTATGTAGTACCACAAAAAGAAATGTCATATAACAGAAGTGGCATGGGGTGAGGAAAGAACAAGAAAGTTTGGAAATGTTGGACTGTGGAGAAGGATTTTCTGATTACTGAAGGGATCCCAACTGTTCAGTCTCTCAGTCTGGGTGAAGATAGCAGGAATCAGGATTGTAACTGATTTGGTTTCAATGGTACTGAGTCTTATAGAGTTACTTGCAAAAAATCACTTTGAAGATAGTTCAGGGGGACTTCATCTCTGGAAAATAGAGCATCAAGGAAACAAGTTCAGGAGGTCTCTTCACAAGACCCATCTCGGATTTTCTTTCTAAAAATAGTGTTTCTTAAAGAGCCAACTTTTTCTCTTCTTCAATCTCCTTGAAATCTGTAGGGAAACTAAAGAAGTTGCTATAGACTAATGTATGGAAGATATGAGTTCTATGGATTCTGTGGTATAAATACTTTAGAAATACCCTTTCTTTTCCTAAAAAGCTAAAAAAATTTATTTTCTGGAACATATGACTTATCTTTAAAGGAATCTTTTTGTCTCCATTTATTCTAGTTCTAGGACTCTCTTTACCTTTTAAACTGTCATAGCAATCCAACAAAAATATGTTGGAGCTAATGACACAGTGGATGGGGGTTAAGAAGTGTTAGGAAGTCATGAGTTCATATGCATCTTCAGACACTTATGAGCTGTGTGATTATGGGCAAGTCATTTACATTGTTTGCCTTTGTTTCCTCAACTGTAAAATGGGGATAATAGCATCTAACTTGAAGTACAGAAGATTAAATGAAGTAGTATTTGTAAACAAAACAAAAACAAAAAACCACTTAGCTGGTGTTTAGTACATATGAGGCATTGTATAAATGCTTATTCTCTTTCCTTTTCCCCTAAGTGCCACATATTGGATATAAAAACACAGAGCTGACTTTCTTGCTTATTCTACAAGGAGGATATCATTAACACAGATAAGAAAATAAGATGTCTACAAAGTATTTTTCCAGAGGAGAGCAGTAGCAACTAAGAGATTCAAATAGACCTCTTCTAAGATAGCTCTTGAGCCGAATCTTTAAGTTCCAGGTTTCTTGGATTTCTGTTTTTCTTACATATCTCCCAGACCAACATTTGTGGGTTTAGCCTATGTATAAAATAAGAGGAGCACCTTTTTTTTTTTTTTTAACAAATTCATTATATACTAATTTTAAAAAAATGTAGATGTATATTATATATTACATGAAGTTTTAATCTTGGTTTCAATATTATAAATCATATATACTTTCTAATTTTTTATTCTGGAATAATTTAGGAATAAAAAAAAATTTGGTGTTAAAGAGGAAAGAATATTTGCTGTCACTAAAAACTTTTATTTTTTCTCCCAAAAGGCAGTTACAACTATAAATAGAAGACAAGGATACTATCCTTTAGATGGCTATGCTGAAGAAGATGCTTATGAAGAAAAATTTCAGCCTAAAAAGTATGGTTTGAATGTGTTTAAAATTCTCAAATGTAGCAGCTATTTGAGCACTTTGATTTAGAATACTAAAATTACTTTCAAAAAATAATGAGCCAACAAAATGTTATTCATGTACTTAAAAATATTCTTTAATGATCTTGAGTCATTTGTAGAGTGCTCTTGCTTAGGTTTGTTCTCAGCTATTGTCACTGGCAATAAAGGGAGCAAAGCTTGCTCTTTGTTTACAGTGAGTAAAGAAGTAGATTTTCCAGAAAAACAAGGGGAAAACCGAAAGTTACAGAATCCAGTTCCAAGAAAATGAAAGAATGCAGATATTGCTTGGTAAAAACAAAATTTGGTTACTTTTTTCTTTCTGGCTTTATGGAGTTTAGCATAGGAATTAGAAACAAAAGGATGGTGATGGGAGAAGGGTAGCAAAGAGTGGGAAGTGACTTGAGCATAATATTATAAGCATTGTATATGCTTATACATATACAGAGAGAAAGTGTGACCTAGAACACAACTGCATTAGAACCCAACCAAATGCATTTCATATTTGCATGTATATTCACAAATATACATGCATGCCTACATACTATTTTTCTCAGTAGTATCTGTCCAAATATATGTAAAGATAGTTTTCAACATTAATTTTTATAAGATTTTGTTTTAAATTATTTTCTCCCTCCCTTTCTTACTGATGCCCTTACATAGACACCAAGCAATTTGTGATGCAGGTTAAATATATGCAATCTTTTAAAATATATTTCCATATTTGTCATGTTGTACAAGAAAAATCAGATGACAAGGAAAAAACTTCTATGAGAAAGAAAACAAAAAAAGTAACTATGCTTCAGTCTATATTCAGTATCCATAGTTTTCTGGATACAGATGACATTTTTCATCCCAAGTCTGTTGGAATTGGCTTGAATCATCACATTATTGAGAAGAACCAAGTCCATCACAGTTGAATATCACATAATCTTGTTACTGTGTACAGTGTTCTGGTTCTGCTCACTTTGCTTAGCATCAGTTCATGTCTTTCTAAGTTTTTCTGAATTAGCCTGCTCATCATTTCTTATAGAACAACCATATCCCGTGACCTCAGCTAATGGGGATCGATTCAATTTCTAGTTCCTTGCTCCTCCAAAAAAGAACCACTATGGAATTTAGTTTTCTTGGAAAGGTTTCCATTTAAGTACCCAGAAAGAACAGCCTACAATAGTTTCTCCCATCATTCTTTCTTTCAAATCTACAATAATACCTTACACTTGCATAAAACCTTTAATTTTCCTTGGGAAATGTGAGCAGATAGAAGCCACAATGAATCTGGAAGGATAGATTAGTATTGGACTGACAGAATTGGAAAGAGAAGGCAGAACATCAGGAGGATTCAAAATATGTAGCAACAAATGTCAGTTCAAGAAAGTGTGTTTATGTATTAGTAGAAGAAATTATATTCATTAGTATCCATCTTTTCTTTACTTCCTTGTAAATTGTTAAACATGTTACTCTTGGGGGTTAGAAGCTCTTTTTACTTCAGCATTCTTCTCTGATTATGAACCCTGGTTTTCCCTGTTCCCATAGTAAGTTTCCATAGTTGGGTTCATTTTGCTGGCTTTTTTTTTTTTTTTTTAATGAGGTATTAATGTAAGCACCTCTAATCCTGGGTTGGGAGGAATGATGTCTCTGGTTTTACTTCAGCTGTCTCCTCTGACCAGGAACCCTAAACCAAGAGCTCCCCCCTCCAGCAGATGCCCACAGCATCTCTGCCCCATTGCCTCTGCATTAACCCTTTATGCTGATTGTTTCTTGAGGAGGGCCACAGCTCTGCAGCACAGCGTGGCCTGATGTTCCTGGTCATCCAAGAGTCCCTCAGTCTTCCCTGACTTGGGATCCCTATTCTACAGTTTGAAAAGCTAAAGTCTCTGGTACCTGCTGAGGCTCCAGCCACACTCAGTTAGCCCCAGGGGCCCCAATTGGTGTTTCTAAAGACCTAGCCTGAGGTATTTACACTAAACTGGGGTTAATCTTTGGCCTGCCTCTGTCTTTGTATCTTCTCCGATCTTTCTTCATATCTTGGTTTACATCAGGAGAACCCCTGTTCTACCCCTAGTCCTCTTGATTTTTCACTAATCTTTGTTTGCTCTGAGGCACAAATTTGTTATTATATTTATATGGGAGATCAGAGTTAATTTTTTTTTTTATTTAATAGCCTTTTATTTACAGGATATATGCATGGGTAACTTTACAGCATTAACAATTGCCAAACCTCTTGTTCCAATTTTTCACCTCTTACCCCCCCACCCCCTCCCCTAGATGGCAGGATGACCAGTAGATGTTAAATATATTAAAATATAAATTAGATACACAATAAGTATACATGACCAAAACGTTATTTTGCTGTACAAAAAGAATCAGACTCTGAAATATTGTACAATTAGCCTTGTGAAGGAAATCAAAAATGCAGGTGTGCATAAATATAGGGATTGGGAATTCAATGTAATGGTTTTTAGTCATCTCCCAGAGTTCTTTTTCTGGGCATAGCTGGTTCAGTTCATTACTGCTCCATTGGAAATGAGTTGGTTGATCTCGTTGCTGAGGATGGCCTGGTCCATCAGAACTGGTCATCATATAGTATTGTTGTTGAAGTATATAATGATCTCCTGGTCCTGCTCATTTCACTCAGCATCAGTTCGTGTAAGTCCAGGCCTTTCTGAAATCATCCTGTTGGTCATTTCTTACAGAACAGTAATATTCCATAATATTCATATACCACAATTTATTCAGCCATTAGGAGAGTTAAATTTACCAATCTATTCTACCTTTTTCCCAGAATTGTCATAAGTTTACATTTCAAAAGTAATACTACATTTTGCTCATGGTTTGCTGCTTCTGCTCAATTATGTGGGGATAGGATTGAAGTAACTGGGTTTGGCTCATTAGAGATAAATTCTGCTAATTGAGGTCTTTGGAGATACCTTTGTAACTTGCATGAAGGTTTTTCAAAGACTAATGTAAACATGTGAGAAGCCTAACCTTCTCATATGAAAAGTAAAAACCATGAAACCTTAGAAAGGGGCCCTTAATTTAAAACTGTACATTTTAAACCTGTAGTAAACAAAATCTTAGCAAACACTTGCAAGTATCTGAAAATTCACTCTCTGGAGGGAGAATGAGGTCATTTTCCTGTGTGACAGTTTTGGCTGCTAATCATGGGGAACCTGAACTTTTAACTTTGCAAAGTTGTAGCTGTTAAGCCATGGTAAAGGACCATTTATAAGGAACTTGCCCCTCAGAAACACTGACATGAAGTAATTAAGGAGTAATGTAATATAATGAAATAATAGCTTTTATATGTGGTTCTTTAAGGTTTATATAAAGCATTTTATATTTTTGATTTGATTCTTATAAGCCTGGAGGTAGCTATTTTATCCATTTTGTAAATCACTAATAACCTGGGATTCTTGTTTCTAAGAAGTAATTCAAGCCTAAGTATTACTGATTCCAAATCCAGCACTTTAGCCTCATGCCATACTGTTACTCAATTAAATATGAGTAAATGGTATAGAGAAAATGCTGAACACCAAAAGAAAAAAGCTGAATGTAAGCTCTCATAATCATGAAGGAAATGTGACTTTAACATTAGTAGAATTTTGATAATCAAAGGCAATGAAGAGCCAAGGAGAAAAGTTTTAAGAAAGTAATGATGAAGGCACTCTGACTTAAGTTAGTCTAGTAGACATTAGATAGTCATGGGAATTTTTGACCAGTTGGGAGGTGGTCCCAGTGATCTATTAATGCAATATTGGCCTAGATCTTGATGGTAGTAAAGGGGATCAATGCAGCAAGTATATTAGCAGGGCTTGGTAACTGATTGGAATGGGGAAGAAAGGAGTCAAAAGATGTCTCAGGTTTTAGGTATAGGAAACTGGGAGATTTATGCTGTCAGATTCCTAAATGGTATTCATCTTTTTATCTCCTGTTTGACCATATTCGGCTTATCTTGGTTTGTAGATCTTACGTTCCAAGTTTCTGTATAGTTCTTTATAATCTCTGACTTTCCTTTCATCACTACATGCGTTCACAGCTAAAACTTCGTTTTGGTTTTGGCCCAGCTGCTTCTTTAGTACTGGGGCTGTTTTTAGGTCCATTTGTGCTCTACTCTTTCCCAGTAGTGTATTTGACACCTCTTATCATTTTAGTACTATGGAGTTTTCTTGACATAGACTGAAGTGGTTTGCCATTTTCTTTTCTGGGGGATCACTTTTTGTCCCCCATTCATCAGATTGCATTGTCATTCTTTCATAGATGATGCACATCTCTATTCAGTCTTGTTCTCTCTCTTGAGCTTCAGAATTGTACCACCTGTTAACTGTTTGCCATTTTTAACTGTCTTGGAGACAGCTTTAAATCACCATGTCTAAAATGGAATTCCTTTTTCCTCTTAAGCTTTTCCCTTTCAAATTTACTATTTTTCTGGAATCAGTTGGAGAATGGCTGGAGAAATTATGGTATATGAATGTTATGGAATATTATTGTTCTGTAATGAATGACTAGCAGGATGATTTCAGGAAGGCCTGGAAAGGCACGAATTGATGCTAAGTGAAAGAAGCAGAACCAGGAGATCATATATACGATAACAACAAGACTATATGATAATCAATTCTGATGGACGTGGCTTTCTTCAACAATGAATTGATTCAGACCAGTCCTAATTCTTCAGTAATGAAGAGAGCCATCTACACCTAAGGAGAAGACTGGGAACTGTGTGGACATAGCATTTTCACTCTTTCTGTAGTTTGCTTGCATTTTTGTTTTCCTTCTCAGGTTTTTTTTTTTTTTTTTTTTTTTTTTTAACAAGACTATTTAACATATTTTAACATGTATTGGAATACTTGCCATCTAAGGAAGGGGGTGGGGGGAAGGAGGGGAAAATTTGGAGCAGAAGGTTTTGGAAGGGTTAGTGTTGAAAAATTACCCATGCATAAGATTGTAAATAAAAAACTATAATAATTTTTTAAAGTTTACTATTTTTATCAAATATACTGATACATTTTCAGTCTCTGGGTTTTGTAAACTCGATGTTATCCAGTAATTTTCACTCTCCTTCACCTTATATCTAATTAGTTGTCAAATCTTGCTATTCCTACTTGAATGATATTTCTTGCATCTTGTCTCTTCTCTCTACTCATACAATTATTACCTTAGTTCAGGTTTTCATCACCTCTCACCTAGATTATTGCAATAGTTTACTTGGCATTTTTCTTAATTCTCTTTCCAGTTTAGTGTTTGTCCACACAGCTGCTAAAGTAATTTTCCTTAAGCCTAAATCTGACCATCACTCTCTACTCAGGCAAATCCAGTGGCTTGTAATTGCTTGTAGCATCAACTATAGATTCTTCCATTTATCTTTAAAACTATAGTTTTATACATGATCTTACCCCAACCTATTTTTCCTGCCTTCTTAAAAATTATTTTCATTTTTGCACTCTACAGTCTAAATTGTACTCCTTTGTTCTACCCTCATGGCATGTCAGGTGCCACCTATTAGCCTTTTTATGTGGCTGTTCCAAATACCTGGAAATGCATTTCCCTTCTTTCCTCAGATTCTCTTTAAGACGAGCTCAAACACCATTTTCTGCGTGATGTTTTTTCTGATTTGCCCTTCACAACTGCTAGTTCCTTCCTTCCCATAGTACATATATATATATTTTCATTAAATTAATATTTATTTTATATTTTTTTATTGTTTCTTCATTAGAATATCAGCTTCATGAACAGGGATTATTTATATTTGTATTCTCAGCCATGAGCATTGCCTCCTCCCTAATTAATAGATTTTTCTCTGAACCTCTTCATTTTATAGATGAGATGTAACAGAGGTGCAAAAGAATACATAGATTTGTTTTTGAGATTTTTTTTTTTTTTTTTTTAGTGTATATGAAAGAGTTGGGAAGAAGATTTCAGTCTCTTGAATCTTTCTGGCAAGTTGTTCCATTGGTATATTGCCTTCTTCATTACATTTTCTTAGGCAAATTATCACAGGTTAGTCATTTAAAAGTCAACAAGTATTTTTTTAAGCACCCGTTCATTACCTCATCTGTACTGTAAAATGAAGAGTTTGGAATGTTGATTTCTAAAGTCCTTTAGATATACGTGAGAAGACAGATTGTCATAGTTTGAAAGCGTACTGAACTTGGAACTTAAAAGAGCTGAGTTTGAATTTTTCCTTTGAATCTAGTTGTAAAACTTCCATTTCTCCATCTGCAAAATGGGATAAACATTCCTGTAATAATAGGGGCAAAGTTCTTTTCCACTCTAATATGTAATTTGCTAGTTTTTTGCACATAGAGTAGGTTTTCTGTCTTATGAAACATAATTGATTAGGTCATACTAGACACGTATATCTACATTTTCTGTTGCAATATGTGTGTTGTAAACAGTATTTGACTGTCTTATTTTTATAAGAAATTTATAATATGGATATTTTTGGCTTTTCACTTTAAGAATATATTATTGAGCATTATGGTCCCTTTTATTGAAGGATAACTATGTTTATGGATTCAGAAAATATATATATATAGAAATTAGAGAGGTGAGACTAAAAGAAATAAGTCCATTTTTAAAAGTCAAATTTGTTGTATCCTTCTAGAAATTTTTAAATATGTGGGAAAAATTATATCAAACTTATAAGGATCTCATTTTCTTTCTTTTTATCATAATAGCTTGGTATTTTTAAAAATACATGCAAAGACAGTTTTCAGCATTCACCCTTACAAAACTTTGTTCCCAATTTTTCTCCCTTTCTATTTCCCACCTTCTTGTACAGCAAGTAATCCTAGATAGGTTAAACATGTATATTTCTTCTAAACATATTTCCACATTTATCATGTTGCACAAGAAAAATCTGATCAAAGTAGGGGCTAAAAATGAGAGCAAAAATAAGCAAATAACAAAAAGGTGATCTTCATTTTCTATAGTTCTCTCTGAATGTCTATTGGAATTGACTTGAATCGCCTCTTTTTTGAAAAGAGCCAAGTCCATCACAGTTGATCATCACATAATCTTGCTACTATTTTCTTGGTTCTGCTCACTTCACAGCATCAGTTCATGTAAGTCTTCCCAGACTTATCTGAAATCATTCTGCTGGTTGTTTCTTATAGAACAATAATATTCCATAACATTCATATACCATAGCTTATTCAGCCATTCCCCAACTGATGGGCATCCACTCAGTTTCCAGTTTCTTACCACTACAAAGAGGGCTGCCACAAACATTTTTGCACATGTGGGTCCCTTTCTCCCCTTTTAAGATCTCTTTGGGATATAAGCCCAGTAGAAACACTGCTAAGTCAAAGGGTATGCACAGTTTTGTTGCACTTTGGGCATAGTTCCAAATTGCTCCCCAGAATGGTTGGATCAGTTCACAAGTCCACCAACAATGTATTGGTGTCCTAGTTTTCCCACATCTCCTCCATCATTATCTTTTTCTGTCATCTGAGTGGATCTGAGAAGTATGAAGTGGTACCTTAGAATTGTCTTAATTTAAATTTCTCTAATCAGTTGTGATTTAGAGCATGACTAGAAATGGCTTTAATTTCTTTGAAAATTTTTCATATCTTAACTTTATCTATTGGAATGTATTATAAATTTGCGTCAGTTCTTTACAAATTTTAAGTGAGTCCTTTATCAGAAACATTTGGTGTAAATTTTTTTCCCAGTTTTCTGCTTTCCTTCTAGTCCTGACTACAATTTTTGTCAGTTCTTTTCCCAGAAGCTAGAGTCTTTGGCTCTATCAAACACTAGGTAGGTTGCGACAGTTATTTTTTGTCTTGCGAAACTAACCTCTTCTACTGATCCACTACTATACTTCTTAGCCAGTACCAAATAGATTTTATAACTGCTGCTTTATATAGTTTTAGGTCTCAAACATCCTTTATTTTTCTTAGTAATTTTATTTCAGTGGTAATTTGTACCTTTGTAATCTATACCATGAGTATCAGCGGCAAGAAGTAGTGATATTTTCTTTGTTTTTTTTGTCATTTGCAATGTTTAGTGTAATATCTATTATGAGGTAACTAAGTTGTGCAATAGACGGTGCTGGGCCTGACGTCAGGAAGGTTTTATTTAAAAGCCCAGCCTCATGCAATTTCACAAATGTGATGCTGAGCAAGTTATTTTAGCCTCTTTTTACCTCTGTTTCTTTATCTGTTAAATGGAGATAACACCAGCATCTACCTTCCAATGGTTAAGTGTGATAATATTTGTAAAAGGCACTTAGTTCATGTCTAACACATAGAAGGAATTATATAAATGCTTCTTCCCTAACCATATCTTGAACATGGTAGATTCTCATTGTTTTCTGAGTTAGTTATTCCATTTTGAATTATTTCAGTTCCAATAAAAGTTTGATTAAATTAATTAAAATAAAATCCTTATATGGAAAGAGATTGAGTTTGTCTCGTGTTCTTCTAATCTTCAATTAGCACAATTGAGTATCAGTTGTACATGTCCTTAGAAGTGCCAAATCCTTGGTGTGCCAAGGATTATTTAAAATGAAAAATGTGGGAATCGAGTAGAATCTTAGAACATTGAAATTGTTGTTATTGCTATTGTTTTAAAAGAAGATTGGGAGTTGGTACATATAATTAACTTTCTTTCTGTGCCCTTTTCCAGGATAAGGAATTGTTCTCAGGATTTCAAGAAGACAGCTGGTCAGCAGGTTGTTGGTTTAGAAAATTCATCTACCCTACACAGGCCTATTCTGAACCCATCAGCAGTTGTGACAGTATGAAAAATGTTATTTTCTTAGAGTAGATACAGGCAAAGTTTTCACTCTGCCCCTTTTGGCTTATTTCATCTCTTGCTTGTAGCTGTCTACTACCTTAGATGTTTTCATTTTTTTTTAAAGTTGTTGTTTTAATTGTTTTTTTCCATTTGAGGTTTCTACCCAAACTTTCTGATTTGTTTCTTTCCCCCACTTTTAAATTACCTTGTTCTCATCTTACTATTTGGGAAAGGGGTGGTTGTTGTTTTGTTTTTATTTTTTAAAACTTGATCATCTCAACTTTTTTCATTTCTATAACCTATATAAACCATGTTATGGGGAGGGGGGGTATGGGTGTGTGGGGGGGGTGAATTTCTAAAGCTGTAACCAGATTTTTTGTTCTTTTTTTCCTTTTCTTTATTTTTGTTTTTTAATATCTGCCTGCATTTTTAGGAGGGTGGAAAATCTGGACTTTAATCTAAATCTTAATAACCTTTGGGTTTTGTTTTTGTTTTTTTAAGAAATAAAATCATCAGCTGTATTATAGTGTAAAATCAAACTTAACTTTGATTTTAAGGCCTCAGTTTCCTATGAATGTTTTGGCTTAAGACTCGGGGGTTCTCAAACTACGGCCAGCGGGCCAGATGCAGCAGCTGAAGATGATTATCCCCCTCACCCAGGGCTATGAAGTTTCTTTATTTAAAGGCCCACAAAACAAAGTTTTTGTTTTTACTATAGTCTGGCCCTCCAACAGTCTGAGGGACAGTGAACTGTCCCCCTATTTAAAAAGTTTGAGAACCCCTGGTTTAGGTAGTCCTCAAAGTTTCTTCCAACCCTAATGCTGTGATGCTGTAAAGTTTGGGGGATTTTTTTGTTTCTGTTTTTGGTTTTTTTTTTTTAATTTAGTGTCACCAGTAAGAACTCCAGAACTCTATTGAGTAATGTCATTTGTTAGTTTAGTGCAGGACAAATTTACTTTGTTTCTCCAGTTCCATCCTTCATTATCATATTTTGATATATGAAATTACTACAATATTTTACCTTCTTAAAGCAGTTTATAGGTAAATCTGATGTAATGTCATTTAATTGTGCTGTTTTTTAATGTTGGGGAATTTTTTCCCTTTAGGAAACTAAAATGACGCAAGAAATTGATGAAGCTTTGAAGATAGCTGGTTATAATTTTGAACAGTTAAGTGATGCAGAAAAGGTAAGCCAAACGTATGTTCTCTGCCATGGAAAATATTGTTTTTATTGATTAAAAAGGGGAGGGGGCAGGCATTTATATATATGTGTGTGTGTATATATATATATGTATATTCTTCTCACATTAACATTTTGATGTGGGAGTAACCAGATTCGAGGTTATGTATTTTCACACTGTTGAACCTTACATTAGCCATTATTGTCAATAGTATCTCTATACATCAAAATGTTTTATAGGAAATATTCTCCCTAATAAACTGCTTATCTGATTAGTAGAATATTACTGATATCAAGAAAAAATTGAACTTGCTTTTTGAGGCTTCATAATATGTGATTGTGAACTTCATAATAATAATTTGATATTTTATAAAAATATGAAAATGCATGCAAAATGTTTTATTGCTTGATTTGGGGCATGTAATGTACTTGGGGTATTGTAGTAGAGTACTTGGCAAGTGAAATTTTCTCCACAAATCATTGAACATACCTAATAATTACACTTAACATATTTTGATTAGGTACATCATTGCATAGAAGGAACAAATGCTCTCAATGGTAATATCTGCCAGTAAAATCCATCCTTTTTCTATGAATGTCAGGCAAAAGAAGCAAGAGGAAATAGAAAAAAAAATGGAAGGAATAAATAGAAATCAACTGCAGGGGCAGTTATAAGTTCTCATGACTAGTTCTTATGAGTAGATGAGAAGAGAACCAGCCAGTAAATAAATGAAAGAAAAAAGAAATTCTTCACCTTTAGGGCCAAAACACACCTCTGACTTCTAACATGGAATCTTGTAAATCATTTTGGACCTACAAAATTTTTTGGTTTGAAATATGCTAACAATGCCCAAGAATAAAGAAAATTATTGCAAAATCAAGAAAATTTTAAGCCTTATTATACTGAAAATTTTTCTCTGTGTGGTTATTTTATATATAATTTTTATTTTATGAGCCGCCATCTTCTTTTTTGGGGGGGGGGGTGATGGGGCATTGCTGGGTATAGACCGGGGGGGGGGGGGGGGGGGGGGGGCTGAGGTAATTGGGGTTAAGTGATTTGCCCGGGGAAGTATTAAGTGTCTGAGGCCAGATTTGAACTTTGGTCCTCCTGACTTCAGGACTGGTGCTCTATATCCTGCACCACATAGTTGCCCCTGTAATTTTTTATTTTAAAGGAGAAAAAACATACAAAGTTTTCCTATTCACAATATTTAGCAGCCTAGGAAGAAGTACTTTATGAACATTATTGCTACACTGGAAGAACATTAAAGAATCATTGTTTGATATCATGGAGGAACAGATAGATTTGGGTTTAGTAGAGATGAAATCCAGTCTCAGATACTTACCTTAGGCAAGTCATTTAATCTGTTTGCCTCAGTTTCTCCATCTGCAAAATGGGGATAACTGCTCCTACTTCACAGCATTGTTATGAAGATAGAAATACTCAGCGCATTGCCTAGCATATATTAGGTGCTGTATAAATGTTAACTGTTGGTACTATGAGCCACTAAGAAAATTAGTGACTCAAGTTAAAGATACATAGCAGGAGAAACAGATATTATATCCTAAATATTAACAAAACTAAATCTGAGCAGATGTAATTTCTAACATTTTTATTATTTAACTTCTTACCAATGAAAGTATCTCAAGTTATGTGGGTCAGGGTATTGAATAAAAATTATTACAAATTGGATTTTTATAAAAAATAATACATGGTATTAGAGTGTGAAGATAAATTGTTAACTTTACAAATATTTTTTAAAAACAAAACTAGATGCTAGAATGTCTAGAAAATCAAACAAAACAAGAAACAGACTGCCTTCTAGAAGTTCTTGAGGAAAAATTTCATCAGCTTTTTACTTCACTAAAGTCAAGGTAAGCAAATTTTTAAAACATACCCTTGGTCAAAATATAAATTTGTAAAATTAAGATAACTTGACTAAAAAGGAAATTGTCATTGAGATCAGCTTTAGTTAGCTATGACATGTAATTTCATCATTTAAAATGAGTACACTTCTTAAAAGTCATACTTGGATGATTAACAATTAAGCAAGGACAATGCATGTGTCAAGTTCTATGTATTCTCCTTTTCTTTTTAATCCTTTTTCAAAATAAATGTGTAGTGCTATTTTTTGCTTTTACATTGGCTACATTTCTTTCCATCACACACACTTCCCTCCTCTTCCCCTTACCCAGAGAGCCATATAATTTTGAGCCAATTAATTTTTTTTTTTTTCAGAAAAGGAGAATAAGAGCAAAGCTTAAAAAAAAATCAGTTATCTTCCACAGCTGTGGATGCTTTCCCTGAAAAGGAATGAAGTGGGGGAAGTATTTTCATTTCTCTTTGGGGCCAAGGTTACTCTTTGTAACTTTGTCACATTCACTTTTAATACGTGACGCTAGTTCTTTCCATTTATTACTTTATTATCATCTTGTAAATTCTTGGTTGTGATCACCTCTTTTTGCATCATTTCATGTTTCTTTCGAAGCTTCTCTGTTTTCTTCATATTCATTATTTCTTTTAGCACAGTAATAATTCATGACATTCATCAACTGTATAATTTGTTGGCCATCAAAACTTAAAAATGGTATCTACTTTGCTTTCTAGTTCTTTGATATCATAGAGCTACTATAAGAATTTTGTGCTTTTGGGCCTTTGAAAAACATTCCTTTGTTCTTAACAAAGGTCTTTTGTTTTGGAGTGTGTTTAAAAGTTCCTAATAAAATATGCAAGATTTATGGAGATACAAGTATGTCTTTTTTTTTTTTTTTTTTTTTTCTTTTTGCTGAGTCAATTGGGGTTAAGTGACTTACCCACGGTCACACAGCTGGGAAGTGATGTCTGAGACCAAATTTGAACTCGGGTCTTCCTGAATTCAAAGCTGATGCTCTTTCACTGTGCTACCTAGCTGCCCCCAATACACGTATATCTTTCAGTGTATTAAGATAATGTCAAATGAGAAATACATATATGAATCCCAATACCTTGCATTTCTTTGGGTTCTTCCTTTGGGTTTAAAGTTTACATTTTTAGCTATAACATGTAGAAACTTTAGTGTATCATTCAAAGGAAAACTTTATAAGTAATTTAAAGGAAGAATTGTATAATATGGTTGTTAGCACCATGTAAATATAGCATTCTCAATATAAACTTTTTTAAAAATCTGACATAATTATTGAAAATTAAAATATATCTAAATGCTTACAAAACTTTCTTTACTGAAGGAAAAGAAGTCTGTATGAAGAAGTTGTAAGAAATACAGAGGACTATTTAGGGGATATCATAATGGCCAAAAAATACATTGAAGGGAAAAAAAATGATTTGGATGCAGCTATGAGAATAGCAAGAGAATTGAAAATGTCACCTTCCCTAAGAACATATTGTGACTTGAATCAGGTAATTTTGAGAACTCATTCAAAATTAAATATTTTGGTGGTAATTTTGCATGTTTTTGAGACTGGAGGAGGTCTGGGAATTTTATTTTGTGATTAAACACAAAAATTAATGAAGCAGAAAGCACTTAGGAATGAGGCAGTAAGTTAAGCATTGGGCAAATATACAAAATATGTGTAAAATAGATTTTGTTCCTATTTTCCATCCTGGATCTTTCCTACCTTTTGTAAGATTGGTGAGGTCTTTAAAAACATAGATTATAAAAAAAAATAAATAAAATTATAAAAAAATATATATGTACATATATATAAATATATTTAAACTTTGTTAGTGTTAATGAGTGTATATATACACACATATATTCAATACACTTTCTTAGGCATACATATAGCTAGCACACACAGCCCACAGTGTATGGATACTTTATAAAATATTAGGTGCACTGACTTCTGATCAGAACAAATAGGAAAATAGTGTGTGTGTGTTTGTGTGTGTTCGTAAAATCATAATAAAGAAATGGCTGTCATCAGTTTTAGGGGAAAGGATAAGAGGGAGAAATTAAAGGGGTTAGAATTACTACAGAAAGAAAGTAAAGTATCACTTTTATCCCTTTTGAACACTAGAGACAAAGGGATCTCTTTCGTTGTCTTTACTATGCCAGTAAACATGTCTTCAGGCATGTACTTTGTAGTATCAGGCAGCTATGTTTTGAAGTGGAGAAGAATTGCAGTCAAAGAAATGGATAGTTACTGAAACATCTTTTGTTCCCTTATACTTTTCTCAATTATCTTTTATTTTTAATGTATAGAGATCTTCTCATTTGTTAACTCGAATTAAAAGAAGACAACTAGTGGCTCAGAGCACTGTGCCTGAAGACAAGAAAGACTTGAGTTTAAATCCTGCCTGAGATGCTTGCTAGCTATATGGCTCTGGGGAAATCATTTAACCTCTTATTGCTTGACATAATGGATCTACTAGAGAAGTAAATGGCAAACCATTATAATATCTTTGTCAAGAAAACCCCAAATAGTGTCACAAAAATTTGGACAGGACTGAACAACAGCAATAATTGAATTAAATTCCTTTAACTTCCACAACTAGGTTGTAAACTTAGAAGTGTTCACTGTCTCACAACATTTCTCTCCCCCCATTTCCTTCAGTAGCTAAAAGTGAATGATACTTATTAAGCACTCAGAGAATATGGATTTGATGACTAGCTCCATCAGAAGGTAGAATGAATATGGCCTCTAATTTTTCTTTAGAGATCTTATTTCTATTTCACTCTTTCCCCAGAAAAGAGCCACATTTCTGTTTTAAGAGAGGCATCAGACTTAATTTTATAAATTACTTTCTGATATGTCTTTTGATTATAGATTATCCGTACTTTGAAGTTGGCATTTGAGAGTGAATTGTCAGAAGTGAGTTCTCTGAAATTCAGAAGTTCTCTCAGGTAAATAACTACTTTTACATATATACATATATATTTAAAATACATGATAATTGAGCTTAAATTTAAGCAGAAGTGATACATTGAACTTTTAGTTTCCCTATATAACTTAATTCCTAATTTTTATAATTGCATTTATTTTGGTGTAAATATTGGACATTTACTTGGTGTTTAACCTGATCAAATTGCTAAATTTGAAGTTAGGAATTTCATTAGGTGAAAGTTTCAATTATTTGAGTTCAACACTTGTACTTTTTTTTTTTATAGGTTGATGAATATGAATTGTAATGAAATTATCTGTATGTTTAAAAATATGGGGAAAATTGAATTTGAAGAAACTTCAAAGTAAGTCTTTTACTTAAGAATGGCAAAAAATTGCCCATTACCCAGAATATGCCAAAAATTCATATGAAATTTTAGTCATTGAAAGATTTATGATTTCATCATCCTTTGAGGCAGCTTAGAAATTCAGTGAATAAAGGGAAGGGTCTAAGGTCAGAAGACATTAGTTTAAATCCATCTTACTAGCCTTGTGACCCTGGACAAATTATATAACCTTTGTTATGTAAAGTGAGGGTAATAGCTCCTACTTGTTGATAGGATTAAATAAGATAATTTGTCTAGTGTTTAGCACAGAGCCTAGTGCACTGTAGGAGCTATGTAAATGCTTTTATTCCTTTCATCTTTGTTAAATCTTTTTTTTCTTTTTTTTTTTAACCAATAAATACATACCCATCATAATGTAATAGAATATTGGAAATAATTTTTAAACATTTTTAAATGTAGTGAATTTTGTTAATGCTTTGAATTTAAAAGCTTCAGAGATCTTTTTAAGAACATGAAGTATGATATCAAAGAGTAAGAGTTGGAATATCTGGATTATAAAACTTCACATATGGGCTAGAGATCTTGGTAATGATAATAGTTTTAGAGAATCAAGAATCCACTAATAATGAGAATTTCAATACAAAAAGATAGGATCAATGTAAGCATAAAGATTTGAGGACAAAATAATGTAATTAGGGACCGTTCAAATTGCAGTAACTACAATCCATCTATCAAGTTAACTCTACATTTGTAAACGAAGACTTAGATCTACTTACTGTTCAAATCACCAAAAATAACCCAGTAAATACCATCTTATTTAATGGATTCATTACTAAATTTTAAAGGGAGAATAATGCATTTTTCTTAGTTTCTGATTTAATTTTTTTATACTTATGATTTAACATTGATTTAAAAAAAATTTAAGTTGCAAATTCTCTCCAACTAGCTCCTTCTCTACCCATTAAGGAAAGCAAGCAATATAATATCAGTTATACATGTTCAGTCATGCAAAATATTTTCGTATTAGCCAGATTGCAAAAGGTGGGGGTCAGGGTTAAAGGCTTTGTATTTCATAAAGTTATCCATTTTACTTTCTTTGATTCTCTGTTTTTTTGTTTCTCAATTCCTCTTATCCATAAATCTGACATGTAAATATTTCTATGCTTCTCTTAGCTTATGTGTTCTGTCTTTAGATTTAAACATGTACTTCTTTTGACTTTACTTTGGGATACAACTATGTGAGATGTTGCTTTATGCTGTAATTTAATTTTTATATGAAAATAACTACTTTCAAAAAATCTCTTGCCTCTTATTTCGAAATTTAAATGATAGCGAAAACATTGGTTTTTTTGCAGATCTTCAGCAGGATTTACAATGTTCTACCATAAGAAAAATAAAATAAATGCTTTATATTTATGCATCAAAGCAGAACTTCAAAGTATAACAGTTTTAACCTTATTTTTTCTTAATACCTTCACCTTTAAGCTTTTCCTATGTATTTCCCCAGAAAGAGTTCTATTCTAACCTTTTTTATTGATTGATGATAAAATATAGGCTGTTTTATTTAAAATCAACCAATATTACATTCAGAAAATGAAAATAATTTGCAGAAGAGAAAACTGAAGCTTTAGAGAATGAGTGGTTCAAGGTCATGTGGAAAGTTAATAGTAAAGTAAAACTTGGGTCTCTTGACATTCAGTTGTTTTTACTATCCACTATAAGTGGCTTCCTATAAAACCACCTACCACAAGAATTTGATATGAAGAAATAAGCCATTGCTTTTCCAGAGACAGAAAACTGTCCATAATTTTTAAAGAGACAATTGAGAGTTCTCCTGGATTGTTTTAGATTTGACAGTACTTTGATGTCCATTTGATTCAACAGACATTTACTAAATCTGGTTTGTGTAGAATAAAATGTTGAATGAGATAAAAATTTGATATAGTCTCTGCCTTCATAGACTGGAGGCCATTGCAAGTGTCTAAGAAAGTGGGACTAAGAGCCTATGTAAAAGTAATTATGGTATGAATTAAAAAAAAAAAAAACCTGGCAGTTGGCAGGACTTGGTTAAGGATTGTATATCAAATATAACCCAATTGTATAGACTAAAGCTAGTAGGGAGGCATGTTAATGTCACAGAAGCCAACCATTCCATATTATTTTACGTTATAAATATATTAAATGTAAAGTAGAATTATGTGAGCCTCTAAAACTAGGGCAGAGGTGTCAGATTCAATCTTGGAGGGCTACCCAAACCTGATTAAAATATAATTAGGAAATATTTCTTAAAATACAATATAACATAGATAATATTTATAGTTTTCTAAATCAATATGTGGCTTTGGTCTGGGGAATAGATAAATGGGATATTTAAGTTGAATAGGTAGGCAGGAATTCAAAAGATAAAGGGGAAATGAAATTGGTCATAAGTCATTTTGAACAAAAGCACTGATACAGGAGTACAGAATTATTTGAAACAAGTATTTTGACTTTTTTTTTTTTTTTCTTTTAGTTAGAACCAAGAATATTTTAGGGGGAATGATGTGAGTTTAAGACTGAAAAGCTAGAGTAGTAGCAAAGAAATTTCATCTCAATTTAGGAATTAGGAGTTACTGAAAGAAAAGTTTGAACTTGATTATAAGCAGTATATAAAATTTTTTTTTTTTAATCAGGAGGTTGTCATGATTAGATTTGTATATGAGAACTATTATGACATTTATTTGAGGACTGGATTGGAGTAGGGAGAAAGAGATAAAGATCTGAAAGGAAGCCATTGGAAGAGTCTAAGCAGAGATATTGAGGGCCTATATTGGATTGATTATAGTATAAAGTGAAAGGATGCAGTTGACAGGATTTTATAAAATAATTGGATATCAAAGCTAAACCAAAAATTGCTAGCCTGAGATCTCTGGTAAATAATGAAATGGAGAATTCATAAAGGGTGATAATTGCTAAAGCCAAGGACATTAAGGAACTAGAAGAAAATAGGATTAAGAATAGCAGGTAGATTTCCACTCTTTCTGTTACTGTTTGCTTACATTTTTGTTTTTTCTTCTTAAAAATAACCTTTCTAAATCCTATCTTTCTTGTACAGCAAGATAACTATAAATATATATACATATATTGTATTTAACATATACTTTAACATATTTAATATGTATGGGACTGCCTGCCATCTAGGGGAAGGGAGGTAGAGGGGAGGGGGAGGTAGAGGGAAGGAAGGGAAAAGTTGAGACAAGTAATTTTGCAAGGGTCAATGTTGAAAAATTACCCGTGCATATGTTTTGTATATAAAAAGCTAATTAAAAAAAAGCTAATTAAAAAAAAAAAAAAAAAAGAATGGCAGGCAGGTTTGTTAACCTTTGAATAGTGAAGTCAGAATGAAGGACTTTGTTTAGAGGAAAAATAATGAGCTTGTTTTTGGACATAATTCAAATTGAAAAGTGCCTTGTAGGCAAAAGGAAAGGGCAAGTCTGTAACTTTGAAGAGAGAAGACCTTGGAGAATTCATACCCATGGATTAAAGTCAGAAAAATGCTGTGTTTAGGAAGCTAAGGAATATTTAGAAGGGAGGAGGGAGAGTGCTGTAGAATATTGTGTACCCAAAACTATGGGAAAGAGGGTATTCAATAAAAGATGGTAATAATAATAACAATAATTAATAATAATAGATGTGTGGTTAGAAGACCTCTTGTATGGGATAAGGGGAAAGTCAGAGATAAAGTTGAGAATCCATTATGGATAGCTTCTTATTTTCTTTTATTTTTTAATTAATAAGCATTTATTTTTTTCTCCCAACTCTTTTCTATCAGTAAAGAAAGAAAAGCAAAACTAGTAATAAATACATATAGTCAAGCAAAACAAATTCTCACATTGTTATGAATAACTTCAAGAAATAAATGATAGTGAAGGGAATACTTTTTTTTTTCTTCCTTTTTTTTAAAAATTGGGGAAGATTTAGAAAGTTTTTTAGGCAGATGTTGGAAGGGATCCTTGGTAATAGAGAAATTAAAAATTTCTAAAAGGATGATAAAAACAGGTAGGTGGTGCAGCAGATAGGATAGTTGTTGGTCCTTTTCTCGAGGATAATGACATCACAGAGGTGATGCTTGGCATACAAGTGAATTGGATTTCAGTGGGGGAGGCTGGGAAAGTCACCTGCCTCACTTTCCTCTGTAGAGACATCTAGGTCCAGTCACCAGAGAGAGATCAGGACGACTGGAGATCACCCTAAATACAGTGGGAAACCTGGGCCTTTTATGCTAATATCTTTAACAGATCTCAGTTTGACTGAGACATTGCCCAATCTGTAATTAAGGCTAGGTAAGAAATGAAACAGAATTGCCCCTTTTACCTAGGCAAAACAAAACAAACAAAAAACTGTTGTATGTGGAAAGAGAAACAGATATGAGATGGATATACATACACATATCTACATATCTGTTGTCTCTATAGAATATAGAGACATAAATATGATTGAGATTGAGTGTAAGCAAACACACACACTATCTACATTGATTTTTTTTTTTTTTTTATAATCCCTCACCCATTTCTTTATTCAAGTGAGGTGAAGACATGTCTAGAAAAATTTATTTGCTCCAAAGTACTGTTGATGTACTTCTTGATGGATCCTGGGGTATCTATGCTATTGAGATGTTCTTTTAGATTTATTCTTAATCATGAAAAAGATTACTGTCATATCAAATAAGTGAATAAATGGTATCAAAATTTTGTTAACCTGAACAGCTTCTAAATGCTTCTCAAACAGATTTCGTTCTGAAGAAAATGAAGGCTCTGGACAGAATGTTCATAAACATGTTAACAAGAAGGAATCTTCAAATTGTGATGCATACCTGTCTGTAGAAAAGAATAAATTAGAAATTACTGTAACAGATGATGAGCCTCAGTCCCTTGTGCAGCATGAGGCTGGTGATGCACGTTCAGAAACAAAAAGTACCCAGCACCAAGATGAGAAAGTGTCTGTGTCCTCCCCCAAAACTGTTGCTGTTTTACCACAAATGGGTTCTAGCCCTGATGTAATCATAGAAGAAATTATTGAAGAGGATCAAGAAAGTAAGTTAAGTGAAATTAAGTCATCCAAATAAAAATTAATATATATGTGAGGAAAAAATAAACCTCTAAACAGATATCTTTTTAGCTTCCTACTGGTATTGCAAATCTTTAAGATTAGTATTACTTCCTTATGGTCTCATCCTTGTTGTCTGTCACTTAGTTTTTCTCTTCCCTATCCCCATGTACTACTATAGTGAATTCTATTTTCAATATGATATTAGTTTGTCTGATGTTAATTATGAATGTTTTTGATTTGATAAAGAATTTGAAAAATTGATCCATGTAATGACATCAGAGAAGTGATATTTAGTTGTACCATACAAAGTGGGCCTAAAATGGTATTGGATTCTGTTGTATGTATTCTGCAATCAGTTTCATTTTTTAGTGATATCTTTTTTTTTTTTCTTTTGCTGAGGCAATTGGGGTTGAGTGACTTGCCCAAGGTCACACAGGAAGTGTCAGGTGTCTGGTGTCAGGTGTCTGAGGTCAGATTTGAACTCAGGTCCTCTTGACTTCAGGGGCTGTCTTAGTAATACCTTAAATACAAATTCTTATGAAAAAATGATTCAAGTTGAATTCTTCTGATAAAAAGATTTTTATAAATTTGCCAATGAATGTATAAGCCTTATTTCAAAAAATATAAAATGTTTTTAAACATAAAATGTTATGCAATTAAATAAGGAAATTGTGATACAAGATTAAATATCTGCTATAGACTGCAGTCTTGTTTATGCTTGATACCTTGATTAAAACTAGGCAAAGTGACCTGGTATGGGATGCTTTGGTGACCATGACCAAATTTGATCTTTTCTTTTTTTTACTCTATCTTGCTGGTTCCTTTTTCCTTAGCTTCAAACATGCCTAAAACTCCCCTATCCTTTAAAACATTTCACTAGGCCCCATTTACCCCCTTGCCTTTTTGTTATGTATTATTTATCTTCAAGTTGTTGTCCTATATTTCTCTTCTCTTTCTCAGCCAAACTCCTTGACAGTTATTTAAACTTCAGGCCTCTATTTTTTCATTCACTGCATATCCCTTATTTCCAGCTTTATTGTTCAACTTAATCTGCTCTCTTCAGTAATTTCTTAATTGCCAGATCTGATAGCCTTTTCTCAATTCTCATTTTTCTTGAACTCTGCTGTATTTGATGCAGTTGACTTTCTTGATTTTCTCTCCTCTTTGAGGTTTTTGTGTTGCTGTTCTTCTCTTACCTCAGTATTTTTTTTTCAGGCACATTATCTTTATCAGGCCTGTCTAATTGTAGTTGTATTCCCAAGGTCTTACTCTAGGCCCTTTTTCCCCTCTGTGCTATCTCAGTAACTTCATCAGCTTCTGCGCACTTAACTATTACCTTTATGCAGATTTCTCACAAATCTATATATCTAATCCTATTCTCTTCCTTAAGTTTCAGTCCTGAACCACCTTTTGGACATTTTAAAGTAGATGTTATGTAAATACCTGGAATTCAACATGGAGAAAGCTGAAACTCATTATCTTTCCCCTCAAATTTTACTATTTCTATTGTAGACACTACTATTCTTCCAGTCAGATTTGTAATCCCAGAATTATTTTATACTCCTCATTATACCTCACTTTATCTAATCTGTTACAAAATCTTGCCTTTTCTACCTTCACAACACCTCTTAACCCTATCTCTTCTCCTTACATGCATGGCTATAGCTTTATTTTAGGCCTTCCTTGTTTCTCATCTGTTATTGCAACAGTGTCTTAATACCCTGGAATGGGGAGATATTTGAAGCAAGGAAGACCTATTATCCACACTGCTGCCAAAGATTCTCTCCTTAAATGCAAAACTTACCATGTGAAAGCCCCTTCCCTCTCCAGTTCACTGGCTTCCTATTGCCTCTAGTATCAAATTTTAAACTTTTCTGTTTAGCCTTTGAAGTTCTTCACATTGCACCCTCAACCTCTTTCTAGCTTTAATTATTATTGTCACCTTTGTATTTTATGATCCAACTAAATTGGTCTTTTCTTTCTTCTTCACACATGGCATTCCAGTCATGTTTCTATAACTTTGCACTACTATCTCCAATAGTTGGAATCCCCTCCCTCTTCACCTCATAGAATCCCTCTTTTCCTTCTAGATTTAATATAAACATCTTCTACATCTTCTCATTACCCCAATGACGAATATCCTTCCTCAAACTATCATCTTATTTGATTTATTTATATAATGTAAACTTCATCCATAGAGGAGTTATTCATTGTGCTCATATTCTCAGTACCTAGCACAGTTTCTGGCATATAATTAGTGCTTTAGAGTTCATTATTTCAAAATGACACAGAACAGAGTAAAACTTTAGATGACATTCTGCCATTAAAATGCTTTAAGAATTTCTGGCAAAAATGTTTGTGGCAGCCCTGTTTGTAGTGGCTAGAAGTTGGAAACTGAGTGGATGCCCATCAATTGGAGAATGGTTGGGTAAATTATGGTATATGAATGTTATGGAATATTCTTGTTCTGTAAGAAATGACCAGCAAGATGAATACAGAGAAGCTTGGAGAGAATTACATGAACTGATCCTGAGTGAAATGAGCAGAACCAAGAGATCATTATGTACCTCAACAACGATACTGTATGAAGATGTAATCTGATGGAAGTGGATTTCTTTGAAAAAGAAACCTAATTCAGTTTCAGTTGATCAATGATGGACAGAAGCAGCTACACCCAAAGAAAAAACACTGGGAAATGAATGTAAACTGTTCGCATTTTTGTTTTTCTTCCCGGGTTATTTCTACCTTCTGAATCCAATTCTTCCTGTGCAACAAGAAAACTGTTTGGATCTGCACACATACATTGTATCTAGGATATACTAGGACATATTCAACATATATAGGACTACTTGCCATCTAGGGGAGGGGGGTGGAGGGTGGGAGGGAAAAATCGGAACAGAAGTGAGTGCAAGGGATAATGTTGTTAAAAAAAAAAAAAAAAATTACTCTGGCATGGATTCTGTCAATAAAAAGTTACTATAATTAAAAAAAAAAAAAGAATTTCTGGCAAATTGGGAGAATCCATCATACATTTACTTTGTTATGCAAGGTGTCTTGCGTTTTAGGTACAGTTTTTAGTGTGCTATTGTCTATGTTAACAAGATGAATACAATTACATTTATTTCTTATTTTCTTGAAGCATACTTCATAGAGCATATTATGGAGGCTCCCAGACATCAAAAAAAACCTTTGCAGAAAAAGTCGGCACCTTTTGGACTGAAAGCAGGTAAATTAATTGCAATGTCTATGTATATTTGACTTTGTGAGATTTGTAATATGTTTTAGTACCTCATCTATAAAGTAATTTTTTATGAAAGTCTTTCTGACTTCTTTCTCCTTTTAAAGTAAAGTAGCCAGATAAGGCGACACTCACCTGTAAGTCAAGCTACCAGAGAGACTAATAGGACATGCGTGTCTTTTGAGCAGTGAACAGCAAAAGACTAGGCTGAACAGATGTTTGCCACTTAGTTTAGTATCAGTTGTTGTCCAGTCTCTGTGCTTCCTGATGCCCCATGCCCCCCAAAAGTTATATATGATAAATATATGAACAATAAGGCCAAGTCTCATGCATTGAAATGAAATTGATTATAATCATTATTGTCAACTACTGAAGCTCTTGAAAGATCTAGAAATTACCTCAAATTACTCAATCCAATTCTGTTCTTTTTCTTCTATCTAAAACTGCAGTTTGTCAGTTTTCTACTATTCATTTCTGGTTTGACTAGGCTTGTTTAGGGATAATGAGTCACTAATACCACTGTGTGTAACCTTGTTTTAAAAGGAAAATGTGTTCTAACTTCCAAACAACTGACTTAAGAATGACCTTTGAGAACAGTACTCACTGATCAATTGTGAACAGACTATATATTCAGAAGGCTGAAAAATGTTATTCTAAGTATTCCATGTATTGTGCCAGAAGCCTTTTTTTTCTGTTCTTTTTCTTTTTTCTTTTCTTTCTTTCTTTTCTTTTTTTTTCTTTTTTTCTTTCTTTTTTTTTTTTTTAAACATCTTTTAGAAAATGCCTGTTAGATTGGAATGTTAATTTCTCTAGAAAAATGCCATTGTAAATTATTCTTTGTAAGGTTCATTAATTAGAACCCAACTTATATCTTATTTATTTAGATGTATGATGACTCTCTTCTGCAGGTTCTCTAGAATTAGTCTTTGTGAGCCATGTAATACATCCTTGCCACTTTTATATTCGGAAGTATTCACAAAGAAAAAATGCAACAATATTGGAAAAGAAGTTGAACCATTTTTGCAACAAGAGTCTATACCTCAGTCCTTCAGATATTTTGGAGCTAGGTAATTAAGAAATATTACTCAAAAATGTTAATATTTTTGTGTCAAGGATATTTCAGTGTAGTAATGTTGACATGATAGGTAAAGGAATCTCTGAATATAATGGTTTTGCTTCTAAACAGTAGGAAGGTTATAGTAGTGTCATAAATATTATTTTGTTATATTTCTATAACTAGATTAATTAACTTATCCTATATATTTGTAAACTTTTCAAATGATGACTTTGAAAAATTATTAAATGGTCAAGGGAAATAGAACATTATTCAACTTCTTAGAACATGGTGAAGGAAATATTTTTTAAGATAATACAATTAAGTGGAACTTATAAAGAAAAACAGTAAATGTATTGTCCTTTTATTTATACAGCACTTTTACTGTGGCATTCTTTATAGATTACTCCTAGATTTTTTATCATTCTTGTTTTTTAATTTTTATTTTCCCCAGTTACATGTAAAACGTTTTTGTTCTACATGTACATTCATTTTTTACATATTTCCATATAAATTGTGTTGGAAGAGAAAAATCAGAACAAAAAGGAAAAACAACAAGGAAAAGAAAACGGGGGGAAAGTGAACATAGCATGTATTGATTTACTCTCCACAGTTCTCTTTGAATGCAGATGGTATTTTCCATTCAAAGTTCATTGGAATTGCCTTGGATAACTGAACTGTTAAAATGACTCAAGTCTATGATGGTTGATCATGTCACTATCTTCCTGTTATTATATACAATATTTTCCTGGTTTTGTTTGTTTCACTTGACATCAGTTCATATAAGTCTTTCCAGGTCTTTATAAAATCAGCGTGTTCATAATTTTTATAGAAGAATAAATATTCCATTATCTTCATATCCTATAACTTATTGAGCTGTTACCCAACTGATGGGCATCTATTCATTTTCCAATTCTTTGCCACTGCTACAAACATCTTTGCACAGAGAAATCCTTTTCCCTGTTTGGAATACAGACTTAGCAGTGGCTCTGCTGGATCAAAGAGATGCAGCCTTTTATAGCCATTTGTGTATAGGTCCAAATTGCTCTCCAGAATAGTTGAAATCGGTTCACAGTTCCACCAACGATGCATTAGTGTTCCAATTTTCCCCACATTCCCTTCAACATTGATCATTATCTTTTCCTGTCATTTTAGCCAATCTGAGAAGTGTGTAGTATTCTGAGTTGTTTTAATTGGAGCATTTTTTCATATAACTATAGATGGTTTTAATTTCTTCATCCAAAAATTGTCTGTTCATATCCTTTTTCTATTTATCATTTGGGGAATGACTTTTATTCTTATGAATTTGACTCAGTTATTTATATATTGTAGAAATGAGGCCTTTATCAGAAATACTGGCAATAAAAAAATTTTTCCCAGCTTTCTGCTTCTCTTTTAATCTTATTTTGTTTGTTCAAAAACTTCTTAATTTAATTAATACATTCAAAATTATCCATTTCACATTTCATAATGTTCTCTGGTTCTTAATTTGCTTATAGTATCACTCTTTACACCTAAATCATGTACCCTTTTTGACCTTATTTTGTAATTATTTTTTCCTAGTTCTATGATATTTTTTGGCAGTTTGAAAGGACATTAAACAAGTAGACTAATTTAGGTAGAATTGTCCTTTTAAAAAAAAAATATTAGCTCAGCCTACCCATGAATAATTGGTGTTTTCCCATTTATTTAGACCTCACTATATATTTGTGTGAAAAGTGTTTTGTAACTGTGATCATATTGTTGCTGGATTTATTTTGGCAGATAGACACCCAAATATTTTATTTTTTTCTACAGTTATTTTAGATGGAATTTCTCTTTCTTTTGCTGCTAGATTTTGTTAGTAACATATAGAAATGCTGGTGATTTTTATGGGTTTATTTTATATACTGCAACTTTGCTAAAGCTGTTAATTGTTTCAAATACGTTTGATTGATTTTCTGTTATACCGTCATATCTGCAGAGAGTGCTAGTTTTATCTCCTCATTACCTACTCTAATTCCTTTAATTTCTTTTTCTTATTGCTAAAGCAATATTTCTTGTATAGTATTGAATAACTGTCGTAATAATGGGCATCCTTGTTTCACCCTTGGTCTAACTGAGAATGTATCTAGCTTATTATTATAAATGATGCTTGCTGATGGTTTTAGATAAATGCTGCTTATCAGTTTAAGAAACTCTATTCCTGTGCTCTATAGTGTTTTTAATAGGAATGCGTCCTATATTTTGTCAAAAGCTTTTTCTGCATTTGAGATTATCATATGATTTTTGTAAATTTTGTTATTGATATAGTCTATTATGCCAATAATTTACATAATACTGAACTAGCTCTGCATTCCTGGTATAAATTCCACTTAGTCGTTGTGTATTATCCTGCTGACAAATCTTTGCTAATATTTTATTTAAATTGTTTGCATCAATGTTCATTAAGAAGATGGGTTTATAATTTTCTTTCCCTATTTTGGCTTTTCTTAATTTAGATATCAACACCATGTTTGTGTCATAGAAGCAATTTAGCAGAACACTTTCTTGGTCTATTTTTCCAAATAGTTTACATAATATTGGAATTAATTATTCTTTAAATGTTTTGGTAGAATTCACTTGTAAATCCATTTGGATCTGGAGATTTTTTTCTTAGGGAGTCCATGGGTGGCCTGTTCAATTTCTTTTTTTCTAAAATTGGCTTAAGTTATTTCCTCTTATTAATCTGTGCAATTTATATTTTTGTAAAAATTCATTCATTTCAATTAAATAATTTTGTTGGCATACGTTTGGGCAAAATAGGTCTCAATTTCTTCTTTGGTAAGTTCATAGTTTTTCATTTTTTGGTGCTAGTAATTTGGTTTTTCCTTTCCTTTTTTCTAATTAAATTAACCAGAGATTTATCTATTTCGTTGGGTTTTTGGTTTTTTATAAAACCAATTCTTAGTTTTATTAATTCACATGTTTTCTTTTAATTTCATTAATCTCCCCTTTGATTTTCAGAATTTCTAATTTGGTATTTAATTGGGGGTTTTAATTTGTTCTTTTTCAAATTTTTTAATAGCATAGGCAATTCCTTGATCTTTCTCTATTTTATTAATGTAACTACTTAGACATATAAAATTTCCCCTAAGAACTGCTTTGGTTACATTCCATAAGTTTCAGTATGTTTGTCTCATTATTGTCATTCTCTTTGATGAAATTATTGTTTCTTTAGAATTTGATTATTTAATTTCATTCAATTCCAATTGGTGTTTAGTCTACCTTTCCCTGGCCCTTTATTGAACATAATTTTTATTGCATCATAATCTGAAAGGAAGCATTTACTGTTTCTGCCTTTCTGCATTTAAATGTGAGATTTTTATGTCCTAATACATGGTTAATTTTTGTGTAGGTGCTATGCACAGCTGAGAAAGATGTTATTTTCTATCTTTTTTCAGTTTTCTACCACAGTCTATCATATGTTTTCTAAGATTCTATTAGTCTCCTTAATTTCTTTCTTGTTTATTTTGTGCTTTATCTAATTCTGAGAGGGGAGAGGTTGAAGTCCCCTATTTTTGCTGTCTATTTCTTTTTGTAACTACCTTAACTTCTTTAAGAATTTGGATGCTGCACTGCTTGGTACATATGTTTAGTGTTATTGTGGTACCCTTTAATTGGAACTATTTTTACTTTTGGTTTATCTGAGATCAAAATTTCTACCCTTTATTTTGTTGCTTCAGCTGAAGCATAATAAATTCTGCTCCAGTCTTTTACCCTTACTCTGTATGTATGTATCTCTGTTTCAAAAGTATTTCTTAAAAGCAACATATATAAGATTCTGGTTTTTAATCCACTCTGCTATTTGCTGCTGTTTCATGGGAGAGTTCACCCCATTCTCATTCACAGTTATAATTATCATCTATATTATTAGTTATTACCAGTATTTCCCTCCATCCTCTCTCCTCTACATATACTTTTCTTTTTCCACCCTGTCCCTCTTAGTATTTTGTTTCTAACTCATTTTGCCCTCAACCTGCCCCCCCCCTTTTCTTTGTTCTTTTTCCCTCCCTTTTCCTTCCCCTTTCTCCTCCTCCTCCTATATAGGTTAGATAAATTTCTGTACCCAACTGAGTGCCAAAACTAATGTGATTAAGCTTCAGATAATGCTCATTACTTTCCCTTCCTTCCCTCTTTTGTAACTGGTCTTTTGTGCCTCTTCAGATGATCTAATTTGTCCCATTTCTACCTACTGCTTCTTCTCCCAGTACAATCTTTTCCTACCCCTTAATGTCTTTCTTTTAATATCATTATCTTTGAGCACTTTATGCCCATACTCTCTGTCTACATATTCCCCCTCCTAACTACCCTGATAAAAGATAAAATTCTCAAGAGTGACAAGTATCACATTCCCATCTAGGGATGTTAACAGTTTGAGCTATATATATATTTTTTTTCTTTCCTGTTTACCTTTCTTTGCTTCTCTTGAATCCTATGTTTATAGATCAAATTTTCTGCTTACTTCTGATCTTCTTAATAGAAATGAAAGTCCCCTACTTTACTGCCCAATTCATGTCACCCTGCTTTCTAGTTGTGAAGAATTCACTTCTAGAATTCGCTCAACAATTTTTGTCAGCTAGTGAATTCTTGCCCTACTAGCTGGGATGTTTATATTTGTCAAATACTAAGTTGCAGTGATCATTTAGTTTTGTGTTTTACATAACTGATTTGTTCCTCTGATCTATCACTGTTTATTAGCTAGATTGTTTTGATGATTGCTTCTTTATAATATAATTTGAAATTTGGTGCTGCTAGATTGCCTTCACTTTTTTTTCCTCTGATTCCCTTGATATTCTTGACATTTTATTCTTCCAGGTGAATTTTGTTATTTGTTTTTCTAGTTTTAAAAAATAATTCTTTGCTAGTCTGATTGTTATGGTATTGAATAAACCATTTAAACAGAATTGTCATTTTATTGAATCGACCTACCCATGAGTAATTATCTATCTTTATTTGTATGGAAAGTATCTTGTAATTGTATTCATATAGTCCTTGGGTTTGTCTTGGAAAGTAGACTCTCCAAGTATTTTATATTGCCTGCAGTTTTTTAAACAGACTTTCTATCTTTATCTGTTTTTGTTGGTGCCATGTAAAAATACTGTTTTATGTGAATTTTATTTTAACTTTGCTAAAGTTAATTATTTCATCTAGATTTTATTTCTCTCAAATTTTCTAGTTATATCATTTTCAGAGTGATAAATTTTCATTACATATTCTTCAGATTATTTTTCTTATCTCACTGCTATAGTTACCATTTCTACTACAATACTGAATAATAATTAATGGACATCTTTGCTTCATCCCTAATCTAATTAGAAAGGCTTCTAACTTATCTCCATTACAGGTAATGCTTATTCTTAGTTTAGGCACTTGATTGTTTTAAGAAAAACTCCATTTATTCTTTTGCTTTCTAGTATTTTTTAGTTTGATCAAAGTATATATTTTTAAAGTTTATTTTATTTGAAAACACAGTAAGAAAAAAAGAAAAACAGAAAAGGAATTTAAAACAAAGTAAAGCAAAACAAGAGAACATTGTCATGTGCCCAGCATAACATCAGGGAGAATTTGAAATACATAACAAATTACCAAATTCAAGAAAGTATGTGTGTATCTCTGTAGATATATATCTATCGGTATATCTGTATATCGATAGATACATAGATATATTAGTATAAGAAATTATATTCATAAAAATCCATTTTTTTCTTTACTTTCCTGCAAATTGTTCTTTGGTTCTCTGCTGCGCACCTTATTTACTTTTTTTTCCCCCCTTTTGTAAGCCCTATCAACTCCAAGCAAGCTGCAGTTAAGAAAAGATATTTACGTATACATATGTAGAAACACGCATACACACACTCACTCACTCCCCTGCCAATACTCTAATTCTGCTCCATAATTTGCCCTCCTTTGTCTTCTTCCCTCATTCTTTGCTTCCCCATCTACCTATCACTCCTCCCTTATTTCTTTATAGATTTTGAAGGGTACTAACCCTTGATGTTATTTATGAGGTTTTGCCTATTGAACCCATTCCCGATGTGAGTAGGTTTTCAGAACTACAAGCCCTCCTCCCCTGTCTAATGCCTCAGTGACTATTTTTCCTCTGTTACATCATTTGTATAACATGATTATTATTTTTACCTTAACTCTGCCATCAATCTTTCTTTTGAGCTACCCTATTGTTGATGTGAATATTAAACATATAGAGTTTCCATGTTAAAAAAAAAAAAAAAGAATTTGTCCATATTTACAGTTTGTCCATGTTGAGTTCCTTAAAATTGAGCTTTGCTATTGGCTTTTATATGTTAAATTTTCTGAAAATCTGCAAGTTCATTGAATGTTCATTTTTTTCTCATTCAAAATTATAGAAAATATTGCTGGATATATTTTTGGCCACAGGCCTAGTTCTTTTGATTGTCGGTAGATATGATTCCAGGACCTGCAGTCTTTTATTGTAGCTGCTGGTAAGTCTTGTACAGTTTTATTTGTAGCTTCAGCATATTTGAAATTTTTTTTCCTGGTTTTTTTTTTTTTTTGCAAAATTTTTTCTTTGATCTGGAGGTTTTCAAAATGTGACAATAATAATTCCTGTGTGTTTTCCACAAAAGATCTCTTTGAGGTGGTAATTGGTAGATTTTTTTTTCTATTTTTTATTTCTACTTTCCCCTCATCTTTTATCACTTCAGGACAATTTTCTTGGATTATTTCCTGCATTATTTTCTGCATTCCTCAAGGTTCTCTTTTTGGTCACAACTTTTAGGCAGTCCGTAATATTCTTATATTTTCTCTTCTTGATCTGTTCTCCAGATCTGTCATTTTTCTTGTTTCACTTTCTGTTCTTTTTCTTTCTTTATAATCTACTTTATTTCTTGGTCTATCATAGCTTCAGTGGCTTACCCTTGCCCAATTCTAATTTTCAAAGAATTATTTTCATCTTTAAGACTGTGTACCTCCTTTTCTAGTTGACTTTCTCCCCACAATTTTCTTTTTCTTCCATGGATTTTATTTATTTATCATTTTTCCTTCATATCTCTCATTTAATTTTTAAATGCCTTTTTGAGTTTTTCTGTAAATTCTCTGAGTGAGGAGCCATTTCACGTTACTCTTTGGGGTAGAAGTCTTCCCTCCCCACACACAAGTATCCTCTGAAAATGAATCCTAGTTTTCCCTGTTCCTTAATATGTTTCAATGATGGGCTTTCTTCTTTCAGTTTATTTTTTTTAAATAAGAGGTCTTAGTGTAAGCATTTCTAATCCTGGGATGGAGGGACATGGTGCCCTTAAGCTTGCCTTCAGCTCTCTACTCTGATTAGGAACCCCAAACCCAAGAATTCCCCCTCCTGCAGGTGCCCACACCCATAGCAGTGCTTCTGCACTGAGTGCTGGTTCTTCTCAGCAGCACAGTGGCCCGGCATTCCCAATCAGCTGAGGTTTACTCAGTTTATCTAGACTCAAACCTGAATTCCATAAACAGTCAGGGAGGTGAAAGTCCCTGTGATTCCTGCTGAGGCTCTAGCCATACCTAGGTAGCCCTAGGGGTCCCCACTTGATGTTTTTGTGGAGCTAGGCCAGAGGGTTTGCACTTCAGATGGCTTAATCCCTAATCCGGGGTCTTTAGGGTCTCTTGGGTTGTATCAGAAGGACCTTGTTCTGCCTTATATCTAATTGATTTTGCACTAGTTTGCCCTGAGGCCCAAATTTGTTCTGTTTGTGGGAAGAAATCTGGAGAGCTTGAAATTTACCAACCTACTTCACTATTTTCCCAGAATCCTCTCCTAATATTTAATAGGAATGGGACTTGTATTTTGTTGCAAGCTTTTCTTCTATTGATATGACTTTTGTTTGATATATTTGGTTGTTTTTGATATGGTCATCTTGGTTTATAGTTTTTCTAATATTTGACCAATGTCAGCCCTTCATTTCTAATATAAATCCCAATATAATAATCTAATATAAATCCCAATCAGTGTATGATTTTTGTGATATGTTGCTATAATCTCATTGTTAGCATTTTATTTACAATTTTTGCATCAATATTCATTAGAGAATTGGTCTAATGGCTTTTTCCGTTGATTTCTGTGGTTTAAATATCAATCTTATTTTATCATAGAAGGAATTTGGTGTATGACTCATTTATTTTTTTATGTAGTTTATAGAGTAATGAAATTAATTGTTCTTTTAAATGTTTGATAGAATTTACTTGGAACTTTCTGGTCTAAATTTTTTTTTCTCAGTGCTGATTTATTGCTTGGTCAATTTCTCTTTTTGGAAGATTATTTAAATATTTTTTCCCTCTTGTTCATCTAAGCAATTCATAAGCTTGTAAATGTCCATGTAAGTTACTTTGTCCGTTTTATTAACATATAATTGGAAAGAACTACTCCATAAATTGCTTTAATTTCATCTTTGTGGTAATACTTGCACTTTTTTTTCCCATTTTTGATACCGACAGTTTGTTTTTTTTATTTAAATGAAATTAACAGAGACTTATCTCTTTTTTTTAATTTATTTAAAAAAAAAATAAAACCAGTCCCACTTTTATGTATTCAGAAAGGTGTTTTTGTTTTGTTTTGTTTAATCTCACATTTTATTTTCAGGATTTTTATTTTGTTGTTTAACTGGAGATTTTTAATTCTTTCTAGTTTTTTTTTTTTAAATTGTATGATCTGATATCTTTTATTGACAGAAACATTGAGAAATTTTCCTTTAATGCTTTGGTTGCATGGGACAAAGCTTTAGATATGATCTAGGACAAGTCCTTAATTTTATAGATGAAAAACAAAATGAGATTTAAGTTCTCTTTGGGTCACAAATTCAGTTAGGACTAAGGTGAACTTAGAATTTACATGGATCTTTTGGTGAAAAGTTATGAGAGAAGGTGCAAAAGAAAGACGAGTTGAAGAAAGATCTTGAAGGTGACTTTGGAACACTTTCCGAATTACATTGATGTAATTTAGGGAAGGAATACTTGGGAAGATGGAAGGAGAAAGAAGAGCCTAGGCTGAAAGAGCAAGAAGGTGGTTTGACTTGAAGAGGAAAGAAAGGGAGGGTACACTTCAGAGAGAAGAAAATAGAAGAAGGGGACAGTTAGATGGTGCAGTAGATAGACCACCAGCCCTGAAGTCAGAAGGACCCGAGTTCAAATCTGATCTCACTTAACACTTCCTAGCTGTGTGACTCTGGGCAAGTCCATTTAATCCCAATTGCCTCAGAAAAAAAAAAAAAAAGAAAGAAAAGAAAATAGAGGAAGGATCAAGCTGAAAAACCTGAGAGGAGTTATTAGACTTGGCAGAGTTCCAGAGTTGAAAGTGACATTAAGCACCCAGAAACAGTTGACCACAGCATTTTTCCAAGAGAACAAATAGCAAGAAAGACAAAGGGGAAAATATCACTCACAGTCATGGAGAAAAACTAGAATTCTGCCAGGGCCACATAGCTGTTATCCATGTCACTACAGACTGGTCTCCCTCCTAGGACATAAGCTAAAAGGGTTTGACTAGCTTTTTTCCACTTTCCCAACTTATAAAGGGAAATAATTTCTTTTTTAAAAATGAAGAAATATTTTAGTGTGAAAACAATAAAAATGATCTAAAGAGACATGGAATCTTGATATAGCAGGAGGGGGGTGAGTGAAAAAGGGAAAGAAGACTATTAAATATTTGCAACTAAGTAGTAGTAGCTTTTCCTGAAGGGGAGCAGCAGCTAGAGCTTTTTCTGGGAGGAGGAAATTACTTGTGTTCCAAAGAATGATAACATAAATCCATGGTGGTCTTCAGTAATTCAGTTCAATAAACATCAAATGCCTACTTTAAGGCAGACATTGTGCTAAGGATACAAAAAGAGGCAAAAGAGTTCCTGTCCTCAAAGAACTTAAAATCTTCATGGGGAGTATACAAACAAATATATACAAAGTAAGCTATATATATATATATATATATATATATATATATATATATATATATATATATATATATATATATATATATATATATATAGGATAAATAGGAAATAATTAGGTAAAACACTGAAAAGAAGAGTTAAGAAATTCTCTCAGTAGGTAGAATTTTAGATAGGACTTAAAGGAAGCCAGGTAATTTAGTAATTAATCAGAGCAGAGGAGGGTATGCATTCTAGGCATGCGAGACTAGAGAAAATGTCTGGATGGGTTAGATGTAATGTCTAGATACTAGTGTCAGTGTCAAAAAGTGCATGTGGAGAGTAAAATATAAGAACAATAGAAATTCTAGCAGGAAAGTCCTAGAAGAATTTTGAATGCTTATCAGATCATTCTGCATTTGTCCCTGGAAATTTGAAGGAGAGGAGAATCAGACAAGCTCACCCTCAGAATGTTGCAAGGATATAGACATGAGGTGATGAGGGGTTGTACCAGAGTAGAAATGGCACTGTAAGGGGGGAAAAAAAGAGGTAGATTTGAGAGATATTGATAGTCCCTGGAACAGAGTGGATTTGGAGTGGTGTTGAGGTCAGAAAATGAAGAATTCAGGGTGACTGCTGGGTTATATGCCTGAAGGACTGGGAAGTTGGTGTTGCCCTCTGCAATAATAGGGAGCAAAACAGGTTTGGAGGTGTTCTGTCTTAGACTTAATTACATTTAAGATGTAAATTGGACAGCCAGTTCAAGATGTCTGAAAGGCAGTTGAGTACATAAGATGGGAAGTCATCAAAGAGTTTGGATCAGGAAAGGTAGATCTGAGAATTACCAACATAGAAATAATAATTAAATTCATAGTAGGCGATGACTTCCCCACATGAAGTTACAGCATAGAGAAAAGCTTCTTAAACTGTAGGTTGTGACCTCATATGGCATCACATAACTGAGTGGGGGAGGTTTATGAAGTTATAATTATCAGCAAATGTTTAATTTTTGTTTACCTATTTTACATACTCAGGGTCATGTTTAAGAAGCTCTGGTATAAAGAGAGAAGACAACCCAGGACAGAAAGAAGTCTGAGACATTTATAATTAGAGGGTATTATTTAAAGGAGAATCCAGCAAAAGAAAGTGAGAAGGAGCAGTTAGATTGATAGGAGTAAAATGAGGGGAGAATGGTGTCCTGAAAACCTAGAAGGAAGATTGAATCTAGGAAAAAAGAGTGATCAGCAATGTCAGAAGATGCAGAAATCGAGGAGGAGGATTAGGAAAGGATTTGGCTCTTTAGAGGTCATTAGTAACTTTGGAGAAAGCAGTTTTGGATAATATAAGGAGTTCAGAATGAGAGGAGAGAAAACAGGTGCTGAACATAAATGGTCTTTTCAAAGAGTTTAGCTACAAAGGACAGTAGAGAAAAATAGGATCATTTCAAGGATGGAAGGATCAAATGACGTTCTTCATAATGGAAGACATGCGTATGTAGAAAATGAGCCAGTAGAGGAAGAGAGATTGAAAATAAATGAAAGAATGGGGATGATAGAGCACTTGGAGGAGATGGAATCAAATAGCATTATTTGAACAAATTAGTTTTGTTAAGGAATAAGGCCGCCACTTCATCATGTGAATAGCTGAAGGAAAAAGTGGCTGAAAGGCACCGGAGTGATGAGATGAGGAAGAAGTTCACAATAATGCCTTCAGCTTTGTTTTGTTTTGTTTTGTTTTTTCCTATAAAATGTGAGGCAAGATTCTAAGCTAAAAATAGGACAAAGGGGAATTATGGGAGGTTTGAAGATACATATAAATATTTGGAAGAGCCTCTGAAGAGTGGGATGGCGAATTGAGTAGGGAATATAAGAGGATTGCCTACTAGCAACAAGGGTCCAATTGAGGCTCTCGGCAGAATCATCTAGTAGAGGTCAGAGGAAGGAAAAAATGAATAGTTATTTTTGAATTCCCTGTTGAAATTGCCAAGATATTACTTTTGTGAGAGATCTGCTGGCTTCTTGGGACATTTGTGCCAGAAGAGAGAGATTTCTCTCAAGACCTATTCAGTGATTCCTAAAAAACATTCCTAAAGTTAATACATCTTGGAATATTTGACCTCCTAGGAATGTGCCATTGAGATTTGGTTGACTGAAATAGGGCTTTGGAAATACATACCTTATTCAAAAGAAAAAAGGGATGTGTGGATTTAAGGGGAGATAGGATAGACATTGTATTCACAAGGGAATGTTAGAACAAAAAAAGAGAAAGTATTTAGGTGTTGACCTATGGGAGCAGGAACAGAACTGATAACATGAGAATATAGTTCCTAGAAAATAAAGGGATTATTCAGTCTGGCAGAGAGGCTTTTGAATGTTTATGGGTACTTAGTTCTCTGCACTATCTTTTAAGCAGACAATTTTGAGTTGCATCAACGATATCAATTTCATTCCTTAAAAGTTGAAGGAACCAATGAAAAGGAACTCTACTTTGGCTCTGATGCTCCCTGTTAGACTTTGTATAGAGAGAAAATGAAAATTAAAAATAGCATATCTAATGTGTTAGATTTAGTAAAGAAAATCTTTCAAAAAAATTTTAAAGAAAGAATAGAATAAGTAGGATCCTATAGCTTACAATTCTGTGAGGATAGGTAACTCAGGAATAAAAAAGTTCAAAATCCCCTGGTTTTCATGAAGATAGCTAATAGGGATAAGAAAATGGTATGTTTTTAGCTATACTGGAGAAAGAGAATCCAGAAGAGAATATGCTACTAGGGATGACTAAAGTATTAATGATAAAGAAAATAATGCTACTTGACTTTTTTTAATTAAAGCTTTTTATTTTCAATATGTATAGATAATTTAACATTCACCGTTGTAAAACCTTGTGTTCCAATTTTTTTCTCCCTCTCTTCCCTTCCATTCCTCCTTTTGATAGCAAATAATCCAATATATGTTAAGCATGTGCAATTTTTATACATATTTCTACAATTATGCTGCATAAGAAAAATGAAAGAAAACAAAATGCAAGCAAACTACAACAAAAAAAGTGAAAATATTATGTTGTGATCCATACTCAGTCCTCACAATCTGTTCTCTGGGTGTTCTATTTTCTTAATTAAAGAAAATGATCTTTAGATTAAAAGGATTACACAAATGGCAAAATCAGAGTTTATTGAACTAATATTAGTAAGGACATAATAGAACACTTTACTGATCTTGATAATATTTATTATAGATATGGAGTGAAAGTCTTCCCCCCCCCCCCAAACTCAAGGAGAGGAGTAGAAAAGATGGCCAACAATCCAAAAGACATTTTTTTAAACTAACTTGTTTAACTAAAAAATGAATTAAGCCCCAGGAAAGTATGAGACATAATAACCCCAAAAAGAAAAAAAACCCAACAATTTATTTCCTGTTTTAGTTGAGATGGCCATAGAAAGAAACATCAAAAATAAGTAGAAAATATCAGAAAATAATTCACATTGATAAATATGAAGGGTCTGGATTTTCTCATTAAAAGTGAAGACGGGAGAATATCTCACAATTGGCAGATAGCTCATACAAAGGACCAGAAACATGAGCTAGAACATCATGTGTTAGAGAAAAGCAAGGCTGGAGTGTACTCCTTAAGGACTAGTATAATTCACTTAATGATAAACTGAAGCCAGTTTTTGAAGGGTTTAAAGTTTTGTTTTTTAATTTTAAGGCAGTTTGAGGGGAGCGCTATTTAATTCTAAAAACATTAGGGAACCACCGAAAGTTCTTTATAGCTGACTTCCAGTATTTTAGTATCTAATTTTAGTCTCTTCTGAATTCCAGTTCTACTCTTTCTTGGCCATTTCAAACTGAATATTTCATATTTATTTATAATTCATTGTATTAGAAGCAGAACTCAACTTTTCTCCCAAATTTCCAAGGTCTGTAACCCTGGATTCATCAAGTCTTTATTCCCCTTCACCTTATATAATATATCCACTTAATTCACAGATTTATGTATTCTAATTCCTTTATAATAACTCATGAATCCATCTTCTCACCATTCAGTTATTACTCTGTTCAGGTATCTTACACCTGGACCAACTGCAAAAAATTAACTGGCTTGTTATTTAAAGGTATTAACAATTTGGTTAGAATTACTTTTCCATGCTTGGTACTTCTCTTTTCACACATGATGGACCAGCCAAGTTGATTTTCTTGTTCTTCCTTATGCCTAACAATCTACCATCGTTTGCATATACTGCATTTTTTTTTAATTTTTCAGTAATATTTTATTTTTCCAAATACATGTGAAGATAGTTTTCAACATTCATCTTTGTAAGACTTCATATTCCAAATTTTTCCTTCCCTCTCATCTCCCAACTTCCCAGGACAGGTAATCTGATATAGGTTAAATGTGTGCAATTCTTTTAAACAATGTTACCATGTTTTTTATGTTGTACAAGTAAAAAATGGACCAAAAGGGAAATAACCATGAGAGAGGCAAAAAAAATTATGAAAATACTTTCCTTCGATCCATATTGTCTATGGATGGGGATGACAGTTTTCATCCCAAGTCTTTGGGAATTGTCTTGAATCTCCATGTTGTTGAAAAGAGCCAAGTTCATCACACTTGATAATCATACACTCATCTTGTTAACTGTATTGTGTTCTTTTGTTTACTGTTTCTTGTACCTAGCATTAATTACTTCTTAACCTTGGCCTCTTTGAATTTTTAGGTTTCTTCAGTGTTCAACTCCAGCATCACTTGTGAGGCTTTTATTTCTTTACTGCCTTTCTTTCTGTATTCAACTGTTCATTAACTCTCCATTAAATTACCTTCTATTTACATATATCTAAGGTGTGTATATATCGTTTACACCATTGGAGTGTAAGCTGCTTGGGGGCAGAGACTTTTATATTTATTTTTTTATCCTTAGCATTTAGCATATTTCCTGGCACATAGTAGGAACTTAATACCTTTTTCCTGGTTGATTGAAGCTCTGGAAAGAGATGAACTGAATATTCTGATTTGGGATGTATGTGTATTTGAGTGATAATTGACTCTATTAAAGTTAATAAGAGACTAGAGAGAGCCCCAAAAAGAGTCCTAATTTGAAAGTGACACATTATATGATCCTAAAAAGGAGACTTCCAAACTGATCAATTTGAAATAAAGTCAAAATAGGGCAGAATTAATCCCAAAAAAATCCAAGGAGAAACAGGTATTTAGAAGGTGAAGAAAGGTGCTCAACAGAGCCAGAGGAGTCAAGAAGAATGAAGACTGAGAAAAGGGTCATTGGATTTAGTGATGATGAAATCCTTAACCTTGAAGAGTGATCTCAATTGAGTGGCAAGGAATGAAACTTTTAAATGAACAAATGCATTTCTAAATCCATGACAGAGTAAAACTAATTCATGTGAAGGGTTTTATGCCTTTTTAAAAATTTTGTCTCGATACTAAGTTTGATATATTTTTCCATCACTTTAGGTGCAAAGATATTTATCAACAGTATAGAAAACGGAATGTGGTGCCGTGGAACTATCACTGAACTAATTCCTATTGAAAATAAAAATGTGGGGAAACCCTGTGGTCTTACCAAATACCCAATCCGGGATGTTGCACTGATGCAAGTTTTCATGATAGATTTTGGGAATTCTGAAGTCTTAGCTGTTTCAGGGTATGTCATTTCTAATTGTTTTTGTGTGTGTGTGTCTGTGCTCTACATGAATAAATTGGGAGAAAAACAAGAGGTGAGAAATGTTTGTGTAGAGACATCCTATCAAGAACTACTTCACTTTTTCCTCATTCTTTTATTTCTTAATAGATTGGTAAAAAGTCATTTGTTACTATTAAAAATAAGAACTTTTGTTTAGTGGCAATATGATTTTAAATTAAGATATTTCCATTTGGGTAGTAAATGTCCTACGTCAACTAAAAATGAGCAGAAAATATTTCTATGAGAACTGTCACTAGCATGGAGCTGTTGTGAATTAAACTATAAACGTAGCATTGTAAATTCATTGGTCAGTTTTTATAAGCAAATCAAAATTTGATCCATTACTAAGCCATTTATATTTATTAATGGAAGACAGTTTGGTATTGTGGAAAGAATATGGGGTTTGAAGTCAGAAAACCTGAGTTCAAAGCCCCACCTCTATCACATACTATTTGTGGGACCTCACGGAAGTCACGTCCTTCTATTATAATCAGATTCCTCATTTGTAAAATAAGGAAAATGGAATAATGACTATCATTCTCCTAAATCAGGGATCCTCAAACTTTTTAAATAGGGGGCCAGTTCACTGTCCCTCAGACTGTTGGAGGGCTGGACTATAGTAAAAACAAAAAGTTTGTTTTGTGGGCCTTTAAATAAAGAAACTTCATATCCCTGAGTGAGGGGGATAAACGTCCTCAGCTGCTGCATCTGGCCCGTGGGCCATAGTTTGAGGACCCCTGCCCTAAATTTTAAGCATAGGTTATTTCAGGCATGGGTAGAAGTTCAGGATTAAATCACTATTTTTAATAATGTTGCTTAAATTTTTGCTAGGGTTGGTGATGGCCACATAGTTAGACCAGGACATGGTGCTCTACAACATCTAGTGGTAAATGATCTATGTCTGATTATAAGAAAGCCTGATTCATATATTGAAGCACTGCTAGGAGATCTCCATCCATTAGCATTGCCATGCTCATTAAAGGATATTGTTCCACAGAATTCGGTGAGTAAATAAATCGACAAATGTTAACTAGTATTTATTAAGGATAGTTTCTCTTAGGTTAAAAGAACTTTTAAATATTACATATGAATCAGTCTTTTCTAAAAGAGTAAGCAGTAGAACTGGAATGTGCACAAAGAACTTATATACTGAGTTTGCAAGAGCCAATTTTTAAAAAATAAGTTGTTTTGCTTTTATTTCTCAAAATTAGTTCAGAATGCTTTTCAAATAATTGATAAAATTAAGTTAGTTTTTAGTCAACCAAAAAATACATGCATGGAATGTTGTTTATTGGTTTGAAATATAATTCATATGTGTTAATAATGTTAATAATTGTTAATAATGCATAGTTCATCTGAAAGTTAACCATCAACAATCGGTGTCAGTCATGATAAGCTTGCTTCACTATTCCCATTCTCAAAGTTTCTCTTTATTTGAGGAATTGAATATTCCTTCTTTCCAAAGTATTAGTTTTATTCTTGATCATAATGCTTTCTTACAGTGATTTTTATTATTCATTTATCCATTCACACATCCTTTTATGAAGAAAATGAGAGGCAAGCAAATAATAATTAGTAATAACAAGTAAAGAGGTCTCTGTGTTTGGAGGACGAGGGTCTCATTTCAGAGCTTCTATAAATTATTAACTTTTTTTAAAGTAGAATATTCAGATATTTTATTTAAATTCACACTTATTGTATTGTAATTTGTATAATGAAATAGCTCACATCTAAATAGTCCTTTACAGTTTTACTGAGTATTTTTCTCACAACCTAGTGAAGTATAAGGTAAAGCAAGCATCGATTGTTGTTTTCACCACAGCACCCACATTTTGCTCTTAAATAGGTTAGGAGAAATACAAAGAAAGAAAGACTTGCCTAAGACAGATATTAATACATATAGCTACAATAAGACTCCTGTCAAGAAAACTGAGCCCAATCATTTAATTCCCTTATCTAAAACTATGGCTAGCTTTTTACCTTGTAGGTGAACCAGTTTGCATTTCAGCCTTAAAGTAGAAGTTCTTAATAGCTAAAAAAAGAATAGCTTAGAAGCACAGACTGAAGTAATGAAAAGACCAAGATAAAGGAATGTGGAATTTCTCACTTGATTACTTTGTCACTTCTAAAATAGTCATTTCAAAAAATGGCCACTTTTTCCTTTGCTTTACATAGGGTATTCATACTAAGATTGGTAATTTTTGTGTAGCTTATTTATAATTTTTAGTCCTAGAAACTTACCCGAGTTAAGTTACTTGTCTGGTCATATGTAACTTATATATATATATATATATATATATATAATCAGAACATTTGACCCCAAGTCTTTCTGAATTCATGATTGATCCATATTACCTAACAAGGAGTAATCTCTTTGAAACTGACCCTTACAAAGGTAAAATGATACATGATATATAGTCCATCCCAGACCTTCTTTCTTCCACTATGCCATGGTGATAAAAGCAACACTTGATATGGATAGTTCTGTTAGTATAGCCTTGATATAAGAAACATCATAATGTTATCTTTTGGTTTCTGATGGAAACGGCTTTTTTTTTTTTTCTTCCAATGTTTAAATTGGTGATCTGATATTTTCGTTCATGATTACATTCTACATTCTGTAGAGAAAATAACTTATGATCAGAGAGAGTGTTGTTATAACAGAATTATAATATTTAAATTGACTTTTGATTATGATTTATTCAATAGAATGAAGGCTGGGGAGAAGAAGTTAAAATGGAATTTTTAAAAATGGTAAACAACAAAGCTGTTCTTATGAAAGTCTTTCGAGAAGAAGATGGTGTACTTATTGTAGATCTCAAGAAACCTCCAGCAAATAAAATAAGCAGTGATATGCCAGTATCTCTTAGAGATGCATTAGTTTTTATGGAATTAGCAAGGTATGCATCTTAAGAAGATAAGTCATTTTAAGATTGGGACTTTTCAAATAGCATTTTTTAATCTTGAAAAATTCCTTGGCTTTTTGAATATATGATTTTTAAAAGTCTACTTCAGACTTCTGCATAGGTCTAATGTACTATCTATCATCTGCTCTAGTCACATTCTGTGACTACAAAAACTGAAATTATTTGGTTTATTAACTACAAGAAACAGGGGAAAACTTAGTTTAAGTCAGTGCATTATGATTCAAAATGTGAATAAATCTAAAATGTAGATGTTTTGTTTAGTGTACCCAATAATCTCTTATAAAGTATTGTATTTCTACATATTTCCACAGATCATAATTAAGTTAAATTACTGGTCTTTTTTAAAAAAAAGAAAAAAAAGCTTGTCTTATAATTTCCATCTTTTATTGTGATGTTGGTTATATACCCTTGAGTTTTTTCCTTCCTTTCCCCCTCAATTATGTATGAGATGTCCTGCTGGCAGGAAGTGCTTACTTAAAGCAGTTACTATTAAAATTATTTTAAAAGTAAGTTTTAAAGTTATATATAAATAGAGAATATGAATAATATTTAAAATCACTACTTGAAGCAGTAAAGGGCTAATTTATTTAAGGAAGACAGAATAAATCACAGAAACTATGGAACTACATTAGCTAATACTTAGAAATTATTATGTTTAAAGTGTAGATAATAGTAGATGTCTTCAAATGCATGCTTGTAAATTTTTTGTTTTTGTTGAGGCCAAAGCTTTTATCTCTATTATATAATTCACCTTAAGATTAAAGTAGAATATTGAAATCTCTTAATAGGAATTGAAGAGAAGGGCTAAATTAACATTTAAAATTATCAAGTTGAGAATTATCTGGCTTTAAATAATTAAGGCTTTTAAATATCCATGAATTTCTTATAGAGATAGTTACTAGAATATAGAAATGGGGGTGGGGGGGGACATTTTAACCTTAACAGTTTATTTACACTTTGGTTGTACTTTTACTTAGGTTTAGGTCACAATCACCCAGTATTCCATCTGAACAGAATATGACTTTAAGATACCATCCACCTGTATTACCAAAAGAATTGTCAAATGTGTCAGTGGTGGTTTGTCATATAAATAATCCTTCTGATTTTTATCTTCAATTGGTAAGTATCTAGAGCCGTTTTGGGGAATGATACTTCATTTTCCAAAAGATAAATGGGCATGTGTAATAGGAATATCCACTTTTGAGATTTCCAAGTCAACATTATGGGTACTGCCTACATCAGTGGAAATTACAACCCACCCATACTGTCTATTTCTGTATATCTTCCTCTCAGTCTTCCACATGGGATCAATTTTCTCTATTTCATTGATTTCAGGACAGTACCTCTGGTCCTTCTTTCTTTGTGTATAAACACATGTATCTTCTTTTCCAGTCATATATTTTACATCCCATCCTTCTATACATGTCATTATTGACAGTATGTTGTTGTATCTTTTATACTCACTAGTATAATATTTTTACTTTGGGTCATTAAGTTTTTGGTTCCACTAAAAACTTTGCTTTTCTTGCATTGTGACCAATAGAGGAAGCATCCTGAGAGTTGAAAGAATGCCAAATTTGATATTAGAGTACCTAAGTTTAAATCCTAATTGTGACATATATCTGGTTTTGGATAAAACAGTTGTCCTCTATGAGTGTCAGTTTCCTTCATAAAATGAAGGAATTGGATTAAATGAATTCTAAGGTCCTAACATTAAGACTTTATGATTATAACAAAAAGAGCTTTGGAGAAAAAAAAAGTCGAAAGTATAAATGATGCTGTAAAACTTTCAAATAAAACTCAATTTACTCTAATTCCTTTTCAATTCTTGATCCATGTTACTGTCTACCTATATTACATACTAACATACTATCTGTAATTCAGTGATTTGTTCATTGTATTAATGAACTATCACATGGAAAATATGCATTCGTCATCTATTTGTTTAGTTCTGTGTAGACTCCTAAGTAGATTTTTTTTTCTATGAATTATCTTGAGTAACCAAAGATCTCATTGAGCAGATTCTATAATTTTCATTAAGGAATTTTATGCTGTCAGTAGTATTATTTACAAAGTACAAGTATCTGGAAAAATCTGTTTATTGGAGTTATTCTTTCACTTAAGCTTTGTACTTAGTCACCCTCCATGATAAGGGCAAATTGTCTGTCAAGTTAGCTTCCCTGGTTAAAGCCTCATATATTACTGAAAAATATGGAAAGTCCTTGAAGAGAAGAAATCATGGAAGAAAAGGAAGTTGGTAAGATATGGTAAGAATTTAGTTAATAAGATAAGAGAAAGAAAGTTGGAACTGCTAAGGTGATAATAAGGAGTTGACAAATCTGAAATTAACTACTCCCAGAAGCAGTTTACTCCAGCAGATTTCCAGGGTAGCCACTAGCAAGAACAGCAAAATGCTGAAGATCTCTCTTGCAATTGGTTTGGAGAGCAAGAAGTTTTGTAACAGATGCATAAACCTCTACCTGCATGGTCCCCTGGAAACAATTCTTACCTACGTCATGATTGATGAATCCTTTCCTGTTAACTACCATGAGAAGTCTCCCATATGTTCCGCCTACATGCCAGACTGCTTCACTTTCATCCAGCTCGACCTGGCTTGCTGACTTCATGGGAATGACTTTTTTTTCCCTGAAGGTAACTCAGTAATTGGTGAATCTCTGCCTGGAACTTCTCCATTATGAAAACACAGCCTATGCTGCTCACTCACTGGCTTCTACCTTAGCTCCATGTCTTATTTTTGTAGCTGCTGCCTGGTCCCCACAAGGAGTACCTTTCTTCTTTCTTATTCCTCTTTGCTCTTTCCTTTTATTCTTTCTGTGTAGAATGTAAGCTCCTTGAGAGTAGGAAGCATCAGCAAGGTAGTACAGTAGTCCAGGCATATAGTAAACAATAAATGCTTTAGTCATTTAAAATATAAAGTGTATGATATTTATCTTTCTGTTATGTTCATAGCATCTATCCTGAAAGTGCAACATATTCAGTCTTGTGGAAATGAAAATCTCAAGTAATGCTTTTCCTGATTATTAGGAAGAAGGAAATAACCACATTGAAAAAATAACGAAGAGCTTCATTATGAAGAGAAAGTCTTAGGATTTTGCAGGGAGGAATCTAAAGGCTCAGACAAAATATTTGTTTCATCTGTAAGAATCAGGGATTGACCTAGATAACCTTTGTGATTCCAGGTCTAAATTTATGAAACTATAAGGGACTATTTAATATGAATGAGACATTCTACAATTAATAAATCATTACAGGATATAAACAAGCAGTTTTAAAATTACCAAACATTTTCCCCCTATTCCATGGTCCCTACAACCTCCCAAAAAGGGAGAAAGAAAGAAAATAAAATTGTAATAGTCAAGCAGAACAAATTTCCCCTGTTTGCTATGACAAAAATATTTTATTTTGCATGTTGATTCTTAATGCTCTTGAATTAGGTAACAATTTTCATCATTGGTCCTCTGGAATTTTGATCACTGCATTGGTCAGTCTTTAAATATTTGATAATTGTTAATTTTTTCAGTATTGATATTAGCATATGAATTGTTCTCCTAATTCTACTCCACTATGTATCAATACATCTTTTTTGAGACCTCTTCATTTTGCAGTACAATTATATCCCATTTAGTCCCCAAATCAATAGGTGTTTCAATTTCTCTTTCTTTTATTAAAATATTTTTCTTTTTTGTTATTATAGCTTTTTATTTACAAAACGTTGCATCGGTAATTTTTCAACATTGACCCTTGCAAAATCTTCTGTTCCAAATTTTTCCCTCCTTCCCCCCACCCCTTCCCCAAAATGGCAGATAGTCCAATACATGTTAAATTTGTTAAGTATATGTTAAATCCAAGATATGTATACATAGTTATACAGTTATCTTTCTGCACAAGAAAAATCGAATCTAGAAAGAAAGAAAAAAAACCTGAGCAGTAACAGAAGGAGTAGAAATGCTATGTTGTAGTCTACACTCATTTCCCATGGTTCTTTTTCTGGGTATAGCTGACTCTTCATTACTGAACAATTGGAACTAGTTTGAATCATCTCATTGTTTGAGAGCCATGTCTGTCTATCAGAATTGGTAATCGTATAATCTTGTTGCTTTGTATAATGGCCTCCTGATTCTGCTTATTTCACTTATCAATCCATGGAAGTCTCTCCAGGCCTCTCTGAAATTATCCTGTTGGTCATTTCTTACAGAACAATAATAATCCATATCAGTTTCTATTTATTTGCAACCACATAAAGGACTGTAGTAAACACTTTCGTACATACAAGTTCCAAGTCAAAGCAGTTTTACTCAAAGTGTACGCATAGTTTTTATAACTTGGGAGACTTAATTACAAGTTACTTTTTGCAGTGTCTTAACCTATTCACATCAACAGTGCATCATTGTGAGGATTTTTGTCTCCTCTCCAACATTTATCCTTTTCCATTTTTTATCAATGTAGCCAATTGGATGATTGTGAGGCGGAATCTAAGTTTTTATTTCATTTCTCTATTATTCAAGACACGTTTTCATGTAGATATAAAATATCATTTATATTATATGGGTAGGTGCATTTCTTCTCTATATTTGTTCATTTATTTGGCTCTTATTCTTAAACTTTGAATCAATTCTTATTGTTTGAAAATGAGAACTTTATCAGAAAAAGTTGGAACAGTCAGTTTTCTATAGAAAAAATAAATTTCAATAGCTATATGAAAAAACACACAATAATAGTGGAACTATAGATGGTCTACCCATTTTGGAAAATAATTTATAATTTGCCTAAAGTTTATTAAACTTTTCATATCCTATTACCCAATAATACTACTACTAGACTCCAAAGAAATCCAAGAAAAGAAAAAAAACTGGAAACAAAGAAGTAGTCATCACTTGAAAAATATTTTGAACACATGTCATATCAATGTGATTACTGTGTTATAATAAAATTATTGTGTTGGAAGAAATAATGAAAGGGACAGTTTAAGAATCTTGCTGACAGTGAAGTGAGCAAAGCCAGGAGGACAATTTATACAATATTAATAGTACTCTTAAAATTAAGCAACTTTGATAGACTTAAGATCTCATCAATTCAGTGACCATGGCTCTAGAAGACCAATGATGAAGAATACTACCCAATTCTTGAAGTAGAACAGATTTAGGGTGCTTATTGAAGAATACTTTTGGGACATAGCCACAATGTGGAAATGTGTTTTATCTGATTGCATATTTGTTACAAGGGTTTTATTTTTAAACTTTATTTCCATTGGGTGTGAGGTGGAAGAAGAGAAAATAAATTTCTGTTAATTGAGGAAAAAAACGATTAAATTTACAAAGAAACTACAAGGACCAGTGAACACTTAAACTAAATAACAAATGTGAAGGTGAGGTAGATGCCAGATTGCAGAAAGTTTAGAAACAAGTGACAAAAGAAATGGAGGAACCTTTTAAGGAGGTTAGCTGAAGGAAAGATATAGCATAGTAGCTAGCAGGAATGAAAAGATCAAATGTGTTTTGGTTTTTTGTTTTTTAAATATAGGAGAAGATGTGTGTAGGCAATAGGGAAAGAAATAACTGTTCAGCAAAGATTGAAGATGTTGGGGAGGGGATTTTAAGGGGGAGATAAGCTAATAGTAAAGATAGCAATGTCATCAAGAATACACGTTGAAGAATTTATTGTGGCAAGGAAAAGGGCCACTTCTTCCGGGAAGATGGATGAAAAATAAGAGGGAACACAACTAAGTGATGAGGTAACAGAGAGAAAGGGTATGCTCAGCAAATTACCTGGAGTGGGGGGCCTTGAAGTAGTTAAGAGGGTTAGAGAAATGGTTTATTTGCAGCCAGTGATGATAAATGGGATAAAAATAGAGATGTAAAAGGATCCATTTCTGTGGTGGGGGCACAGTTGAGGTTATATAGCATATATTTGTAATGAAAACAAGATTTCCTGTCTTTTCTTATTATTCTAGTTCTCTTTACCATATAAGTTAGAATTGAAGAAGATGTGATGGGAATCTAAAGTTGGGGTTTAGAAAGGCCCTAATGGCAATAGGACCAGGAGTTTCAAATGTAGAAACTAGCATAGAATATCTATCTAGCATAGAATTATCTAAGGAATGGAAATAGGAAGAGAAGAGAGTATAACCAAAGAGTGAAACTTGGAAATGAAACACCTTATGGGTGATAGCAAGATCGAGGGCATGGCCATCTTTATGGCTAAGTTGTAGTAGAGGAATAGGATTTATCATTTGAGTAGTCTAAGGGATGAGGTCACTTGTCCCTGTTCTCTGATGACTGCATTTGTCGAGCCTAATGACTGCTCCCTATTTATGGTAGACTCACAGTGAACTCAATAAATTTGGAATATCATACTAAAGATTATCAAGTCTTAAGAAACAGAAGACCTGAGATACAGAAGGTGTGTTCATCATTGTTTCTATAGAAGCTTATATGTTCATAAGAAAAATAGATGTGAGGAATAAAAAAGTTGAGAAAATGGTATTATAATTTTGGGTTTGGATTTCTGAAGCATAGTCTAGAAGAGATGAATGATGGATTTTGCCAGGGACTAAGTGCATCTAACAAGGATATATCTGCTTAGAGTTTTAAAATGTAAATAGTAATAATAAAAGCTCTTATAATTTTTGCTATAATTTTAGTATCTAATTTGAATCCTTATAGTAGTACTATGAAGTTATTGGTAACCCCATTTTAAAAATGAAGAAACTAGGAATCAGAGAAGCAAAGTGACTTGCCAAGAGTTTCTTCCCTAGTAAGTATCTAAAGTGGCAGTCAAATCCAGATCTTCCTCTCTCTAATCCAAGTCCAATCCTTTGTCACAATGCCATATGCTACTTCTGATCAGAAGGTTTTTTTAATTGAAAAAAAAAAAAAAAGCAAAGTGTGTTCACTGAGCTAGAATTCATAGAATTACGGTGGTGTAGTAAGAAGAGTGCCCAATTTCAAATGAAAAAGTCTTAATACAGCATAACCTATAATCTCACATTTCCATATACAAATCACAGTAGTTAATAGGCAAGATGATAGAGATCCTAATGTACTTTGTGGGATGGACCTCATTACTAGACTGGACTCTAGAAGCGAGATACGAAAAGGGGGATGGACGTGGGGCAAAGTGGTAGTATATATTAAGAATATATGCTCCTGAAGAAATTCAGGAGCTAGAGAATGAAACATGGTAGAAAGATTTTGGATGAATATAGTGGGAACAAGAGAGCCTTGTTTACTGCAGATTATCTGGACAGAAAGAAAAACTGGGATTTTGTGAAATGTCATTTTAGTAGTGGTATAATATGGTAGTAATAGGATACCTTTAGTTATTCAGGCACTTGCTAGCTATCTGACCAAATAAAATTTGATTGCCTTATTTTCATCCCTTAGAATGAAAAGTCTCTTCCTTTAGAAGATGGGGAGACCCAACAAGTAAAATTTCTGTTCTTGGTTGGACTTTCTCTGTGAGTGGAAATTATGAACGAAAATATAGTGAAGAAATAATTCTTCCAACTTAGAATTTATAAATAGAATATAGGGAAGCCAACTTTTAAGATTTCAAAGTTTAAAAAAAAAAAAAAAGAAAAATTAAGTGTAGGGTCCTATGACCTAAAATTCTTAAGGGAAATTGAACATAGAAGGGATGACAAATTCTACAGAGAAAAGCTTCCTTGAATTGAGGACAGAAACAATTCTGATGAGGAAATCATGCTGTTACCTAAAGAGACTAATGTAATTTTAAAAAGCGATACACAAAAGATCGAAACAAGTATAAGAACAGGAGTGCTAATGCCTCATGAGTTATGTAATCCTTAGCTTTTTTTTTTTCTCCAAATAGTATATGTAAAGGATTTTTTTTTTCTGCATAGTGAGAAAAGAAGAGGATGGAACTGTGGCTACAAAATAAAATAGAACTAAGTAATATAACAGAGAAAGGGAAGAACAGGTTAACTTTTAATCTGCTTTTTCTCTGCTGAACAGAATAACCTTCGGCTAAGAAAGAGAACAAAAATAACTAAAAGGGAATTGGCTTTCAACATAGGCAGCAGGTACATCATAAGAGAGCATCTCCCTATTTTTGACAAGTTCAAACCATTGAACTTGGTCACTTGGAGAATTTCTTGTTTCTAAATTGAATTGTTAAATTTAGCCACCACATCTGGGCAGCTTTGTTTTTATTTTTTTCTGGAGGTCATCTATGCATTCTTTCTATTGATATTTTCTTTTCTGATGAGAAATTCTGGGCAGTTTTTTTTGTATTTTAGTATTCAGATTCTTTTGACTTGTGTCTTGGAAAATCTATAATCCTTAGGTTGTTTCTTTGGATTCCGTCTTTCAGTTCAAAATGTTTTCCTTGAATGAATAATGTATTTTCTTTTAGTAGTGTTTGCTTCTCCTCTTCTAGATAGTCCTTCGCTTCTATTTGTATTTCCTATTTTCTTTTATTTCTGTGAGATTTGCCATTTACAGATGCAAATTTTTGTACTTTTCCAGTTATTCTTGTTATACAAATGATAAACTTTGCTTTCACAACTCTTAATATCTTTTTTCAATGTCACATTATGTATCTTAAAGAATATTTTCTTAGGTATTGTTTTAATTAGCCAGCATCTACCTTCTCACCTTCCCCAAGTTCCTCCCCTCTTTTGAAATCATGAAAACCCCATTGTAAACATATAGTCAGAAAAAAAATTCCTCATTGCTATGTCCAAAAAAGAAATTTTTCATTTTGCATTCTGAGTCCTTCACACCTCTTTCAGGAGATCACTAGCATGTTTCCTCATTAGTCTTATTGGTCCTTATACTTATTAGAGTTCAAGACATTGCTATTCCACCACAATTGATATGCTATAACTTTTTAGTTATCCAACTTACGGATACCTCCTCAGATTCCTATTCTTTACCACTTAAAGAACTATAAATATTTTTGTACATAACTCTGTCCTTCCTCCCTCTTCCTTACATCCTTCCTCCCATTTTCCTAGTGAGTGAAATGTATTTTTGTAGCCAAAATGTCTGTGTATGTAGTCTTCCTCTTTTTGAACAGTTCTGACATGAGTGAAGTGTCAACCACTCCCCCTACCTTTTCCTTCTTATTTATATAGTTATCATCCTACTTGTGCACCGCAAGTGTATGTGAGAATTTTCCCTATCCTTCCTTTCTCTTCCATCTCCCCACAGTGTATTCTTCTTCCCCTCAATTTTCATTCTTAAAATTCACAAAAACCTAATAGGACCACTTCTAAGTCTTATCTATTTGGACTCCCTCTTTGAACTCTGATGGTGATATGGTTCAGAGAGGACATTTGGATCATCTCTCCATATTTCATGTAAACAGTTTATCTGTAGTTCTTTATCATTGTTCACTTATGTTTACCTTTTTATCCTTCTTTTTGCTTTGGATGTGAACTTCAGTTTCTCTCCAATTCTGTTCTTTTCATCAGGAATGTTTGAAAGTCCCGTTGCATTAAAAATTCATTTTTCTCCTGTACTAATATACTCATTTTTTTGAGGTAAATAATTCTTTGCTGTAAGCTTATATCCTTTGCTGTTTGTAGCATTGTATTCTTTTTTTTAATACTATTTTATTTTTCCAAACACATATAAAAAGTTTTCACCGTTAAATTTTGTAAAACTTTGTTCCAAATTTTTCTCCTTTCTTCCCTTACCTCCTCCCCAAGACAGCAAGCAATTTGATATAGGTTAGATGTGTACAGTCCTTTTAAACGTCCATTTCCTTATTTGTCATGTTGTGTAAGAAAAATCCACTCAAAATGGGAAAAACCACAAGAAAAAACAAGCAAGCAATGTAATATTTTATTCTCAGTTCTCTGGTCCTTTTTAATGGTGGCTAGTAAATTAAATATAAATCTGTTTGGTTTTGGGTTTTTTTTTGGTTTTTTGGTTTTGGTTTTGGTTTTGGGTTTTTTTTTTTTTTTTTTTTTTTTTTTTTTTTTTTTTTTTTTTTTTTTTTTTTTTTTTTTTTTTTTTTTTTTTTTTTTTTTTGTTTTTTGTTTTTTGTTTTTGTTTTGACTGCTTGCAGTTTTCTCTTATCTGGATGGTCTAGAGTTTGGCTGTGCTGTGCCTGAGAATTTGGAATTTCTTTTCATGGGGTGCTTCTACTTTGTCCTCTGCTTCTAAAAAACTTTGGCAGTTTTGTTACTATTTTTAAGTTTCCTGGGAAAATGTTCCTTTTTTGGTCATGGTTTTCAAATAATTCAGTGATTCTTGATATTTTTTCTTTTCAATTTTTTTTTAGATTAATGTTTTTAACTATGAGATACATTTTCAAGAGTCATTTAAGCATTTGGTTTATCTCACAGTGATGGTTTGGCATCCTTTTATGTGTTTTGCCTTGGATATTCCTACTAGTGTGATAGATAATTATGTTGGAGTTCTTTTTCTTCAAGTCTACTTCCTGACTTCAGAGATGATATTAGAGTTGACCTTTGCCATACTTTCAGAGTAAAGATCTAGGGTAGTGTTCTTGATGCTTTCTTGGGATATTGAATGTTACATTATTCCAGGATCTCAAGGATAGGATGCAGATTTGAAAGTTTTCAGTACTTCTAAAGGGGTCTGATTTAGGGCAAGGTTTGATTGCTTTCCACTTATTCTGAGTTTCTGTCTAGAATTTGGATCTGAGCAAGAATAGACAGCTACAGACATAGCTAGATGGTGTAGCTAATGCAACACTGGCCCTGGAGTCAGGAAGGTTTGAATTCAAATCCAGTCTCAGACACTTCATGCTTACTAGGTGTGTGAACCTGGACAAGTCACTTAATCTTGATTGCCTCTCCCCACCCCCTTTAAAAAGAATAGACCCCTGTCTGCCCCCAGTCAGTCAGATAGAAAGTTCTATTAACCCAGCAATACAGCATTGCAGACTTCCCTTTGGATTAAGTTTCATGCCTTGGTAATTCTTCTTCAGGCTAAGCTAGGTGCTAGAATTGATACCCTGCTATGAAGCGTGGGGTCTGAGTCACATTGGTACTGCTGAATTTTGAATTTCTTCCTTTCTCTGACCATCCCCCAAGACTGTTTACCTAGGCATGCTACTACTGTGTGGGTTTGCTCACTCTTCTCTGGGTTTGGGTAGGAAATTGCAAAACTTTCAGTTAACGCTTGTCCCTGTTGTAGTACATCATAGGTTTAACGCCTTTTGGGCTGTTGTGCACACACTGATTGTACATCATTGTGTTCCAAATGCCATGTGCACCTGCCCAGATGCCTGTCCCTAGTGTCTCTAAACTTCTTTTGGACTTTCTTATGCTGACCTAGGCCAGAGGACTCAGTGTGACTTTTTCTGAATTTACCCATCAGGATTTGATGGTATGTTTTACATATCAGGAACTCAGGAAAGTGTTCTATGTTTCCACATTGACAAATTCCACAAAATCTTATTTTTCATTACAGTGGATTATTTTCCTTTCTTTTGCAGTATTTATTCACAGAAACTGGTAATTTTTTATTTATTTATTTATTTATTTTTACTCACATTAGGTTTCCCCTATAGTTGACTTTCTGACTTCTCCCTCTGATAGTAATTTACTTGAAGACTGGATCCGATGCCTTCTACATTGGGTCTCTAGGCTAGATCTTTGCCTATATCTCATTTTGGGAAAGATAGAATTGGCCTCAGCTAGAAGCTGAACTCTTTCTCCTACTTAGATGAGTCTCCAACAATCCCACCTTTCCATCTCCAGCCAACATACTTAACTGTTCTGTCCCATTCTTTTCCTCAGTCCCTCAGCATACAGTTCAGAGCACAGTTCTACTGGTGATATTATAGCTGAGAAGATTTCTGTTGTTTGGATCTCTGAAGCCTTGGGGACAGAATATAGGGTGATACACAGGAGCTACCTGACAGTAGCTGCTGGAGATCCAACCCAGAATGGATCTCCTCTTGTTAGAGGATGAATCAAGGAAACTGAGGCCATTGCTGTTCTCTGACCTCTCGGAGAGGCCGTTGCTATTCTCTGACCTCTCTCCTCTTCCCTCTGCCTTCAATTTATCTCATTCCCAATCCTCAACACCTGTGTCAGCAAAGATTGCCCTCCAACTCCTTCAGATGTTATGATCCACAGCTGTGGAGGCTCTAGGAGAATTGACCTGTCCCTTAACAATTCCCCATTTTGGGTTTTTTTTTTTTTTTTTTTTCTGTTATTTTCCCCCCACATCATGGTCCGCACACTGAGGAATGCAAGCAGCACTATCACTTTTGGATGGTTGTAGCAGGTGTTGATCTTATCATGGAGGCAAACTTTCCAATGGAGAAGAGGATTATAGTCAGAACAGGCATTTAAGTCTCTCATCAGTCTCCTGGCTCTGCCCTTTGATGTGTTGGCCCATTTAATTACCCCAACTAAAAAAGTCTTACCGGTGTTATTCTTTCTTTCCTTCCCCACAGGTTACCAAAGGAACTCTGGAAGGATCCTTCTCATAAACAGCTCTGGTTCTTCTTGTAATTCTTATGCTTTTTATGCCCCACATTGGGTGCCAAATACTGTGTTCTGCTTTCTAGAACTCCCAAGTTGGGGTGACAAAACATACTGCTACTTTCTAGAGCCCCCACACCAGGCTGATTAAAATATGCCTTCCTAGTGAAGAAATGATGGTGTGGGACTCCCAAGGATGGTAGAAAAATGGAGTCCATTTATTTCAAGGACTTTCCCCTTTATATAATGTAACAAAAACAACACTGTGCACATAGGATCACATAAAGCAACTTGCTATTGTATGTAGTTTGCCACATGGTATCACTCTTCCACCTGCTATCACTCTTCTTCAATCATAAGACAGGTTGTCATACCCCTGACTTCTCAGGAAGGCCCAGAGCCCTTAGGGGAAATGGGGAGCCAAACAGACATTGTCAGCAGGTTCCCTCTGGGCTGAAGGGTCTTATGCCTTATCCAGAGTTTCCTCACTGACTGTGACCCTCTACAATAGGGTAAAGCTGTATTTCAGACCCAAACATGTTCTGTTACATTCTCCGTTTCTCTGCTTTCCTGCACAGATTTTTTATATTACAGGTTTCTGTGGCTCCAACTATTGAGGCCTTAAAAAATTTCTTCATTTTGGAGATTGAATCTTTACGGCACTAGAAGGGAGGTGGAGGAGCCAACTTGTGAATTTGGGTTTTGTTGCAAGACTCTGGGTCTGATATAGCCTTAATAGTTATACTGACTGAGCTCAACGTAGGGCATTATTTTTGGTACATTCCTTTAGCTTCCTGATGTCCTAGACCAAGAAGAGAATTAAAGTTGCATTTTCTTTATTGTATAATTTCTTTTGGGTTAAGATCTGGGAGGTAATGAGTTAGAGAAATGGCTAGCCCTCTATCTTCTTGTTCAGGCATCATGGAATTCTCTCAAGTCTGGACTTTAGAACCTTCAGTTAAAGAATTGACTAATGTGTGATTGATAAATTATTAATTAAACTTTCATTAATGTAGCATTTTTAAAATAAATTTTTGTTGATGTCTTCTGTTTATGTCATCTTAATTATTTCCATTATCCTTCCCCCCATCCCAGAGACACTTCATCTAGCAAACTGTTTTTCCTCTTATAAAAATACTATCAGCACATCTAATCTGTGCATTGGAAAAAGTCAGACATATTCAATATGTGATACCTATAGCCTTCCTATCTCCGCAAAGGAGTTGTTTGGGAGTATCTTCTTATATTTCTTCATTTAAGTCATTCTTGAACTTTATTTTGTTACATTCACTTTTGTTCTTTTGGGATGTGGGTTTTTTTCCATTTACGTTTTCGTGGTTATTGTGTATTTTGTTTTCTTGGCTTCTGCTTATTTCACTCATAGTTGACTTAGATCGTTCCATGTTTCTCTATATTCATCACACATATTATTTCTTATACTACAGTAATATTCCATTATATTCATATTCTATAATTTGTCAGTTCCCCAGTTGATGAACATTACTTTTCCCTTCAATTCTTTGCTATGATATAAAAGTTCTGCTATATTTTGATGTATATGATACCTTTTTTTATTAACTTCCTTGGTGTATAAGTGATTCTTTGGTTCAAAAGGTATGAACATCTTAGTCACTTTATTTGCATATTTCTGTATTCCTTTCTCGTAATCTATACCATTTCACAGCACCAACAATACCATATTAGTATGCCTGTCATTCCACAATTTCTTTAGCATTTGAGTGACCGTTTTTGTTATCTTTGCCAGTTTTCAGTGTTAAGTGAAACTTTAAGGTTGTTTTAACATTTAATATTCTTTCATACAGTTCTTCTTTTGAGAACCGTTCATATACTTTGACCAGTTACCTATAGGAGAGTGGATGTTAATTGTGTGTGTGTGTGTGTGTGTGTGTGTGTGTGCGCGCGCGTGCGCATTTATTTAGATTACCTAATTTAAGATAACAAAACTATCAGAAATTTGATAAAATTTCTTAAAAATATTTTTCCACTTTTTATCCTAGGTACATTAATTCTTTCTGCATAAGCATTTCAATTTCAGTGAAATTTCATAAAATCAAAACTCTATTTTACATTTAATTATTTCTATCTCTTGGTAGGTTAAAAATGCATCTCCAACTCATAGCTATGAGTGGTATATAAGCCAATTCAAATTTTTTTTGGTATCTGATCTAATGACCAGATGTTAAGGTCATGTATCCATTTAGAATGTATTTAAGAAAATGGTATATGTCCATGATCTTTGAAAGATGGTGGAAAAAGAGAGAAGTACTACTGGATTGTAAAGGTACACATGTCTTGACTTGGATAGTGTGCTTAACTAATTCTTGGAAAAATTCTACCACGTAATATTAAAGTGATTAATGAACATAATAGAAAATGTGTGCTGGGATCATAAAGAACCTCCATAGCCTTGTCTAAAGGTTTTGTTGAAGTAAACATTTTTTTTCTATAGTTACCAGACTGGCAGAAGGAATGTGGTAAATGTAGTTTACCTTGATTTTAACAAAACATTTTAATAGGTCTCATTCTATTCTGTAGGAAAGGTAGAATGTTGTGTACTATAAACAGTAATATAGCTAGGATTTGGAACCAATTATAGCCAGATTGAAAATGGAATTATTTAATGATTTAATATCATTTTGGGAGGATATTTCCAATGTAATATTCAGTGGATATAGCCTTCATACTATATTTAATATTTTTATTGATATCTTAAAGGCATATTAGCGTAGAGCTAATTAGGTAGCATGTTAAATTTGCAAAAGACTCAAAGCTGAATAGCATGGTTGCCACATTAAATGGATAATAGAATCTAAAAAGATCTGACAAATGTCCAAGTAGGAAAGGATAGTCTGCTTAGATCGTATTATGTCTATAATAACCATATTGAGTTCTGGGTATCACATTGTAGAAGGGACCTTGAGCTGGGGGATCTTCAGAGGAGCCATAGCCAGATGAAGAATTGGATGAAGGAATTTAGGATGTTTAAACTGGAAAAGAGGAAAATTTTAAGAGGAACAACATGATAGTAATCTTTGAAAAAGGGCTGTTCTATAAAAGTGGATAGACTTGTTCTTAGCTCCAGTGTATAGTAGGAATAATGAGCAAAAGTTGCAAAATAGTAAATTAATTTCTTAACAAGAAGTATCTAAAATGGATTGGGTTATTGCCTATGTAGGTTAGGGGTTCTTGTTATTGCACTACTTCAAGTATGTTATAAAGATTATTCTTTGTGGGTATTTATTGGATTTGTGGCATCTGAGGTCTCTTCCAGTTTGACAGGACCATAGTTTTGCTAGCTTCTAGGAAAAAGAGAAAACTTAAACCTTATTTTAAAAATATTTAAAGATATTTTATGTAAAATAAATAAGAATAAATAAAGTTATCATTGCAAGAGTAATATAGCCAGGATTCTAATTCTTCTGACCCAAACACTGACACTTTGACCATGGGCAAGTAATTTAAACTCTCAATGTCCCTGGAATAGCTTTCTAAAGCTATAAATTGAAGAGAAAATGCTAACCTACATTAGTAGAAGAATTTCCTTCTTAAAGGAGTTCCCAGCATTGAGGAAATCAGCCATTGTGCCTATTTATATCTTAAGTATTTCCATGATTTTGCGGTTTCCAGGTGGCATAGCAGATTGAGTTCTATACCTGGAGTCAGGAAGACCTGAGTTCAAATTCAGCCTCGGATCCTTTTTAGCTGTGTGACTGGACAAGTCACTTAACCCTGTTTGCCTTCGTTTCTACATCTGTAAAATGAGCTGGGAAAGGAAATGGCAAACCACTCCAGTATCTCTACCAAGAAAACCCCAAATGAAGTCATGAAGAGTTGAACACATCTGAAGTGACTAAATAAAACTGTGTTTATTGGACATGACACTGCATGTGGAGAAGCCAGTTTCCATTTATTCTCTACCTGTTTGAGGAAATAGAATAAAGAGTTACATGATACATAACTATTCCCTTCAGTATCCCCTCAGCAAATTATTAGAATGGTGTCTAAAGGATCACTGAGCATACTACCCATTATCTACCAGTCAAGACAAAATGAATTTTTGTATATCTCTTAAGTTGAAGGCTATATTAGCAGAAAGGAAATTATAAGCACTCTGTATAGTCAGAGTATGCCTGGAGACAGATGATGTATCTGAAGACCAGGTACTTTACTAGAATGGAATGTTGATCAACCATAATAAAATTTTTGGTCATAACTGAGAAACCATTGACTGTGTAAAAGGAGATGTGATTTGTGCCTATGGAGCGTCTTATCTGTACTATTTTAAAGGATTGGTTCCTTTGAAGTTTTGAGAAACAATGTAGGTTAGGACTACTTTATAGGGTGTACTTATATAAGTGTGTTTGAAACTTTCAGGAAAAGGAGAGAAATACTAATATTGTACCTAAGCAGTGGCAATACCATTTCTTTATATCGGCTAACCTTAATGATATAACATCTCCATCTTGTGAAATTTTTTGATCTTACTACTATATCAATATAGAATCACATTGTAGTTGCAAATGTATAGATAAATGTAATCCCCTACTCATCATTGATTTAGATTATAGATTTTTTTTAATAGCCTGAAAATTAATTCTTTCTTTCCCTGTATATGTTTGTGTGTGCATGCATACACGTGCCCATAAAAAAAAAAAGATGTGGCCAACTATTCACTACTTTTTGGAGTTTTCTTGACAAAGATATTGAGTGGTTTGCCATTTCCTTTTCCAGCTCATTTTACGGATGAGGAAACTAAGGCAAACCAGTTAAATGACATGTCCAGAATCACATGGCTAGTAGATATCTGAAACTAGATTTGAACTGAGGAAGATGAGTCATTTTGACTCCAAGACTGGTACTATGTCCATTGTGCCACCTGGCTGCCCTCTGTTCCTATTATTCCTAATGTATGGTCTGTAAACAGATCCATCCATTGGAGGTGATTGCAACTCAACATCATTTTGAGAGCATTTAAGTAGTCTTATCTGATGGGGGAGGGCGGTGTATTACATGAATTTATGCATTAAATGTGGAATTGGAAAATCTGCATTCAAATCCTAGTTGTGACACCTACCTGCTGGTTGGTTCTGTGGCCCTGGAAAAATTAATATCAAAGCCTTAATTTCCTCATCTGTAAAATAGAGATATGTGTGGCTACCTACTTCAGAGTTGTCCTTAGGAAAGTACTTTTATGAATTTTAAATTGTGGTGTGTATTTATTTGTATTATCATAACTTGCCTAGAAATGAACTTTACCAAAAAGTTGTAATATTTAAAAATCAAAGTTTCATAGGATATAGGTACTGGATTGATTGATTTACTTTGCAAAAAAAAATTGTTGAGTTTATAAAGATGTTTAGGATGGAATTCCATAAAAACAGCAAAATCTCATAGTATATTTAAAATATTAGGTTTATAGAAATCTGATTTATAAAGTTATCAACATGATCTTAAAGCATAAACCATGTAAATCCATCCTACCCTCTTACTGATAAACTTTAGTATCTTCCTTTTATCTTCAGGATCAAAAATAAAGTCCCCTGGCTTTTTGAAACCCTTTATAACTTGAACTCTTCCTACCTCTCCAGTCTTTCTTATACTTGATCCCCTTCACATTCCCTTCAATCCATTGACTGTGGCTTTCATCTCTTCCTCACACAAGACTTTCATCTCCAAATTATGTGCCTTTTTACCGTCTCTCTCTTTACCTGAATTATTCTGCTTCTTTATTTTCTTCAAGATCTAACTAAAGCCCTACCATTTTTTCCCTTTCTTTTTTAAAAATTTATTTAAAGTTAAATATAGAGCTTAAAAAAAGGGAAATTTTACATATATACACATGTGGTCATGTGCTCAGCAGATCAGGGAAGTTTATAACAAATTTCAAGAAAGTATATGTAATAATAGAAGAAATTTTATATTCATGACTGTCCATCTTTTCTTTGCTTCCTTACAGGTTATTCTTTTGTTTTCTTCTGGGCACTTTTTACTTTATTCTTTTTCTCCCTCTTTCATCCTTTTCTCACCTCCCTAAGCAGACTACAGTCAGAAATCTATAGATAACCAATAAATGTCTGTCTATAGATATGCATACATATTTTTACACATATATATATATATATTTATATGAAAAAACACCTACATGCATGCCCACATATACATTTACACTTGTGTAGATATGCATCTAAGAAATATTAATGACAGAAATAATGTAGTTTTCTCTCAATTGAATCTTAAGTTTGAATTTGAGATGAATGATTACTAGCCTTTTTTTTTTTTTTTTAAACTGGAATTCTACTCCTAGTCCTAATTGTAGTGTTTGTGTCTATCTCTTATTTCTCATCCTTGCTTATGCTTATGTTTTAATTATCCTTAATTTACCTTGCTATTACTTAATTTCCCCTTGTCTGTGGATCACTTCCTTTTTCTTTTTCTTCTTCCCTTTTTATCCCAATTTCCATTCATCTGTATACTTGTCCCAGCCATAGATCTATATACCCTTCTATACTCCACCTTATATCTTTCCCCCTCCCCCAGTTATTTATAATTTTGGAAAGTGCTATACCCTACATTTTGTGTGTGTGTGTGTGTAAATATATAATATGTATATTGTTCCCTATTTGACCCATTTCTAATGTGAGTAGGTTTTCCAAATTACTGTTCCCTCCTCTTTAATACGTGTTTTGGTTTTTCCTCTGCATCTCATTCACATGGCATAACTACTATTTTTACTGCTACCTAGACAGTTTTGCTTTTTAGTCAGATCATAGTTTTCTTTTAAGCAACCCAATTACTCATGTCAATTTTAAATATATGGTATTCATTTCCATGTTCAAAAATATGGACAATTTGCCCTTGTTGCGTCCCTTGAAAGTTAATCCTTGCCTCTTGTGTTTTTAATTTTCTCTTGAGTTCAGGTTTGAACCAAAGTCCTGAAAATCTACAAGTTCATTGAATGTTTATTTTGGATTCCCCTCCCCCCCTCCCATTCAGTATTATAGTTAATTTTGCTAAATGTGATATTTTTGACTGAAGGCCTAGTTATTTTCATTGTATATATATTATTTCAGGACCTGTGGTCTTTTATTATAGTTTTATTATATTTAAATCCTGTACAATTTTAATTGTAGTTCCAGCATATTTGAGGGTTTGTTTTGTTTTTTCTTGCAGAATTTTCTCTTTGATTTGGGGATTTCAAAATTTAGCAGTAATATTTCTTTGTGTTTTTCACAAAGGTGTTAATTAGTGGAGTTTGTTTTTGTTTTTGTTCTTTTTCTACTTTTCCCTCATGCTCAAATCACTCCAGGAGAATTTTCTTTGATTATTTTTTTTTTTTTTTTTTGCATTATTTTGTCAAGGTTCTTTTTTTTTTTTTTGGTCACAGAATTCAAATAGTTTAATTATTTGTTTTTATTATGTTTTCTCTTCTTGATCTGTTCTCCACACATAATAATTTTTCTTATAAAATGTTTCATATCCTGTTCTATTTTTCCACTATATATTTTATTATGTTATTTCTTTGTCTCTTCTAGCCTCATTGGCCTTCCCTTGCCCAGTTCTAATTTTCAAAGAATTGCTTTCTTCTTTAAGGCTCTGGGTCTTCTTTTCTAGTTGGTTAACTTTCTTTTCATAATCTTGTTTTTCCTCAATCTTATTTTATTTTTGAAGTCTTTTTTAAGTTCTATAAATTGTTTCTGGGCAGATAGCCATTTAACATCACTCTTTGGTGTAAAAGAGGTTCTCTTTACTTCACTGTCTTCTGAAGTTGAGTCCCAGTCTTCTTTATCTTTATAGTAAGTTTCTATGGTTTGGTTCTTTCTCTTTTGCTATTGCTCATTTTTTTTTATGGGAATTACTAGTGTAAGCACCTTTATTCCTGGGGTATGTGTTATTTGTATTTTGTCTTTTAGGACGTGACTCCTTGAGAGTAGGGACAGTTTTTTTGTCTACCTTTGTTAACCCCATTGTGTGGCATATAGTAAACACATACATTTTTGTCAATGATGATGATATTTTCAAGAACCACCAATTATTACACATGTTGGGTTTAAAGAATTTCAGTTTCTTCTTTCACCCCTGCTTCCTTGTGTTTTTGTTATTATCATGTCTAACCAACCAAAGCAAGATAATCCTACTCTTACTGGGAAATAGCAACAATAATAATAGCTAAAATTTAGATAACATTTGAATAGTGCCAGACATTGTTCTAAGAGTAAACATTCAATAATCTCATTTGAACCTCGATACAACCCTGCAAATTAGGTCCTGTTATTATCCCCATTTTACAGTGTAGGGAACTTGGGTAAACAAAGATTGTGACTTGCCTAGGATCAAATGAGTACTAAGTGTCTTTATATATACTGCATTTGAATTCTGATTTTTTTCCTGATTTCCATACTCAGTGTTCTATCCATGGTGCTTTTAACAGAGTTTTATAGAGTAAAAGAAAAGTCATATTTTATTGGCATCTGTAATAGGAAAAAGACAACTTATAATCATAACTGGATTCTAATTCTGCGACTACCACTAGCTAATGATGTGATTTTAGTTCATTGTTAACACTTTGGACTTTATTTTCTTCATTGGTTAAATAGACTTTGTTCTCAGTTCATTTCTAAACCTCTTCCAATTCTAAAATAATATGGCATAAGCATAAAATAAATAACAAATTATGCCCTCTCACATAGATAACTTGCTGTTAGTACCTTTAGTTTAGGTGTATATTACTTACCTAAATTTTACAATTTCCTTCTATTTGATCTTCTAGTTGTACATTTTACAAATACCTATTAAAGTAATTATTCCAACCCCAAATCTGACCATGACTCCCCTAATCAAATAAAGTCCAATGTGTTCTCATTATCTCTAGGAACAAATATAAAATTCTCTATTTAGTTTTTAAAGACCTGTGCAACCTGTTCGCACACTTTTTTTTTTTTTTGACATTATTTTGCCCTCTGCACTTGGGTGCAGTTGCACTCATACATACATACACTTTATAAATCAGCTAAACAGGCATTTTCACAGATAGCACTCCTTCCTATCTCTTGTATTCTTGCCTTTGCCATCACTATTCTGTATGCTATTCCTCTTTTTCTTTAAGAGACGGTTTCCTGTTCCCCCTATAAATACATAGAGTTGTCTCCCCCCACCCAAATCTTAAGTTTTTCACATTGGCACTTAATAAAAACTTATTAATTGATTCATGGTTAATAGCTGTTAATTCAAGAGATGCAGGTTTAGTGGGTAGAAAATTGCTCACCTTGGAGCCACAAAGATATCAGGTTCAGATTCTGCCTGTGACACTAATTGACTGTCACACTGGGCAAGTCACTTAACTTTCTAATGCTATAAGCACTAAACATGTGGCCCAAATCATATGAAAATTATAATTGTGAAATATAAAATATAATAAAACATAAAATTGCTTTTAAAACTAAATATGTTTACAAGTTTCTTATGAATTGTTTAGTGGCTCTCATTTCTGCTTCAGTTTGACACCTCTCTTCTGGATAACTTTCTGAGACTAGGTTGCAGGGAAAATGCTAATCCAGTAGAAGGAGTTTTATATATGTGTATACAGTGACACCACAGGGCCAACCATCATCTGTATTCTGATTTAATGCATTAGTTATAATTTTACATGTATAATTTATGAATAACACTATAATACTTATTCCATGTGTTTTGAAATATTTCTAAGTATGAGTCGCTTACTATGAAACTAAGAATGTCTTTTGTCTTCGTTCCTTAGATAGAAAGCCTTGACTTTTTAGTTCTCCTGAAGAAAATTGAAGAAGTCTATAAAAATGAAGATGGAGAAAATCTGGAAATCCTTTGTCCAGTTCAGGGTCAGGCTTGCATAGCTAAATTTGAAGATGGAGTCTGGTACCGGGCACAAGTCATTGGTAAGGACATATATACCATTTGTACGTACATTTTGTTTTTATTTTGTTTCTGAGTAGACCTGTGATTCCATTAGTGTAGAACATTCCTCCTGGAGAACTTTCTTTAAAACTTAGATATTTTAGATATAAAGCTCAAAATGATAAAATCTGAATTTATATAAACTGATTGAAGGGAAAATAACTTGTGGTTTTTAAATTCCCTTATTCCTATCATCTATTTGATTAGATTGTAATAGAATTTAAGGATTAGATTGTCTCTTCTTGTCAAAAAGCTTTGGTCACAAAAATCCCAGAAAGATGCTACAAAGCAACAGAAACTTATTATGGTAAAAAGTGATGAAAAGTATTTATATATTGATACATTTTGATATTACTCTCTAAATATTTGTGGAATTTACACAATTTTTTGCCTATAGTCGGCTTACTTGCTGTGTTTTAAATTGTCTTGTATAATGTTTTCTTACTTTTCTACATTCCTAAAGTTCAGTGTTAGGCTACTCTTATATAAAAAATTAATAAGAATATGACAAGTTAAGTAAAGTAATGATCAACATAAATACCAAATAGCTTTTCTTGAATTTTAATTTGGCATGGCATTATATTGAGATGTTTCTTTGTCTTCTAAATTGTGTATTTAATATATGTTGAATTTCATGAACAAATAACTTGTTAACTAGAAACCTATGTTCCATAATTATTTGAAGACAGTTTAACATTTTCAGAAAAATCATGGAATTATGATTAATACAAAAATGCTTTGCTATGATGCTCATAGCTCTATAGTTGTGAAATGTAAATTTTATGTCACATTTGTATATTAAAGCTTGACCAGTTTCATATACAGTATTTATTAAAACAAAAAGTATTAAACCACACACAAGATGATGATATTCTTGACACTAATTTTTTACTTGTATTTTTAAATCAGTTTTACTATCTATTTTTAAAATTCTTTATAAATTTTGAATTCCAAATTCTTTCCTTCAGTCCATCCTCCGCCCACCAAGAAGGCAAGTAATATGATATTAGTTGTATAATAGAAATCATCTAAAACTTATTTCTATATTAGCCTTGTCATAAAAAGCAAGAAAAATAAAGTGAGAAAATTATATTTCATTTGGCATTCAGTTTACCAATTCTCTCTCACTGGAAATGAAGAGCATTTTCGTTGAGTCCTTCAGAATTCTTTTCTAAAGAAATGTCTTTAGTCATATTAATCAAAGTAGCAAAGTCTCTCACAGCTGATCATCATTATTACAAAATTGCTATTCTTGATTCTTTTCACTTCACTTTGTATCAGTTCATATAAACCATACTACAACTTGTTTACCATTCCCCAGTTGTTGGTCATCCTCTCAGTTTCGAGTTCTGTGCCACCACAGAAATTCTGCTATAAATACTTTTGTATGTATAGACTCTTTTCCTTTGATCTCTTTAGTGCACAGATCTATAGTGATATTGCTGGGTCAAAGAGAATGCAGTTTTTATAGCTGCATATAGGGAATAATTCCAAATTGTTCCCCAGTATGATGGGACAAGTTCTCAATTCTACTTGAAGTATCCCTGCAAGTAATATCCCTGTTTTTTCACATTCTCTCTAATATTTGTACTTTTCTGCTATGTTAGTCAACATATGATAAATGGGAGGTGGTAACTTAGAAATGTTTTAATTTAGATTTCTCTTTACTATTTAGAACATTTTTTAATGACTGTTAATCTTTGATTTTTTTTTCTGGAAAATGGCTGTTTGTATCCTTTGACCGTTTATCAGTTGGGTAGTGACTCTTATTTTTATAAATCTGATGTAGTTTCCTATATATTTGAGAAATAAAATCTTTATCAAAGAAACTCATTTCTTTCCCTTTTTAATACATCAAAACACAAATGGACAGCTTATCAGCAATTGTTAGTTTAGCAGAATGAATTCTTCAACAGATGTTCAGATAAGTTGAAATGTTTCTGATCATTATTTTTAATCTACTTCTGTTCCATCTTTTTGGTCTGTTTCCCAAATTCATCATTGCATGTTTCCTTCTTATGGCCTAAGCTATTATAGAACATTGCTACTTCAATATATTTTCTGTTTCCCTTTCCTAGTATTCCTTACACAGTTATATCATGCTTCTCTTTCCATCTAATTCATAGACTCCTTCCCTCCTTCCTTCCTTCTTTTCCTTCTTTTCCTTCCTCTCTCCTCTCCTCTTTTTCTGCCTTCCCCACACATTTTCTTTCATGAGTTATGTCCTTCCAGCTCTCACTGATGTCTATGAAATTCAATTAAATTAATTATATTCAGATCACCTTGCGAATACAAGTCCAGTTACTTGCCATCTAGGAGAGGGGATGGAGGGAAGGAGGGGAAAATTTGAAACACAAGGTTATGTAAGGATCAATGTTGAAAAATTATCCATGAATATGTTTTGAAAATAAAAGGCTTTAATTTAAAAAAGAGAATATAAATTTAGGATGAAAGGAAATTTATTACTAAAATTATGTTTTCATTGGGCATAGTTTGAAAGAATGGACAGATGATATCTTGCATTGTAGCACTCTTTTCTAAATCTCTACTCAACCCATCAAATTGGAATATCATCATTTGTAGAAATTTTTTTTATCTATTTTTGTGGTTTTAAAACACATTATCAGAATGGTTAGCCATTAATTGGTGACTTTTTAAAAAAAATTTTTTTTGGCCATAACAGCTTAAAATAATCCTATAGGATATAGGATGGCCACAATCTATAACAGTAAAAAGAAATGCCAAAATTAATGGACTCTCTGCTCCTTCAAATATTGAAGTAAGTTTGAGCTTAAAGATAATAGAATTTTTCTTCATTTTATGTCATTTTTTATAATTTACTTTATTGTAAGTCAGTCTGAATCATATGGAATGTGTTTATTTGCACTTCTAATTAGTATTATCTGCTTTCATAATTTCTGAAGGTTTACCAGGACATCGCGAAGTTGAAGTTAAATATGTTGATTTTGGTAATGCTGCAACAGTAACACTTAAAGAGATGCGTAAAGTAAAAGATGAATTTCTGAGTCCTCCAGAAAAGGTATGCTAGATTTAATTGACAAAATTTATGGCTAAAGTTACTAACACAAGTTTAGTAAACATTTTTTTTTGTTCACCACAAACATTTTTGCTTATATCTTCATTTCTTAAATAAGTTTTGCTGTTTCACTAAAGGCTGATATTGCTACAAATATGAACTACTTTAGAAATTGTTTATTTCTCATGTAATCTCCTTAAGAGCTAGTTTTTGTTTGTTTTTGTCTTTACATCCTTAGTTCCTAACAAATGCTAATTAATGGGATATAATTAAGTTTGTCAATTTTTAATAGAAATTCTTAACCAAATTTTGTTTGTTCTGCCAAATGGTACACATTTTTCACTGTAATCCTAACATGATATTCTCTTAACATGAATATGATATTCTTTATTAACCATGGGAATTTTATTTGACACAGGCAATTAAATGCAAATTGGCACATATTGAACCTTCAAAAAAAAACAAGCAGTGGTCTAAAGAAGCAAATGAAAAGTTTGAAGAAATGACTCATGATAAATTTATGACATGTTCAGTCATCAGTAAGCTATCTTTATGTTTGTGTGTGTTGCTAGAAATACTAAAAAAAATTCTTCTTAGAGTACTTTATATGATAAAAACATTTTGATTAGGTTTTTAAGTAGGGAAAAAAAAAAGATTCTCTCTTGTGTTAGAAGATTTTAACTCTGGCTTGAAAGACTACAAAATTAGGTTATTTAGTTTGGTTATTATCACTCCAAAGTTCTACTTGTCTAGAACAAAACTCTGTGTTGGACTACAATAGAATTGTATTTCATTGTCATATAGAAACCATGATACTAATCTTCAGTCTTAATATTTGGCCTTGACACATCTTTTGAGAATGGCAATAAATTGAGCTTCTTGCTCCTTAAGGACTATCATCAAAGGAACTAAGCAATGCTTTAGAACAGAGTTGATAAATATAAACTATAATGTAAGCAAAAAACATAAATGGGAAATTTGGGGATATGAAGTTGAAGAATGTCAAACACAACCATAACCATTGCCCAAGAGTCATCCAAACCAAATTTAAATGTAATTGGCAAATGTGTAAAAAAGTAAATAAAAATATAATAAAACATAGATATTTTAAATTTAAGTGAATATGCATCTCACAGGGATCCTTGTATATGGATTGATAACCCAATTCTATTTTGAACTTGACACCACTGAATTAGAGAAACAGAAGGAACTAAAACCAGATAAGAGGAAGAATATAGATGATTGTTAGAAGAAATTATTTCTTTTCAATCAGATTAATAAAATAGTGTTAATATAAAGACACTAAAAGAATGCTTGGAAATAATTTGGTGGTTCAAAATCCTTTGCAATATTAATTGCTACAATGGGATTTTACCAGATTATCAAGTGAAAATATGGTCTCCTTTACTCCTTTAAACTAGAAAGGTATCATAGTTATACTTTTATACACTGTAATACTTGAGTTACAAATATTTTGATTAGTTTCATTTGTTTTTTCACTAACCATTAAGTTTAAAGAAAACCAATTTTATTTCTTTGTTGACTATCTTTCCAAAATGTATTGGGATATTCCCTTGCCTTAAAGTGATGGCAATAGTTGTTGTTATAGTTATGAAACATAAATTTTGATTAGGATAATACAATGCCTAATAAGTCATCATTATTATTCAAAATAGGTATGGAGGCATTGGAGATTGGAATAAATATGTGTTAAACTCTAGGGTGTTCTTTTTTGTTTTTGTATTTGAAAGAAAACCTTTATAATTTGACTCTTGTAAGATGCCATTATGGAACGGGGAAGAAATGTAGGAAATTAAGATTCCTAATTAATTAAGGGTTTTGTATGTTGGACTTTTTGGTGTTTAACATGCTGATACAAGTTTTGAAATGTGCAAATATAATGCTAATTTAAGAACTTTACTTAATTTGTCCTTCTGAGAAACTAAATTAAAGCTTTATCTTTAAAATAAATTGTCAACTGTAAATAAATGTCAGTTCTTCTTATTTTTTTTTATTTAAAAAAAATCTCCTAGCAATTTGTAGAGGTTAAACAACACAAAATTTGTCTGTTGAGTAAAGAGCACAAAATATCTATTTTTATTAGTGCTGTTAAAAATTACAACTCTTTCCCTAGTGTTTATTCACTTTAATAGCCTTCTGAAGATCATATTTTGCTCATTGTTTAAAAATGTATAAGGTTCTTTAAAATATACATACTAATTGAAAATAAAATAATTATTTAATTCAAATAAAAATATTTTTCCAAATTATTTTGATTTTTTTTTTTTTTACAGAAATCTTGGAAGACAATGTGCTATCTGTTGAGCTATTTGATTCTATCAGTGCTCCTGGAATGATACCAAACAGTGTTAATTGTCAGCTAGTTAAAGAAGGTTTAGCATTTTATGAGCTAGGGTGAGTATACTTTTTAATACAATAGCTAATAAACATATATAGTCTGCTGAAATTTTATTTGGGGGAGGGTGTCCAGATCTATGACGTTAGCTGAACAGGGAGCTCCTCGAGGAAGAAACCTAAGTGACTTCCTTAGATCACATATCACAATATATGTCAGAAATAGGACTTATATCATTTTCATCCTGATTCCAATATTAGCTTAATTTCCTATCCATTAGACCTTACTTATTTTAATTATGAATATTTAATATAAGTTGTTTATCATTACTCAATTAATTTTTAAACTTCCAATCATCTTTCAGAATATTTTGTTAGGGTTGATACACCTTAAAAACCCTAAGATAGTGTCTATCTTCAAATCATCATCATTTAAGATGAAAATGAGCAATAATGTTTAAGTAATATGCTATTCTCTATCATTCTGTTGAATCTATCAGCAGCTTGGTTTTAATCATAAAACAAAGTAAATATTATTTGAACCATTATTTGCTTTTAAAAATATCATAAGTTCTTCTTTTGTGTTTTTCTTAAAACTTTGAAGTTGCGCCCTTTGTTTTGAACACTTGAAGCACAAACGCTATAAAAATATTTTTAAAATAAAAGAAATTATTAACTGTACCAGCATCTAAATCTGGATTTTAACATTAAAAAAGCACCTTCTCAGTGCTTCATTATGGCATGCCAACAGGGGAAAAAAGGTAGATCTTGTATTAGGGTACTAAATGAGAATTGGGCTAACCCAGAGTAACCAAGGAAATAAAATCATATGGCTTGTACAGCTGGAGGGTATAAGGTTTCTTCACCCTTTTAATCCAACCTCTTTTTTTTTTTTTTTTTTTTTTTTTTTTTTTAATGGATGAGAACTTGAGATCCAGAGAAGACAACAACAAGCTTTTGTTTACTCACAACAACCCTGGGGGGAGAAAGGTGTTCTTTTTATATCCATTTTACAGATGAGGAAACAGAGGTAGACAGAGGTTTATGAATTGCCCAATGTTACATGGCTAGGAAGTGTCTGAGACCACATTTAAACTTGGGTCTCCCTCCAGGCCCAGCTCCAGACCCTCTGTACCCCTGGCTGCTTCTCCAGTCAATTAACTTGTGCAAGGTTGCTCACTAAATCATATATGCACTGAACCCAGTCGGGATTGTCTAACTTCCAGTGCCCTAGGTTATTGTGTGGTTGTAAATGAGATGCATAGTGGCTGGGCCTTAAGTCAAGAAGTAGGAGCCGAGTTCACATCTAACCTGTCATTTAGCTCTGTATGTCTCCATTTCATTGCTTGTAAAATGAACTGGAGAAAAAAATGACAAACCACTCTAGTAACTTTGCCCCCCAAAAACCTGAGGGGAGGTCAGAATCAGAGACTACTGAACAAAACATATCCTTATAAAACCCTTTCAGTACTCCAGATAGACTCAAGTTTCTGGGTTTCTTTCCTTAAATGTGGTATCATAGAGTAAATACAGTGCTCTGGATATGATCTGCTCATGGGACTAGTCCCATCACTTTTCTTCTGCTTAGCATGTCACACCACTGATTTCACACTAAGTTTATAGTCTATGGTTACTATCCAGCTAAATTATCTGGAAAGATGGGAGTGTGTAAACTCAAAGAAATACCTTGTCTGGTTTTTTAAAATGATTTGTTGATACTTGTTCTATTTTGTACTGTACTTATGTCTCTGCCTCTGTCAAACACCTTCCCCTTTTATAGATCACATCTTTACAACAAGGAAGAGTTAAACAGAACTACCTGAAACAGCAAATATAGCTAACAGAAGACACAACATTTCACACATGTGCCCATAGTTAGCCATCTCTGACATCACAGAGTTAGTTGGCAGGAAACTTAGAAGTCCCTATTGTCTTATATAAAGTTAGGGATGAATAGTATTTGACTATTGTCAAGAAAGTTTTCTTCAACCTACACTTGTACAATTGACTTTGGATAAATTTTAACCAAAATGCAAGGCTTAACATTTACTTATCAGTGTTAAAGTTCATATTGGTTTCAATCCAGCTCTGTCACCTGTTGAAAAAGTTTTCATCTTAATTTTATCATCTTTAGTATTAGTTCCTCCTTCTGGTTTTGGGGCATGGAAGAAATTTGTTTGGGAGAGTTCCTCAACACAGAAGAATAAAGATAAAAATGTAAAAATTCTGTTTGTCTCTACTATGTCTTAATTTCTTACTAGAAAACTAACATCCTGCAGGATTGGATCTGTAGGCAGAGAACAGAGGAATTGGATTTGTATATTATTTCTTCAATTTTTTTTGGTGATAATGGTTACATTTTATATAATTTTATAAAATTATATATTTAGAAATGAAAGGGGTCTTTGAGGGCATTTAGTTCAAAGCCCTCATTTTACAGCTAACAAAATTAAGAAGTTAAATGACTTGTCATATTGAATATAAGTTCCCTTTCAAATTCTGATTAGGTAGTCATTGGCACCACTGTTAGCCTAGAAAAAAAACTAATATTTAAGTTAGGTTATGCCAAGCGAAATAAATTGTACGATTACTCCCCTAGTTTTGTTTTGGGGAGGAGAGGAGAATATTGATATTTTTCTGATTCTTGAAACAAAAACTTGTGGTTTTCATTTTGTTTGGATTAAAAGTTTACTCCATTTTCTTATGGTGTTAGGTATACTATTTTAGGAAGAAGGTCAGTTTACTCAGAAAGCTGTGATAGTTTGTTGTATTAGAAAATTACCTATTTTCATAGTTAAAACATGTTTATCTTTTCATTTGGTTAATTTAGTTTACAATTAGAGAAAAATAAATGTCATACACATTTTTATTAACATATGTTATTTTCTAGATATAATCTAAAAGGTAATTGTAAAAAGTATGATGAAGTATGGGATCCTTCTCCTGAAGAAATAATTTCAACTGAAACAAATATTTCAAATTCTTTGGTTACAAAATTTCTGGAAGATCAGGATTTACAATTACTTTATAACAAGGAAATTCCTGTGCAGATCTCTAATGTCGTGTCTCCTGAGAAGATTTATGTGCAACAGCTGTCAACAGAGACCTTACTTAATAGGTATAATAGTGTATTTAAAATCTAGAATTAACCTATGGGATAAAAAGAAATAATTCATATTTTCTATATTTTGTTTTAAAAAAATGAAATATCTATGTAACAAAGGAATTCTCTGCTGCAGTCTCTTATAAAAAAAAAAAAAAAAAAGACTGCCAATGCTAAATGTATTAACCTTGCATATAGTTTACAGGAAAAGATGGCAACAGCTTATGAAAACTCAAAATGTGAACCAGTTACATGGGAAATTAATATGTATTGTGCTGTTCAGATGACTGAGTTAAAACAGTGGCGAAGGGGCCAGGTTACCAAGATAATTTCAGCAACACTGGTAGAGGTAAATACTTCATTAGTGGGTTGTGATCTTTCCCGTTATTATCTTAATAGTAGGCAATTTGAATTTCCTTTTATTACATATTGACTAGATTTCTTTAATTTTTTTGTTTCGTTATATATAAAATTGTTATAAAAAGCTTTTACATTTTGATATGAAGTATATTCTTTTTTTCCATAGGTCATGCTTTATGATTTTGGTATTAAAGTAACAATAAATGTTGATTGTATAAGAAAACTTGAAGAAAATCTGAAGACAACAAGGAGATTAGCTTTGGAATGTTCTCTTGTTGATATAAGGTAGCCTATTTCTAAAGATTACTATTAAAATTAATTTATATTTTTAAATACTTTGAACCTGATTTTTTTCAGTTTTAGTATATCATAGAATTATGGATTTATAATTAGAAGGAATTTTTGAATTCATCTAGTCTGACCCTTATTTTATAGATGAGAAAACTGAGGCTCACAGAGTTCAGCATTCTTATTTTGCAAATATTTAATCAGTGTAAATTAAAATACAAAATATAAAGAAACTTGAAGAACAAATTTATAAGAAGAAAAATAGTTTTAAAATTAGTCACTCAACATTTATTAAGCACCTACTATATGTCAAGCACTGTACTACTAAGGGCAGGTGATGGACAATGAAAGGCAATCCTACTCTCGAGGAGCTAACACCCTAATGGAAAAGACAATATTCAAATAAATATATGCAGACAAGTTGGAAGTAAAGAAGGAAGAAGGGGGAAAACAGTAGACAGAGTTGAGGAAGGAGGGTGTCGCAAGCATAGGAAAGAGCCAAAGAAATACCAGGAGATATCCTTGTTAGTGAAACATCCAGGAGCCCAGTGTCACTGGATCACAGAGTGGATGATGGGGAGTAAGGTATAAGAAGACTGGAAAGGTAAAAGAAGACTAAATTATGAATGTCAAAATATTTTGCATTTGCTTTTAGAGGAAATAGGGAACTATTGCAGTTTAAGTTGGGGGTTGTCAAGGTTGATATAAATCTGACCTATGCTATGGTGATCTTTTGTTAAATTATGTTGTATTTAATTGTGAAAAGCTTCTTGAGAGCAGGAACTGTTTCTTTTTTGTTATAGTTGTTTATATCTAGTGCATAGTACAGTGCAATTATAAGTATTCTTTGAAATGAATTACACTAAACTAATGTCAGAACAAGCATATTAAAGGGTAAAAGAAAATGCCTCTTATTTTTTTTTAATAACTTTATTGACAGAATCCATGCCAGGGTAATTTTTTACAACATTATCCCTTGCACTCACTTCTGTTCTAATTTTTCCCCTCCCCCAGATGGCAAACAGTCCTATACATGTTAAAGAGGTTACAGTATATCCTAGATACAATATATGTGTGCAGAACCGAACAGTTCTCTTATTGCACAGGGAGAATTTGATTCAGAAGGTATAAATAATCTGGGAAGAAAAACAAAAATGCAAGCAGTTTACATTCATTTCCCAGTGTTCTTTCTTTGGGTGTAGCTGCTTCTGTCCATCCTTGATCAATTGAAACCGAGTTAGATCTCTTTGTCAAAGAAATCCACTTCCATCAGAATACATCCTCATACAGTATTGTTGTTGAAATGTATAATGATCTCCTGCTTCTGCTCATTTCACTTAACCATCAGTTCATGTAAGTCTCACCAATCCTCTCTGTATTCATCCTGCTGGTCATTTCTTACAGAACAATAATATTCCATAATATTCATATACCTCAGTGTACTCAACCATTCTCCAATTGATGGGCATCCATTCATTTTCCAGTTTCTAGCCACTACAAACAGGGCTGCCACAAACATTTTGGCACATAGAGGTCCCTTTCCTTTCTTTAGTATCTCTTTGGGGTATAAGCCAGTAGAAATACTGCTGGATCAAAGGGTATGCACAGTTTATTAACTTTTCGAGTATAGTTCCAAATTGTTCCCCAGAATGACTGGATGTGTTCACAATTCCACCAACAATGTATCAGTGTCCCTGTTTTCCCACATACCCTCCAACATTCTGCATTCTCTTTCTTTGCCATTCTAGCCAATCTGACAGGTGTGTAGTGGTATCTCAAAGTTGTCTTAATTTGCATTTCTCTGATTAATAATGATTTGGAGCATATTTTCATATGGCTAGAAATAGTTTCAATTTCTTCTTCTGAGAATTGTCTGTTCATATCATTTGACCATTTATCAGTTGGAGAATTGTTTGATTTCTTATAGAGTCAATTCTCTATATATTTTGGAAATGAGGCCTTTATCAGAACCTTTGACTGTAAAAAATGTTTTCCCAGTTTATTGTTTCCCTTTTAATCTTTTCTGTATTAGTTTTGTTTGTACAAAAACGTTTCAATTTGATATAATCAAAATTTTCTATTTTGTAGTCAATAGTGATCTCTAGTTCTTCTTTGGTCATAAATTCCTTCCTCTTCCACAGGTCTGAGAGGTAAACTATCCTATGCTCTTCCAATTTATTTATAATCTCATTCTTTATGCCTAGATCATGAATCCATTTTGACCTTATCTTGGTGTACGGTGTTAAGTGTGGATTAATGCCAAGTTTCTGCCATACTAATTTCCAATTTTCTCAGCAATTTTTGTCAAATAATGTGTTCTTATCCGAAAAACTGGGGTCTTTGGGTTTGTCAAACACTAGATGATTAAAGTTATTGGTTGTTTTATCCTTTGAACCTAACCTATTCCATTGATCAACTAGTCTATTAGCCAATACCAGATGGTTTTAGTAACCACTGCTTTATAATATAAATTTAGATCTGTTACAGTGAGACCACCTTCATTTGATTTTTTTTTTCATTAATTCCCTTGAAATTCTTGACCTTTTGTTTTTCCATATGAACTTTATTATTTTTTCTAGGTCATTAAAATAGTTTTTTTGGGAGTCTGGTATAGCACTAAATAAATAGATTAGTTTAGGTATATTTGCTCTCCCAATCCAAGAGCATTTAATATTTTTCCAGTTGGTTAGATCAGACTAAATTTGTGTGGAAAATGTTTTGTAGTTTTGCTTATAAAGTTTCTGATTTTTCCCTTGAAATGCTTTTTATTTTTAATTTATTTCTGCTTCTGTAACAACAGCAAAGGTCTATTTCTCTAAAGTTCAATTCTGCAAACATTAAGCCACCTCCTTTTTAGATGCTTTTGATAATTTTGAGACTTCAGTTATGTGTCAGATGATTAACTTTAGAAACAACCATCCCACTCAGTGTGTCCATTCAGTGTGAAAGTTAAATAATTTGTGTCTAAGTGGACTTTGTAGTTTAGTATAAAAAGTGGATTACAGTAACCGTGTAAGAAGAACCAAAAGAGCCTATTTATTATTTAATTCCTTTGATCCTTTTTGATAGATTTTTGTCATTTAAGTATGAATTTTATTTTTAGAAATAACCATAAGTAATTTATAGGCAAGTCTGGAAAAAATTAATGAGAATGTGTAATAATTTAACAAAAAATTCCCTTTAACAAGCATTAATCTCCTATAGTTGCAAGATATTATGCTAAAAGTCCTGGAATACAGTCACAACAAAACACTTAGCATTCAGTGAGCATATGTTGTTCTAATACTTTTGAGCGGAAAAGGTCTTATCTAAATAATGAGACAGATTTTCTTGGCTTTTAAACGGGCTGTGAAAATATTTCTTAGAGGAATTCTAAAATTATATTGGACAGCAGTGGCACATAAATCCCTAGGTGATAAGTTTTTAAATTTTATTCTCAAGCAAGGTAAGCTCAAGTATACATGATTAAAATTTCAGCATGTTACTTGAAAGTCACGTTTCTGATATTCTTTTTTTCCCCCCTTATAGACCAACTGGTGGAAGTGACAAGTGGACAGCAACAGCTTGTGATTGTCTTTCATTTTACCTCACTGGAGCTGTAGCATCTATAATCATACAGGTCTATAGCAAGTAAAAGAAATATGGATATTATTTGTGTATATTTTGATCAGAAAGTATAGTTTAACATTATAGAGAAGGAAATGGAACTTATTTAAGTTATGTGTACATGTTTTACTTTTTTATATTTTTAAAAGTAATTAAGAAATCTCTAAAATGCAATATTCTTAGCTAGCTTAGCAATTTAAATGACAAATGCAGAATGTATACTATTTGGAATTACTTTACCCAAGTCTCATGGAAATCTATTTTATCTAGTCAGGCTTTATTTCTTAACAAAAGAATATTATCTAATATATTGCAAAATTACTATAAAAGATTCATATATATATACACATATATATATAGTAATTATCATATGTCAAGGAACTTTCTGAACTTAAAAAAAAAAAACTGCCTTTTTTGGATTCTTCCAAATATCAATTGACTCCATTTTTTAAGCATTTGAAAAGCATACCATCTGTTAGATTAATGGTATTAGATTTTTTTAGTCATTCTTAGTCTCCTGTTCTTTGGAGAAGAAGTTACTTCTTTGGAACTTAAATTACTTCTGTGACTTTCAACATACTAGAAAGAAGGCAGATAGGAAGGTGTGTGTATTTAGATGTTGTTCGCCTTGGCCTTTCTGGGGAAAAAAAAACTGGCATTTTAGAATTGTTTTGCTTTTTTTTTTTTTTTTTTTTTTTTTTAACCCCAAACCTTTGATTTCATTAGCATGGCAAGTTCCTGATATAGAAACACTTATTGTTAACTCAGATTGACAAATAGATCTGTGACTTTCTAGTTTTAGAGAATTACCCAGGAGCACTGAGAGGTTAAATAATTTTCCCCAAGATCATACAGCTAATAGATGTCAGAAGTTGGATTTGAACTCTGCTCTTTCTGACTCTAATCCTCTATCTATTACATAAGTTACCTCTCAGGAGTTTAGATAGCTCGGGGAAATTTTAGTTTGTAGCCTGCAAATTACTGTGAATATAGGAGGATAGAAAAACTTGACGGCTAGTGCTTTCTGTTTTTGAAATTTTTTTTCTCTTCTTTTAGGATTTTGTTTTGAGTTGGGTTTTAGGTTTTTAATTTCTGGGTAGTAAACTTATGTTCTTGCAGCTTTTACCTCTGTTTTGAAGCTTTCTTGGCAAACACTTACACATGTTGCTCTATTGTCTCTTTTAATAACCTGTTAAGAAATTCCAATACTGGTCCTTTTTCTGTAAACTTTACTTAATCTGGGATACATAAAACAGATATTAATAACTTCATGATGGCACTAGAAATGCCTCTTGGGGGGGAAAAATGTGCTGCCTTTGCATCCTTCTCACACAAAGCTTTGCCTACTGTCTTGTGGCTTTTTTTTTTTTTTTTTTTTTTTTAGTAACTTTTTATTGACAGAGCCCATGCCTGGGTAATTTTTTTTTACAACATTATCCCTTGCACTCACTTCTGTTCCGACTTTTCCCCTCCCTTCACCCCCTCCCCCAGATGGCAAGCAGTCCTATACAAGTTAAATATGTCACAGTGTATCCTAGATACAATATATATGTGCAGAACCGAACAGTTCTCTTGTTGCACAGGAAGAATTGGATTCAGAAGATAAAAATAACCTGGGAAGAAAGACAAAAATGCGAACAGTTTACATTTTATTTCCCAGTGTTTTTTCTTTGGGTGTAGGTGCTTCTGTCCATCCTTGATCAATTGAAACTGAGTTAGATCTCTTTGTTGAAGAAATCCACTTCCATCAGAATACATCCTCATATACAGTATTGTTGTTGAAGTATATAATGATCTCCTGGTTCTGCTCATTTCACTCAGCATCAGTTCATGTAAGTCTCGCCAATCCTCTCTGTATTCATCCTGCTCATCATTTCTTATAGAACAATAATATTCCATAACATTCATATACCACAATTTACTCAGCCATTCTCTAGTTGATGGCCATCCATTCCTTTTCCAGCTTCTCGCCACTACAAACAGGGCTGCGTCTTGTGGGTTTTTATAGTCCTTTTTTGTATGTTAAAATATAAAGATCAGTGATGAAGGGGACAAAAAAGTTGTCATCAGTATAATTGTATAAGAAAGCAGACAAGATTAGAAGGGAAACAAACTGGGAAAACATTTTTATAATTAAAGGTTCTGATAAAGGCCTCATTTCCAAAATATATAGAGAATTAATTCAAACTTATAAGAAATTCAAGCCATTCTCCAATTGATAAATGGTCAAAGGATATGAACAGACAATTTTCAGATGAAGAAATTGGAACTATAGTCATATGAAATGATGTTTTAAATCACTGTTGATCAGAGAAATGCAAATTAAGACAACTCTGAGATACCATTACACACCTCAGATTGGCTAAGATGCAGGAAAAGATAATGACAAACATTGGAGGGCATGTGGGAAAACTGGGACATTGATGCATTGTTGGTGGAGTTGTGAACGGATCCAACCATTCTGGAGAGCAGTTTGGAACTATGCTCAAAAAGTTATCAAACTGTACATACCCTTTGATCCAGCAGTGCTACTACTGGGCTTGTATCCCAAAGAGATCTTAAAGGAAGGAAAGGGACCCACACGTGCAAAAATATTTGTGGCAGCCCTATTTGTAGTGGCCAGAAACTGGAAACTGAGTGGATACCCATCAGCTGGAGAATGGCTGAATAAATTGTGATATATGAATGTTATGGAATATTATTGTTCTGTAAGAAATGGCCAGCAGGATGATTTCAGAAAGGCCTGAAGAAACTTACATGAACTGATGCTGAGTGAAATGAGCAGAACCAGGAGATCATTATACATGGCAACAAGGGGACTTTGCAACGATAACTTCTAATGGACATGACTCTTCAGCATTGAGAGAATCCAAATCAGTTCCAATTGTTCAGGGATCAAGAGAGTCATCTACACCCAGAGAGGACTGTGGGAAGTGAATGTGGACCACAACATAGCATTTTCACTCTTTTTGTTGATGTTTGCTTGCATTTTGTTTTCCTTCTCAGGTTTTTTTTCTTTCTAGATCTGATTTTTCTTGTGCAGCAAGATAACTGTATAAATATGTATACATATATTGGATTTAATATATATTTTAGCATATTTAACATGTATTGGACTACCTGCCATCTAGGGGAAGAAAGTGGGGAGGGGGGAAGGAGGGAAAAATTTGGAACAGAAAGTTTTGCAAGGATCAGTGTTGAAAAGTTACTCATGCATATGTTTCGTAAATAAAAAGCTTTAACAAAAAATAATGTATAAGAAAATTTCAACTTCATGATTTCTGTGGTCTTGTATTGCTCTAGGAAAGCCATACAACATGGCCACTGCCTGTGAAAATTTTATGCAGAGATGAAAAAGGACAATGTATTGATATCTCCAATTATCTCATTAAAAAAGGTTTGGCTTTGCGGGAAAGAAGGTATGGAAATTTGGGGATTGTAATGTTATAAAAGACACTTTTCTAAAGTTTTCTTTTTCTTTAATTTCTTTTATATATGTACATATTTATTTTTATCTCAATTTTGTATATCTATTATATGGAACATAAAAACCAATTACACATGCCTCATATTTTAGAAAAATATATATATTTGTATGATTGCTTATAAATCAGCTCTTTAACCAAGAAGAAATTTTGATCTGAACCGACTCTTTCCTCAAATCAGTACTCAATTTCAGCTGATCACAAGGTTGTCTGCCCAGTAGATATTGTCATTTCTATGGGAATTGTTGATTTGAATAGTCTCCACTACCATATTTATTTATAGAAAATCCCTTCTTTTCAGTACTATTTTCATTCTAAAACATGGAGAAGTGCCTCTCTACTTAAATAAAAGAATTCTTTAAATGAAGTTACATATTTGTGAAAGAGGAATATGGATAGGGGAAAAGAGCAAACTCTTGTTTGCTTTTATGATTTCAAGTATCTTGCTTGAGATTTTAAGGACCTTTCTTGGAAATGGAGATCATTAAGTGTTATGTAACCCTAAAATTCTTAGTTCATTTATCTGTGCCAGAACTTCAAACAAATATTCAGAAGACCCATCATTCAATCTTCTGCCTATTGATTGCTCATAATTTATTTGCTGCCACAGTGACCCTCCATCCTTACAAGATGAGAGGAAGAGAGTCACAAAGTAAAAAAAAGGCATCTACAGAGAGAAGTATAAGATTGTGTTGAATTATTCCTTCTCTCAGCTGAATGATCATTGCTTTTAATTTATTTTTTGTCTCTTATTTGAACCATGGTCATTCAATTTGATGCAGAATGTCTTAGAAAAACTGAGTTAAAGTAAAAAAAACAAAGCCAAATTTGTGTTCATAATATCATTTCAGTGGAACTGCAGTTCCTTTCTCAAGGAGATGAGGAGAAATCAAGGAGTGAATTATGAAATTTTTTTTAATGTTGCTTTTGAAACTTTGGGCATGAGGAGTCATTTTAGGCAGGACGTACAAAAATAAATGCACTGGATTTTGTTATTTTTGCGTATTCTATTTATCTTTCCAAGTAGAATACAAACTCCCTGAAATCAGAACTGAACTCTTTCTTTTTTATAGCCTAATTTATCTGTATTGTATTTGTACCCAATAAATAATCTTTGCTTTACTAATTCATTGATTTATATAGTTTTTAAAAGTGGTCATTCAGAAATCACTTTAAAATTGGGAAAACTTTTTACTTCACATAATTGTTATGCGGATTAGCAGTTTAAATTTAAAAGGCATTTGTCTTATGATGCAAAATAATAGAGTATAGTAGACAGAATAAGTGAAATTGTGTTGGCAGTTGAATCAATGTTAACATTAATGACTTAAATTTTGTTATGACTAAATTCTCAACTGTGAATTATTAACAGTTCATTTGGCACATTATCATATGAAAAGCACTTGTAGGAATCTGTACGTATGCTTTGTGTATTATTTTATATTTATGCTGTTCTGCTCTTAGATAAATTATTTTTGCACTTTACAGAGCTGACAAAATTAATAAAACTGATTTGTCCTCTGAGAAGAGCCTTGATGTCCCCATGGAACAAGAGAGTCTGGGAGTGGCTAAGTATAGCACATCTCATTTTGAACCCAACAAAGTTAATGGTATTATCAGTGAACATAGGGTATCTGACATAAAGAAGACAATGCTTGACCCAAGAACTGGAGGATGTTACAAACCACCAGTTATTCCTAACATGAAAGTGTTTGAGGCAGTCGTAAGCTGTATTGGTGATGATGGAACTATATATGTGGTACCAAAATCATCAGGTAAGGCAAACACAGAATACTAAGCTATCCATTTAGAGATCATAGATTATGGTTTTACTACTTTAGTTTTAATTATTATTATTTTTAATCAGTTTATAAGAGTAGTTTACATTTGGACATAAGATTAAAATGCACATTTAAAATAGAAACTCTTGAAAATGTCTTATTTCTTTATCTGTCATTTTATTATTCACACTTTTTTCTTGCTATATATTATCTTTTACTTACATTATGTAGCTTTAATTATTTGCCACATTGACCAGAATCCGAATACTTAAAAAAAAAAAAAAAAAAAAAAAAAAACTTTAAATTTAACTTTTTCAAGGGGGTAATTTCTAGTAGCATTTTTCTTGGTTTAAAAAAAATGCATAAAACTAGCAAGTTAATATTTTAGTTGTCTTGGTTATTTTAAGAGATCTTTGTAATGAAGAACTTAAAATTAAAATCAGTTGTTTGTGTTAGGTTTAATTTCATATATTTAATGATATGTATTTATATGTATATATATACACATGTTTTTAAAAATGAGGAAATACATTTAAATTAATTTTGGCTCAACTGTTCCCCTTAAGTAAAAAATCACACCATGAAATTTCATTATTTTTTTCCCACTGTCCTTAATATCTTTCAACTTTCTTCTTTGACCACTGCTTCCCAATTATTTGGGAATGAGGTAATATTACTCATAATTTTCTACCATTCTTCTCCATAAGATTTTGTATTTATGTTCTAAAGCTCTGTTGCCAGAACCTGCCATATCTCTCCACTTGGCAAGTAAGTCAAATGCTTGCTAACTAAGGCATATTTTAGATTCTTTTGGTCTCACTTATTATGGTAATTGATCTACCTTGATACTGGTGACAATTGATGTTGATTAATCCATTTCTCATTCTTAGCAGTAACTGAAATAGGTTCATAAATAGATTAAATAAAAATTATTTTCATTGTATGCCATATCTTTCATGTTTTTTTAATTTTGCATTAATTTTTGTCTTAAATGTAACAGGTCCTATAGTTAGACTACACTGTTGAATGGGAAATTGACTGCTATCACTAATAATAAATCATTTAGTGTCTATTAAAATGTAATCATTTTTATCTTTGTGATGTTATTTTGTTCAAGGCCAAGAACTTACAGTTCTGTTCTCAAAAAAAAGTATTATTCTGTTATTCTGCAAGTGTGTAGTTTAGGTAAAGTCTACAATTATTTGGCTTTTTTAAAAATTATTCTTTGTTTTCCTGATTCACATTTTCCACCTGTGTACAGGATTATCAGCTATGCCCACATTTTGTATTGAATTTGCCAAGTAAAAATTGATTTAATTTGGAGCATCTTAAATTCTTAGGGCAGCTAAGTAGCACAGTGAATAGTGTTCTCTGCTTGGAATCCAGAAGATATAATATCTTCCTTAGTTAAAATCTGGTTTCAGACACTAGCTGTGTTTCTCTGGGCAAGTCACTTAACCCTGTTTACTTCAATTTCTTCATCTTTAAAATGATCAGAAAAAGAGAATGGCCATTCATTCCAGTATCTTTGCCTAGAAAAGTTCCAAATTGGGGTCACAGAGAATTGGACTTGACTGAAAATTACTAAGTAGTAACAGTTTAAAAAAAAAAAAAAAAGTTCTTAGAGGAACCTCTTCATCCTTTGTAAGAAATATTGGCACAAATAGCTGCAATTCTCAAAGTAACCTCTTTGCAAATCCTAGTCGTGAACAACACTTACAAAAAGAACAGATATCCCAAGAAATTAAGTTTCTGGTTACCTATAGATAAATAATAAAAACTTCTACCAGTTCCTTTGTTTGTCCCTCTAAAGAGAACATAGACTATCTTTCCATTAACTGCAACTTCCTTTTATCTGTATCTGAGTGATAGTGAAGTTGTAAAGATTGATACAACTCCATTCTGTTGGAGATTTGGTCTTAAGAACCATCTGGCATTACTTTATTTCACAGGTTGCCATGGCTAAAGAATCACCATTCTAAACTAAGGCAGAACATCAAGGGTCTTTACTCTTGAGAACAAATCAACAATCATAAATAAATCATAAATCAACAAACATAAAAGGAAATTGGCCTGGCTGGATTAATGTAGGAGAGAAATGTGATTATAGAGCAAGGCTTTTTAAACTTTTTCCACTTACAGCCCCTTTTTGCCCAGGAAATTTTTACATGACCCTGAGTATAGAGGTATATAAAATAGGTATACAACTCAAACATTTAATCGTCATTTCATGACTTCCACATTTAGTTACAAGACTCCCTATGGGGTCAAGACCCACAGTTTAAGAAGCAGGGGACATATATGGTAGGCAGAACAATTTGGGAAAATACTCATTCAGTTAGTCAGTTAAACAACAAACCTTTAGTAAGTTTTTACTGTGTGCCAGTAGATAATTTGAGTGCTAAGGATACAGAAACAATTGTATGACTTATTTATTCATGGCTTTCTGTCATTAGTTGGATTGTAGACATTGGCAGAATTTAAGTTAGGAGCTTTTGTGACTATAAGGAAACCATTTCCAAGGACATCTCAGGGATTTTGGCAGCACTGAGAAGGCACTTGGGGAAGCAGACAGATTGAAGAAATCTTGAAGTTGAAAGGCCCAGTCAACTCGAGATAACAATGTTGAGAAGGAAATTTTTAATGATGAGCTTCTGGTTCCTACTAGTGTTCCCAAACACACTGCAGAAGGTCACAGATGACTTGGACTAGATCAGCAAAGCCGATGTACAGAACAGGACAGCTAGTTAAAATCAAATAGCTTAGCAACAGTCAGCCTAGTTAATACCTCATTGTTTAGAGAACTGAAAACCCTTAATGAAAGCTTGAAGCTTGTCAAAACACATATCCCTGAGACTCTACTATCCATTTCACTAGAGGTAAAATGATTTGCCAATGCCAAGTCCTCAGAATATAGTCAACAGCAAAGCTGTATCAGCACAAAAATATGGGCTGCTTGCAGGAGGCTTTGTTAAAACTCTGTCTATTGCCCATCTTTGGCTAGAAGGCCTGAACAACCAGTTACAGGTCAACTCCTTTGTTGTTCAGTCCCTAATGTCAACCTAGCAAATAGATCTTGATTCACCACGGTGGCATTTGAATGCAACAGGTATTTTAAATAGTCCATTCTGTCTTAATCATCAACTCCTAGCGATAACTTTGAGCCATAATGTCCCTAACTCGCTGTTTAATTCATTTGAATGCTGTGCCTTGTACATTGTAATACGACATACTGTCTGAAACTTTGGCTGTATTGCTTTGTCACCCATCTTCCCCTTTCAGTATCCATAGGGCTGTTTAAAATAACATGGCTTATGTTGACAGTGAACATCTCCTCAGACTAGAAATGGGAAGTGTTGCATCAGAATTAAAGGATCACATGCATTGCAAAAAAAAAAAATAATAAATCACATAGCCATTCTACCAGTTATAACCTTCTAGCTATGCTTATTAAAACTTGTTTTCACTAAGTAGATATGATCTGTTACTAAAACCATATGTAAAGTCTTTCAGTCATATAATTCTGAATCATCATTTTATCTTGATGAAACATTTCATAATTGGAGTTGCACATGTAACATATATAAAGAATTCAAAATGCCATTGACCTAATTCTATGAATCAGCATGTTTATTGATCACAAAAAGATACTTGATTTGATTATCTTAAATTAGATTATCTTAAACAATGGATTATCTTAAAAGTTATCTTTCAACAAAGTATCTCCTATCAAAATTATTAAACAAGATTCTTTGCAAGCTCTAACAAGGAGTACCTTGTTTAGCTCTTTGAATAACAATATCAGATAATATTAAAAACAGACATATACTTGCCAAATGTGTTTGCCACTGTCATGGAAGATAGTAAAGAAGCCAAGTCAAGATGGGATTACTCCCTGTTTAAAAGTCTATTTCATAGCAGTTTGTCAGAGCCTCCAAAATAAGATGTAAAATCACTCAAAAGAAATGTGCCTGCCTGTCTGTAGGAAAAACCAAGAAGTTTAAAGAATTCCAGTTGTATAGAGTAATACTATTGTATATACAATCCAGAATTTGTTGATCTTTGTAACTATATCTTGTATGTTTAGGATGATGGTCTTCTTGAATCACAGCTAGCTTTCAGGTTTGTTCCTAACTAGGACCAGCCACCTCCCACCCATCTTCCCAGGGAGGAGCTAGGGATCTTTCCCTCTTCTCTCCTCCCCTACCCTACTCTAAGTTGTAAATGTGAAGACTTGACAGACTTAATAGCAGCATCTACTGAGCAGTTGTAAATGGAGGACATTTACTCCTTGGTGAAATGGGTTCCTGCATTTATCTGTCTCTCTTGCACCTGATCCTTAAACCATCGACAGAAAACTTTTGTCATGCCATATTCCCCAAACTCCTTGCCACATGTCCCCTACTACAATCCCTGCTTAAGGATGACTGAATATTTCCATCTGCCATGAACTGAATGTGATCATGAACCCTCTTTAATATGTTGTCTCCCATAATTAGGAAATGAGCTCCAGGGTTATCTGAATATTGTTTTACAAGCATTTAGAGACTAGTATTTGCATATAATAGCATTTAAATGCTTTTTCTTTCCCTCTAATACTTAAGGGGGAAAAAGTGCTATTTGTAATCTTTAGTCTTCATCTGTAAATAAGTTTATATTCCAATTAAAGTATCTTCCATGTGTCTACTTAACTTGGCAGTTTCTGAGATCTTTATCCTTACAGCCTTTTTGATTGCAGTTTGATTTTTCTAAGAAGTTATTATGTACATAACCTTTTCCACTTATATCCTTTTTCCAGAGTCAGCAGGGTTTTTTTTTGTTTTTTTTTTTTTTTTAAATAAGACTAGTTACTAGCCATGTGACCCTGGAGAAGTCATTTAACCAATTGTCTCAGCAAAACAAATAAAGAAATAAATAAGACTGGTTAAGCTGACTGACTACTGTCTTTTATGTTCTAATTCTTGTGGATTATAACCTTTATTTTAGTTAATGGTCTGACTGCACAGAAGTGTAACTAAATCAAAAATGACTCCGCTTTGGTAGGCACTTGTTAAAGTAAAAAAAATTTTGATTTTCTATTTAGTCTACATGGTGTCCACTGTTTCCAGCTGTCTTGGGAGAAAAATCATGTTTTACAGGCACATCTCTGGTCCTTTATTTCTTCAAACTATTTTATACTTTTGGGTTTGGAGAGGTTTTTTTGGCCATTCTTTTTAGGGTCTGTGTTTTGAAGTTGTCAAGAATTGAAGGATCTTGTCAAATTCTCCGTGTATTTGCTGCTACTTCCTAATGATAAAGTCTAGATTTAGGGAACCAAAATGAGATTAGGGTTTCTGGTGGTCAGGGAGTTAAATGAAAAGATCAGTAGCAGGTTCAAGGTTCAGGAAACCAAATGGAGAGGTTTGGTTCCCCCGCACCCCTTGGGATTCGGCACAAGAGTAGGGAGTTTTGGGGATTCCCTTCTGGTGGTGCAGATGTTCTCATTAAAGAAATTTACAAACTCAGAAATCTAGACTAATAAGAGGTTTTATTATAGGGAAGGTTAGAAATCCTGTCAGAGAGGCTTATAAAGTCTGGTTAGGGAAATAGGTGAGGGCAAAGAGAGGGTGACACTGGAAAAGAATATTCCAGTGGACAGAGGCTCCCTTGGCATACTAAGCATGGCATACCTGGCATGTTTGGAACCTCTGCAAAGAGAGGGTTTTAGTTTGGCTCTTTTATACTGAGTGTCCTAGTGGGGTCTGGGACAGTCCCAGCAGCTCAGAACCATTCAGGGCTGAGACAGCCCAAGTTGGCTCAGATCCAGTGGGGGCTGGAACACCCCAAATCTCTTATTGGAATTCAAAGGGATGCTTTTTGACCAGGATTTGTAATTGAATCAAAGGCTTTGGCATCCCGGAAAGACAACTTGTCTGGGGAGGATATGCCTCAGCCAGAAAGGGCAGGAATCTGAAAGGAATCACAGACCAATAGGAAATACAGTTTCTTAAAGGGACCACAACCTGCTTCACTGTGTAAAAATATTGCCCTGTAAGCTGCAGGTATCTTCAGTGGTATTTATTTTTGTTTTTGCTTATGATGAGCACTTCAGGGCAATATGACAAGAGTACTGTGAAACACCTTTCATCTTTAGACATCAACTGAAATTTCACTAACTTTTTTATTCAAACCTCCTGGAAGATAATTTTTATAATATTTAGCTAAAAAATATTTTGTGGGCTTTTTTTTGTCATTTATAACAAGAATATGAGTATTAATATGATTCACTTCCTCCAATAGTATATCTGCTTCTTAATCGTTGGACAAAGATCTTTGTTGAGAGTTAAAATGTGTTTCTATTCTATCTAAAAATTGTTTGTCTTAGCATGTTCCAATGCCTAATAATCTGCCATAATTGCTAACAATCAGAAGCAGACCACAAAAGTTTAGAAGTCATTTTTATTTTTATTTTTTTAATTTTTGATTTTTTTTAAATTTTTGATGTTTACATGACTAAATAATTTTTTTTTATCTCATGACCAAACTTCTAGTGATGAACATTTCTTATACTTAGATTGTCCTCTCATTTTGCAAAAGATTTCCCCTACCTGAATTTATTCTCTACACACATACCTAAGTATCTGGGGTTGCAATCAGGCTGTAGTGAGATATAAAAATAGGATTTCTGTAGGGGATAAATTATAATGATACCAACTGATAATGTCATTCTAGTTTCAAAGCTAAATCATCTGTCAGCTACCCATACTGGTTTTTATTACATTATTGTTACTTTATGTTTATTATGAAAATACTATTTGGGATAATTTTGGTTAACTTGGTTGAATCTAACAAGATTTTGCTAAATGCCTGTTTTCCCAAGATTGTGCTGCATTTTACCTTCATACAAAATGCAGTGTATCTTATATTTTATTCAGCTACTCTTGATCCAACATTAGATTGAACTACTCTAATATTTATGTGCATTTAGTAGTGCTTAATCATGATATATAGGATTGAGAAATCCTCAGAACACTTGAATATAACCTGATATTATGTTTTCTAAATATATAATAAGCATATAGATAATAAAGGCTCCTATTTAAACTACTTTAGTAGAGTTTGAACAAATTGAATATAAATCCAAGGGTATAAGAACTGATTTTTAAAGTGTAGTTACTGTTTCATGGCATTTTAATATAAAATTAATAGGAAATAATGATTTTATTTGCTTTAAAAATTAAGAGTGAAATAATTTTCCTAAGGTTTATGTTTTATGCATTCCCTTAGAACTTGAACTTAGAAAATTGATGGATGAAATTCAAAGTAATTTTAAGTGTCTTGGTCTTTTGGAGCCATATTGCTGGAAAAAAGGAGAAGCTTGTGCAATTAGAGGATCAGATACTGTGTGGTATCGAGGTAAAGTTATGGAAGTTGTTGGTGGAACTATCAGGGTAAGTTTGATTATTCTTTAGCTACATATAGAGTTAAACTCAATCATTCCTAAGGACAAATTGTATAATATCTTTTGAGAATATTTTTTTAACTAGATAATTTCCTGAGCATATAAACTATGGGAAAGTCAATCTTAGTTGATGACTCTTTATATTTAAAAGGACTTTTCTTTTTTCCCATGATTTTAACTTTTCATTAATCCTAGAGCCAGTCAAACTTTATTTCCATGACTTGGAGCAAAGTTCTATCCATAGTATAAATATGAAATTATTTACATTGTTTAAACACACTAGATAGGCAATCCCTTAGAATTTAGCTTTGAGTGGGTTGAAATGAATAAAAGTATTAAAACTAATTCCTTCTTGGGGCATTCATTTGTCTGAAGTCTGAGCCAGTAAATACAGTGTATTTTAACTGGCTCATAAGTGGGGTTTTGGTTTTGTTTTCATTTTTTAGTTTGTCAGGGCTTTACAGAAAAAATACACAAATCTACAAACGGAATAATTTTCATATACATTATTGCAGTGTTTAAAGATCTTTATAGATAGTACAAAGATGAGTTAAAATCCTGTCGGTTAAAGTTTTTATTAAATTATTATGAATTTTATTTTAGTGATAGAGATGGGGACTAGGCCTGATTCTGTTAGAATGAGGAAGTTTCCCCCATCATGGCAGTGTACCTTCAAGTATTTTCTCTACAAGTATAAGGGTAAAGAATAGGGAACTCTGATTCAATAAATATCCATTAGGTACTAGGCACTGTGTTAAGTCCATCCCATTCAATCCTCACAATAAACTTGGTAGGTAGGTGCTGTTATCCCCATGTTACAGATGGGGAAACTCGGACAAGCAGAAGTTAAGCAACTTGCTTATGATCATACAGCTATTAAATGTTAAGGCTGAATTTGAACTCAGGGCTCCCTGATTCTAAATCTAGCTCTCTATCCAGTCACATCTATCTTAAGAGAGTTGCCTAGACCACTGAGATGTTACGGAACATGTTCATGGTCATACATCCTGTATGTGTCACAGGCTAGACTTGAACCCAGGCTTCCTGCTTAAGCCCAGCTCTCTCTGCTTTGCCATTTTGTTTCTCAAATTTTATATTAGTTGAGACAAAAGTAATTAGAACTAAAGTACTTTGTTTTCTCACTCAAATGTTTAAATTCAGTTTAATTTATTCAAATAATTAATACTTTTAGACAGTGAATCTTTTTTTTTTCCTTCAGTTGAGATTAAGTGGAAGAAGGTGATTTTCATTTTTTGCTTTTGCGATCTTTGGACAGAGCCTATAATATGTAATGAGATTTTGTTAATTTTGAGATTATCAAGAGGTAGAAATCTCCCCAAAAGTATTTAAAATTAAAATTTTGAGGTAGAAAAAACTTAAAATGAATACTAACTCCCTCAGTTTACCGCTGAGAAAATGTAACATGATGACAGACAGCAGATCAGTGTCAAACTGGGGCCTAGGACTCCAGGCTTCCGATTTAGTGTTTATTAAACTATATCATGTCACTTTAACTTTAAAGCATTTCACAAATATATTTTTAGTAACTATTCTATTGTCACAGAGTTCTTAGTTTAGCACTTTGTGGCGACATACTTTACAAAAGAAGTTATGACCCACCCCCCCACTCCCGTTCCTTGGAAATTTCAAATAGAGTAATAAAAAGCCAAGCAACAATTGTCTTGCATAGTTATTTATATGGATTTATAGCCTTTTCATGACAGTGAGAAAGTTGGGCTATTTTTTCCTGGAAATTCTTTCAAATCAAATATAGCTGATTGCTATAATTCTTAGTGAACACTGAGGAATAAAAAAATCACTCCTCTACCAGTAATTCTGTAATACAGTTTATTTTATGCAGGTACAATATTTAGACCATGGATATACTGAGAAGATCCCACAGTGTCATCTTTATCCAATTGTATTATATGCCGATAGACCCCAGTTTTGTATTCCTTGTCAGCTATATAATACTGTACCTGTAAGTAAATTGATTTGTTGTATCATAAATGTAATAATCTAAATATTCTTCCCATTATGATTGCTCCAATACTCGGTGTTTAAGACGTAGGATAATCCAGGACTAAGGAGTACTTATGCTCAATAGTACAAACAAGTATACTAACTTTTAGTATACTAATAAATATACTAAAAACAATCCTAGAATTCATATTTTATATTTTGATTTGTTTTATTTTTGGTATTCTGTGTTTTTGTGCCTGGAAAATGTCCCACGTGTGTGTGCATGCACGCGCATGTGCACACGTTTTAATTTAAGGGAAGCTAAGATCCTTCTGATAGTGTTAAGTGTAGGGTTTGATTATACATGGAATAAGTATTTTGGGGGGGGGGCGTTAAAAAAGTGAAGAAGTTTTAAGCTTGCTAATGTGCTTTTTTCCTTTTTGCGTTTCAGCGTAATAGAATTGTATTTGCTTGAACATGTTTCTTATTATTTCTGTTATACAATTGACCAATTTTAGGAGAATCTGTTTCATAAAAGTGTTAGGTAGGAGTTAATAAAATCACCTTAGATTATTTCAGACAGAAGAACTTTGCAACTTAAATATAAAAGAGAAGCATTATGGTATGATAGATAAAATACTGGATTCAAAGGTTTTTTTAAAAAATGGGAGTCGGGAAAACCTAAGTTGAAATCCCACCCCTGTCCATAGTAGGTATGTGACCCTGGGCAACTCTCTAAAACCATATATTGTGAACAAATTGTAGTATTCATTACAACAGTGGAATCGCAGATGTAAACCAAAATGCAATAATATTTACCTTTGTGAGGTTTTTGGAACTTTATTTTGAACATAATTTTATTATGATTCTCTGGCTTTTCTATATCAGACAGTTTCTTCTGTTTTCTTTTTTGTTCACGGAAGATAATATTTTTATCCCAATTAGATTGGAAACTCTTGGCAGTCAGATGCAGTAGAACTTCTTCAAGAACTACTACCAAAAAGAGAAGTAGAAATTCATAACATGGTAACTCATTAATGTTTAAGCAGTTATTTGTATTGATATGTCATAAGAATTCCTTAAAAATATTAATTTGAGAGAATAACTAATATCTAAATCTAAATTTTTTAAAGGGCACACAGAATATTTATAAGCTTCATTTTAGTTTTCAGTAACTAAATTTTAACTTAATTTTACTTTGTGTGGTATGCAGCAATATTAAGCCTGGTCAAAGGAAGCTGGAGCAGAAATAATATGGGATTTAGATTTAAAGGAGTTTGTTTAGAAATCTGAGACACATTTAATACCATTGTGATCTTGGGCAAGTCTTTTGATCCTTCTGAGTTTTAATATCCTTCTCTTTAAAATAAGAGGGTTAGACTAGCTGACTTTTAAGGTTCTTTCAGCTTTAAAACTCTGACCATGATCCTTTGCTTTTAAGAGACATATTCAACTAAAAGAAGAAACATTCATGCAGTATGAGAGTGTTGCTATCTATGGGGCAACCTTCAGAGTTCTTTTTAAAAAAAAAAAAAAAGGCTTATTTCTCCAAAGAGACAGCCTTGTATATGCAAAGACCAAAAACAGTTGAGAGTAGCAGATGTGAGTTGTGAATGAGTAGTGATTCTAGATTTAGACTTCAGGCCTGGACATCACAAGAAAATGTCGAGGGAAAAGTAGAAAAGTTTATTTGCCTTGAAACAACAATATGATTTTCACTGAACCTTGTTTTGGAAACAGTATATAATTTGGCAAAAAGGAATATTTCTGTAGAGAAATAATGAAAGGAATTTAGTGGGAGCAAGAATTGGATTTTAGGAAATAATAATATGGTAACATGTAAATAGTAAGTTGTAGGATTCATTACAACAGTGGGGTCATAGGTGCAAACCAAAATGCAATAATATTTACCTTTGTGAGGTTTTTGGAACTTTATTTTGAACATAATTTCATTATGATTCTCTGGCTTTTGTATATCAGACAGTTTCTTGTTCTGTTTTCTTTTTTGTTCATGGAAGATAACATTTTTATCCCAATTAGATTGGAAACTCTTGGCAGACAGATGCGGTAGAACTGGAAATTTTTCAGAGAAAGGATTTTAGGGAACCATTGCACCATTTTTGAATAGGGAAATGGTATTCAGAACAATGCTTTGGAAAATCAACTTAGCCGTCAGTTCTCTAGGAACATTTTGTGGGGGAAGAGAAAGGAGTGATGCTCTAGACTTGAAGTGTTTAGCAGAATGGACAGCTACAACCTAAATGAGGTCTAGTACATCGTTGTTTTAGATGACTACTAACAAAGGTGTGTACAGATAGTTTTTTTTTTTTCCCTTAACTTATTTATTTTTAGTATTCTTTTCTTAATTGGATTTTGAGTTCCAGACTCAAATATGCCATTTTTAGACATTGTGTGATTAAAACAATTCTGGAACTAGGATGAGAAAATTTCACTCTGTCATTTAATAGTGATGTGATCCTGAGCAAGTCATTTCTGTATACATCTTGACAGAGGATAAAAATGCCTCACTACATGTTTCATGGAATTACTGTGAAGAAAGCATTTTATTTACTTTTAATTTTTAGATGAATGATAGCTGTCATTATCACATAGTACAACACATTATAGCTCTTTATAAGTAAAGAAAAATACTTTGGAAAAAACTTGTGATTTAGTGCTCTGACTTACAAAACCATATTGTTTTTTAGGGAGCATAATTGTAGTTTTGTGGAATGAACATAGACACTCAATTTTCAAGTTAAATCAATACCGTTTTGAAATTTAACTACTTCTTAATTGTACTTAATAGGAATTACCCAAAAATCCATGGGGAAAATTGTCTGTTCATCTTTATTTTGATGGAATGTCACTTTCTTACTTTATGGCACACCATAAACATTGTACATTTGAAGGTTCTGAGGAAATACTGAAAGAGGTAAGCAAGCTACTTTCTTTTAAATAAAGAAATCCCAAAATTAAATCAGAATCATAAATATTAACTAAAATAAGTAAACTATGTTTTACAAAATTTCATAGTTGGAAGGATATTTCAGGTGATGATCCTGAAATGGAACTCATAGTTGGAAAAAAATCCCTTTATAACATAGATCTGACAAATGTGGTAAGACAGCCTTTGCTTTTGAATACTTCCAGTAGAGTGGAACCTACTTTGCTCTGTGACAATTCATTCCACTTTAAAATACTTCAATTATTAATTTAAAAAAATTTATCTCAAACCTAAATTTCCCTCTTGGCAACTTCCACCATTGTTCCTAGTTTCTTCTAGGGACAATCTGAACATATTTAATTACTTTCCCCAAGATAGCCTTTTGATGTTCTCCTTGATTCTTCAAATATCCAACATGGCCTACTTATGTAGTCAGTCATTCATCATATTTGCCATTTCTACTTGTTCGAAATTTTATTTGTTCCCCTCTTTTTACTCATGCAGCAACCTCCCTAGTTCTGGTCCTTATTATTTTGACATTTGGCTATTGTGGCAGTCTCCTGATTGCCTTTCCCTGCTGCTAGTTTCTTTCTGTTCCCATTGGTTCTTCACAATGCCGCCAAGGTAATATGTGTAAAAACCCATGTTTGATCAAATTACTTCTCTACCCAGAAAATTTCAGTGATTCCCCTTCTTTTGAAGGGCCTTCCCAACTTGTTCTATCAGTTTATATTGCTTCTCTTCCCAAACTTGCAAACCTGAATGATAAAAAGAATAGTGTAATAGCCAAATGTCAAAATAATGACGATCAGAACTAGGGAGGCTGCTGCATGAGTAAAAAGAGGGGAACAAATAAAATTTCAAACAAGTAGAAATGGCAAATATAATGAATGACTGACTACATAAGTAGGACATGTTGGATATTTGAAGAATCAAGGAGAACATCAAAAGGCTAGGTGGTGTAGTGGTTAGAACACCAGCCCTGAACTCAGACACTTAACATTTCCTAGCTGTGTGACCCTGGGCAAGTCACTTAATCCCAATTGTCTCAGCAAAAAAAAAAAAAAAAAAGAATAGTGGTATCATAAATGGGATAGTTCAGAAGTGGCAGTTTTGGAGAGGATGCCAAATTGTGCTTTGGGTCTGACTTTAATTTCATGTGGAACAGCAAGTTCATAACATTCAACAGTCAGTTGATGACAGGGCACTGTATATAAGGATAGAGACTGGGATAAATATGTAGACCTGGAAATCATTTGCAGAAATGTTACCATTAATCCCATAGGGGTTGATGAAGTCAAGTGATTATATAGGGAAATGAAAACAGATCTCGGACAAAATGTTGCATTATGTCCATTTAAAAGGCAGAAAATGGATGATGATCCAGAAAAGGAGATGGTTTCTACATCATAGCAGTTTTTAAAAAACAAAGACAGGAGAGAATATCCATAAAAAAAATAAATCAGCAGAGTCAAGTTTATAGAGAAGTTAAGAAGATGATTATTTGTTTAACATATATTGAATTGCTTGCCATCTAAGGAAGGGGGCAGGGGGAAAGAGGAGAAAGTCTGAAACACAAGACTATGCAAGAGTTGATATTGTCAAATTATCCATGCATATGTTTAGAGAAAAAAAAGTTATTATTTTTAAAAAATGATGATGATTGAGAAAAAATTATTATATTTGGTAATTAAGAAATCACTAGTAATTTTATAGAAAATTATTTCAGTCGTGTGTAATAACGTCAGACTCCATATTGCCAAGAGTTGAGAAGGGAGAAGGAAAAGCAAGAAATAACAGCAGCTTTTTTAGGTATTTAGCTGTGAAAGGAAGGACAGATTTAGAACAGCAATTTGAGAGGGTAGGATCTCGTGGACATTTTTTAAAGATGGAGAAACTTTACAAGGTTTGTAGATTAGAGAGAAACAATAGAGATTGAAGATGATATACATTATAGGACTTATTTTAGGGACAGTCTGACAGAGATAAGAGGATTAGACAGAATTTGGGCTACGTGTAAGGATTTGATTTTGTGGGGAAAGAGGCTGCCTTTCAACTTGAGTAAAGGGCAGAGCAAAGAAGATCAAAGGATTTTGAATTAATGGAGTTTCTGCTCTATAAAAGATCATGGCAAATGGCCTTTTTATTATTATGAGTCAAGGACCTTGATCAAATGGGGAAGAGTTACTTTGAGAGGCTTGAAAAAGAGGTTGGGGCAGCCTTTCGGGAGAGTGGGAAAGAGAATCAGTTAGGGGAAGACTTCTTTATTCCAGGATTAGATAACTATGACTTACAGCAAACCCAGGCAGCAAAATTACGTGACTTCCTTCAGCAACATTTGAAAAGGAGACTCCCAAGTCATTATTAATCAGAGAAATGCAAATTAAGACAACTCTAAGATACCACTACACACCTGTCAGATTGGCTAAGATGACAGGAAAAAATAATGATGATTGTTGGAGGGGATGCGGGAAAACTGGGACATTGATGCATTGTTGGTGGAGTTGTGAACGAATCCAACCATTTTGGAGAGTAGTTTGGAACTATGCTCAAAAAGTTATCAAACTGTGCATACCCTTTGATCCAGCAGTGTTACTACTGGGATTATATCCCAAAGAGATTATAAAGAAGGGAAAGGGACCTGTATGTGCACGAATGTTTGTGGCAGCCCTTTTTGTAGTGGCTAGAAACTGGAAACTGAATGGATGTCCATCAGTTGGAGAATGGCTGAATAAATTGTGGTATATGAATATTATGGAATATTACTGTTCTGTAAGAAATGACCAACAGGATGATTTCAGAAAGGCCTGGAGAGACTTACATGAACTGATGCTGAGTGAAATGAGCAGGACCAGGAGATCATTATATACTTCAACAACAATACTATATGATGACCAGTTCTGATGGATCAGGCCATCCTCAGCAACGAGATCAACCAAATCATTTCTAATGGAGCAGTAATGAACTGAACTAGCTATGCCCAGAAAAATAACTCTGGGAGATGACTAAAAACCATTACATTGAATTCCCAATCCCTATATTTATGCCCACCTGCATTTTTGATTTCCTTCACAAGCTAATTGTACAATATTTCAGAGTCTGATTCTTTTTCTACAGCAAAATAACGTTTTGGTCGGGTATACTTATTGTGTATCTAATTTATATTTTAATATATTTAACATCTACTGGTCATCCTGCCATCTAGGGGAGGGGGGGAGGTAAGAGGTGAAAAATTGGAACAAGAGGTTTGGCAATTGTTAATGCTGTAAAATTACCCATGTATATATCATGTAAATAAAAGGCTATAAATTTAAAAAAAAAAAAGATTCAAAAAAAAAAAAAAAACATTTGAAAAGGAGAGTTAGGGTTCACCAAAAGATGTGTGGCCTTAGTATAAGGTAGCAAAATTATTGAGGTGAACTAGAGTGAACAACTTTAAGTGGTTAAAATTTGGGAAGGAGGTGGGGGTACCTCAGAGCTATGACAAAGTACCCAGAGCTAGAGGAATTCTAAGCCATGAAAAGAACAAAAATCTGTTGGGGCTAGAGAACAGGCATAGGAAAAATTATGATTGAATAAAGAATTTCAGAGTTATTGATCATGAATGTGAAATGCTTGTAGGTAATGGCAAAATTGAGGCTGTAATATGAAGTAACATGCAGCTGGAATAGGGGAGTTAAGAGTTTGCTGGCCATAGGGGATAGAAGAGGCTTCATTAGTGGTAGTTGACAAGTCAAATGAATCCCAGTCATTGATATCTGGCCTCTAAACCAGACTCTGTGACTTCACAAATTAATTTCTCCTCTTTTTCTGATCAGATGGTTTATGGTATAGTCCAGTGACAATATCACCTACCTTTCTGCCTCCATCAGTCTTTTTGTTGTTGTTGTTCAGCCATTCAATTGTTGCCAGTTCTTTGTGACTCTATGGACAGGCCTTCTCTCTCCTGCAACTCTTAAAGTTCATGTTCATAATTTCCTTTTCTATTTTTTCTAACATTAGGGTCTTTTTATTATGTGGCCAAAGTATTTAAGCTTCAGCTTCAGAATTTGGCTTTCTAGTGAATACCCTGAATTAATTCCTTTAAATATTGAATGCTTTGACCGCCTTGCTGTCTGAGACTCTCAAATGTTCTCTAGCACCACAAATCAAAAACATTGATTCTGCAGCACACAGCTTTCTTTATAATCTAAATCACCATATCTTGTTACTGGAAAAACCATAGATTTGAGTATACAGACTTTTGTCAGCAATGTGATGTCTCTCCTTTTTAGTATGCTTTACAGATTTGCAATAGCTTTCCTTTCAAGGAGTGAGCATTTTCTAATTTTGTGGCTGTGATTGCTGTCTGCAGTGATTTTTGAGTCCAAGAATATATGAAATCTAACACTGCTTTCATTTCTTCTCTATTTGCCAAGAAGTGGTGGGAACAGTTGCCAAAATCTTAATTTTTTAAGCTTTAAACCAGCTTTTACACTCTACTCTCTTCTTTCATCCTCCTGAAGAGGTTTCTTAATTCCTCTTCACATTTGGCCATTAGAGTGATATCAACTGCATGTCTTACATAAATGGCTGTTTTTCGAGGAGCCCTAATTCCAGATTTTTGATTCATTCATCCAGACATTTCATATAATGTACTCTGTAAGTTTCATAAATAAGGTGACAATATGCAGCCTTGTAGAACTTCTTTTCCAATTTTATACTAATCAGTCTTTCCATGTTCAGTTCCCTCTGTTGTTTCTTGGTGCAAGCATGCACCCGCGTGTGTGTGTACGTGTGTCTGTGTGTATTATGCATGCTGTGGTACTCCTATCTCTTTGAAAATTTGCCACAGATTTCACTATAGTCAATGAAGCAGAAATAATTTTCTGGTACTCCTTTGCATTCTCCAAAATCCATTTAACATTAATAGTTGGGTCTCTAGTTCCTTTGCTTCTTTGAAAATCAGCCTGCCAGGATGAATACAGAGAGGCTTGGAGAGACTTACATGAACTGATGCTAAGTGAAATGAGCAGAACCAGGAGATCATTATATACCTCAACAACGATACTGTATGAGGATGTATTCTGAGGGAAGTGGATTTCTTCAACAAAGAAGATCTAACTCGGTTTCAACTGATCAATGATGGACAGAAGCAGCTACACCCAAAGAAAGAACACTGGGAAATGAATGTAAACTGTTTGAATTTTTGTTTTTCTTCCTGGGTTATTTCTACCTTCTGAATCCAATTCTTCCTGTGCAATAAGAGAACTGTTCGGTTCTGCACACATATATTGTTAATATATATAGGACTGCTTGTCATCTGGGGGAGGGGGTGGAGGGAGAGAGGGGAAAAATCGGAACAGAAGTTGAGTGCAAGGGATAATGTTGTAAAAATAATAATAATAATAATAATAATAATAATAATTACCCTGGCATGGGTCCTGTCAATAAAGTTATTATAATAAAAAAAAGAAAGAAAATCAGCCTGCTATTCTGATAGTTCTTGGTTCATATATCACTAAAGTCTAACTTGCAGAATCTTAAGCATAACCCTGCAGGAGTGTGTAATGAGCATAGTTGTTCACTAACTTCAGTATCGCTTGGCATTTCCCTTGTTTGGGATGGAAGTGTCAGCTTCTTTTCCAACCTAGTGACCACTGTTTTCATTTTTCAAGTTTGCTGATAAATTGAGTGCAGCACTTTAACAGCGTATTCTTTTACGGTCTTAAATAGCTTAGCTGGAATTCCATCATCTTTCTTGTTAGCAGTGCTTCTTGAGGGCTACTTGACTTTACTTTCCAAGAAATCTGGTTTCTATATCAGTAATTATATCATCCTAGTTATTGGTGATAAGATCTTTCTTATACAGTTCTTTTGTTCATTTTTGCCACCTCTCCTTCGTCTCTTAAATTTCTGTTAAATCCTTAACATCCCTATGCCCATTTTTACATGAAACTCCCAGATATTCCTAATCTTCTTGAATTGATTTTGTCTTTCCCATTCTTTTGTTCTATTTCTTTGTGTTGCTTATTTAAGAAAATGTTTTTTCCCTTGGCTATTCTCTGGAGCTCTTTATTTTGTTGGGTATATTTTTCTCTTTCTCCTTTACCTTTTTGCTTTCTGTTTTTCCTCAGCTATTTGTAAAGTCTTATCAGTAGATAGCTATTTTGCTCTTCTTTTTCTCTTGAAAGTTTTTTGTTGCTGCCTCCTTTGTAGTATTGCACTCTGTCCCTAGTTTTTCAGACACTCTTATCTTCCAGATTTCATCCCTCAAGTCTACTTATCTCTTCTGTTTCATATTCATAAGGGCTGTTATTTCAAGTCATATCTTTATGGACTAATGGTTTTCCCTACTTCATTTTAGGTCTGAATTCTGCAATAAGAAGCTCATGATGAAGTTTTTATTTTAACGGACAGTATAGAGCTTCTCCACTTTTAGCTGCAAAGTACATAATCAGTCAGATTTCTATACTGGCCATCTGGTGATGTTCCTATGTAATCACCTTTTGGATACCGAAAAAACAGTATTTATGACCAGTGAGTTCTCTCGATACATTTCCATTAGTCCCTGCCCTACTTCATTTTGTACTCAAAGGCCAAACTTGCCTGTTGTTCCAATTTTCTTTTTATTTCCTACCTTAGCATTTTAAACTCCTATTATGAATGACTTTTTTTGATGTTCCCTCTTGATCGTATTGTATGTCTTCATAAAACTGATCAGTTTCAGCCTCTTCAGGATCAGTGGTTGGAGCATAGAGTTTACCCCAATATTGAATTGTTTGCCTTAGATTCAAATAGATATCATTCAGTTATTTTTGAGCTTTATACTCCAGTATTTCTTTTCTCACCCTTTTATTAACAATGAGGACTATTTAATTTCTTGTAAAGGGACTTTTACTCACATTAGTATATGTGGTAATCATCTGAATTTAACTCACCCATTCCCATCTATTTAAGTACCTAAAAACCATGATATCAATATTTAGTCTTTACATTTCCTAACAACCATTATATCAATATTTAGTCTTTACATTTGCCCATATCCAGCTTACCTTCATCTTGATCCAGTGCTCTAAATTTCAGTATTGCATGAGAACCTGGAATGTCTTGATCTTGCATTCCACATTCCTATGCAATATTGATTTTTAGAGCAACGGACTTTCTTTTTATCAATAGATACATGCAGAGCTGAACTTTTTTTTGCCTTTGTTCCAGCCACTTCATTAGTACTGGAGCTATTTGACTCTGCTCTTCCCCAGGAAGAACCTGGAATTGGAACCTTCCAACTTGAGGAACTCTCTTTCTGATGTCATCTTTTGTTATCATTTTAGCCTATACAGTTTTCTTTCCAGATACTTGAATGGTTTGCCATTTCCTCTACAGTGAATCACTTCTTGTCAGAACTCTACAGTATGACCTGCCCATCTTGTGTTACATTGTATAACATAGCTCATAGTTTCATTCAGCTGTGCTAGCCTCTGCACCCCACAACAAGGAAGGGATCCATCAATCTTGATCCAAATGCTGTCTAACCTTCCCTGTTCTCCCTTATAATTTCTTCATATGTTTCTTCTTAGCAGTATGTTACTCCCTCTCTTTTATTAGGTTTGTAAGATCTTGGATAAATATGAGCCTTACTAGGTGCATCCCTCCCATGGCCAGGAGCCCATCATTCCTATATTTTAAGGCATTGCCCAAATCCTATTCTGAAGTTCCATCATCTTAATTAACTGTTCTTAGATCCAGAATGTTGTGGGTTTTTTCCCCTTCAGAAACCCTTGACCTCGAGGAGCAGCAGTGTGAAGGTGCCACTTTTACCTTTGAGATCTTCAGTTTCTCCTTGAAGACTTGATAATCTTTGTAAATGCTTTGTATATTCTTTCTGGCAGTATTATTTGTGCCCAAAATCACAAGAAATTAGATTTTGAAAGCATCTCTCGCATTTCAAATATATCATGCCCTAAGAAGGTAATACATTCTTGGTTGTTAGCAAGTCAAAAAATAGGGGCCTCTTTTCTTAGCAGGAATTTATCTGCTCCCTGTATCATCTTTCTTTGACCCCTTGTGTTTTCCCATCTGACTTTACCTCTGAGTTACTGTGCCATAGAGAACCAGCAGCTACTACTCCTCAGAAGGAAATTCTTCATATTTTTATTTCACACCCAGTACTCAGTGGTTTGTTCTGCTGTTTTTCTTCTATAACATTTTAATATATATCTATATAACACTTGGGAGAAAAGAAGGGAAAGCTTGAAATTTATTTCATTGGCATTTTGGATTCCAAACGATAAAATTCAATACAGATTTGTATCTTAAATTGCTATATTACTTGCTCTGTATTTGCTCTATACTAAATACTACAAATAGGAATGAAAATGCCAAATTACCATGTTACTTTTTTCAGATGATGTAAGGCTCACTATCTTATAAGAATTTGAAGTCGCTTCTAAAATGAATTTAACATTTGAAAACATTAAAGATTTCTTATGGATAAAAGAGCATTATTTAGGATCTCTCTGAAAATTAATGGCTTTGCTCTGTGCTCTAAAATAATTAAATGGAAGCTAACTAAATTATGTATAATTTTAAGGTAAAAGAAAAGTGAAATAAAAAGATGTCATATTAACTGTATTTTGATTGCAGAAGCCAAAGGATCACAGTGAAAAATATGAAGAAGAAAATTGGGAAATAAATTTTAAGGTAAATTTCAACCCATATCATTTTTTTATAGTTGTCATTTCCATTTCTTACTAAATGTTTGACATACTATAACCTTCTAGAAGTGATAACCTCACTATCAGGACCCCTTAGAGTAGTAAGTTATAGTCATTTTGTTGGCTCTTTTGGGACTCAGGATATCAATTCTGGGATATTTTTCTAGATGGATATTCTATCCCTACTCTAGATAGTTTTGTTCTAGCCTTGCTATAATATATTGTGTGAGAAGTTATAAACATAGAAAAGAGAAGAAAGGGGAAAAAAATCACAAGTATTAGCAACTATCATTTATATAGCACTTTAAAATGGCTTTATAGGTATCTCATTTCCTTATATTATCTCCTATTCTATGCATTATTTCATTTTACTTCATATTTTCATTCAAGCACAAAAAAGCCAGATTTCCTCTCTCTGGCTGAACTTGTACTCTATTCTTCTTGTTCAGTTGTGTCTGACTATTTGTGCCCCTCTATGGCATTTTCTTGGCAAAGATAGTGGAGGGGTTTGCTGTTTCCTTCTCCATCTTATTTTACAGATGAAGAAACTGAGGCAAACAGGGATAAGTAACTTGCCCAGGGTCACATACCTAGTAAGTGTCTAAGGTCATATTTGAACTCAGGAAGCTGAATCTTCCAGGTCCAGTACTCTGTCCACTGTGCCTTAACTTGTAGTCTGGATGAAAATAAATGGGAGGAATCCCATATTTAGAAAATAATCAGAAATATAGCTGTATGACCATTACTAAATTCTAGAAAGAGTTTTGCTAATTTGGAATTGTTATAATGAATAATTTCCCCTTGAACTTTGGATTAATGATCATAATGAAACTTGAATTTATCTTATGTTCTAGGAATTGCTTCGGTCTGATACAGAGACTCCTGTTTTACCACCATATTTATCACCATCTCTCCCTCCACCAGGAGAACTTTATCCTGTCCAAGTGAAGCATGTTGTTTCACCTAATGAGGTATTCAATTTAAAAGTAGAATGGGCAAGTGAGAATTTTAATCACTATAGTAATAGATAACCAAGAGCATCACCAGTTTAGAATATAAATTTATTTGAACAGTCTAATGGAGAAGGATAGTGAAAGATTGTAAGCATTGTCACCTTATGAGCCAATAAGAAGCCATGAAAGGAAAAAACAGTTTTGGGGGGTGAAGGTCCTGGGGGTGAAGCAAATAATACCCGAGGTATTAAAGGAAAAACAAAGTTAGATGAAAAAAAGGTCTTTGAATATTTTATAATATACTCTTTCACCATTAAGGCCAGTGAGTGGATCCGTCATATTTTCTGGCTCTCTGTCATAGTCCCTCTTATGCTGACACTAAAGAGAACAAAGATCAAAAAGCAGGTGAACTAGACTAAATGTATATTGTCTCTCAAGATTTTGAGGAATTTTTTTGTTACTTGAAGGAAACACCAAAGTCATGGTGTGGAGAGGAGGAAACAAGAAACAGCTCACAGAGTTGTCAAAAAAAAAAAAAAAAAAAAAAAGCAACACATTCCTAAAAGTATCAATAATTAATGACCTGTAAATGATTGAATTCTTACCTGAAGAAAAAATTTTTGAAAATAACTAGCACCCATGATTTGCTAGATAAAGTGCAGAACCCGAAGTTGGAAAGATATATTCATCTTCCCAAGTCCAAATCTAGCATCAAATATTAAGTTTGCTGTGTAAATCCAGGCCCATCAGCTTGTCATGTTTGTCTCACTTTCCTCATGTGTGAAACGGGCTAAGGAAGGACATGGCAATCCATTCTTGTCCCTTTGCCAAGAAAACCCTGATGGTCAGACCCAACTGAACAACAATAATCTATACATACTTTAAGGTCATCCTTGATGAAGTTATTAAAAAAAAAACATTCAAGCTTTCATAAATAGTATTCCATAGTAGATTGAATCTTTATTTTAGCATATTTTTGAAAAATGAAGAAAATACGAAATTACAAAATTTTTTTTTGCTAAAAAAAAAAAGCTCTCTTCCAACAAGATATCTCTCAAGCATGTTTATTTTTTCCATTTCAAATCATTTTTTCCAATTACATGTATGAACAATTTTTAATATTAGTTTTCTTAACTTGAGTTTCAAATTCTCTCCTTCCTTTCCCTCACCTCTCATTAAGAAGACAAACGATTTATGTTACATATGTGTAGTCATGCAAAACCTATTTCCATATTGGTCGTGTGAAAGAAAATACAGGTTAAACTCTCCACACACACACCCCCAAAAAAAAGCCAATAAAGTTTTTGTAAAAGTTCAGTTTTGTCTGAAGATGGATAGCACTTTCACCAAGTCCTTTGGAATTATTTGACAATGTATTCTGAGAATAGTTGATCATCATGCTGAGAATAGGTTAAGTCATTCATCATACAGTATTATATACTGTATTGTGTGCAGTGTTTTCTGGTTCTGATCATTAAACTTGTTTGAGTTCACAGAAGTCTTTCCGGATTTTTCGGAATGAATCTGCTGGCCATTTGTTGTAGCATAGTGTTCCATCACAGTTTGTTTGGTCATTCCCTAATTGATGGGCATCCCCTCAATTTCCATTTTTGCCACCATAAAAAGAGCTGTCATAAATATTTTTGTGCAAGTCTTTTTTCCTTTTTTCATTTAATCTTTTTGGGATACAAACCTAATCAAAGTATTACTGGGTTAAAGATTTCACACAGTTTGAGGCCCTTTGGGCATAAGTTCCAAATTGCTCTACAGAATGTTTGGATCAGTTAACAACTTCGCCAACAATGTATCAGTGTCCTGGTTTTTCCATGTTCCCTCCAACATTTGTCATTTTCTTTTTCTGTCATCTTAGCCAATCTGACAGCTGTGTAGTGGTACCTCAGAGATGTCTTAATTTCTCATGCACATGTTAAAATTCTGTGAACAATGTAAAAAGAGGAAAAAAAAAAACTTGCGCAACTCTAGCTAGGGTGAGAGTTAATAGAGCACCAGACTTACACAAGGATTTGAATTCAAATCCTGCCTCTGAATCAAAGCCACCTATCCTGAGAAGGCCTGGCTCCTCCTCCACTCTCAGCCTGCTAACCTCAGTCTTGGCTGCCTCCCATGAGAGCAGAGCCCTCTTTTTTAAAAGACAGTTTTGAGCATAGGGGCTGGCCCAGGAGTGGGGAGGGAAGGGGAGTGTCTCTATCAGTGAGTTTTTTTCTTAGGTACTGTGTGTCTCCTGAACAAGTCATATAACCTCTTTAGACTTCAGCTTCCATACCTATGAAATGAGGGGTTAGGATGTGATGACCCCCAAGATCCCATCAGGCTCTGAAGTGGATAATCCTTTGATTAATATCAAACAGCCTAAAATGAGGGTATTCTTGCCCAAGGTGGTCTCCGCTGTTGTGGAACAGATCCCAGCACAGTTCCAATAGCAGTTCCTTCTGAATGATGAAGCTTCTGAATCTCCTTTTTGTAGATGACATACTGATTGCATCAGCCCTGGAACACTACACAGACTAGAGGAAGTCAAAATGGTCTTCTCAGAGAAAACCTAGTGTTGAAGAGCACTTGTTATCCTAATTACAGTACTGATTTGGTTGAAGGAATTGTCAACCATGTATAGATCTTGGCCAGGCACAGTAAACAAACAATGAATTTGGACCTGAATTGGAGGAGAAAGTTAAGGTTTAGAAGTCTTTAGAATTCAGTTCCCTGTCCTTAAAGCTGCATCTAAATGTATTCCCTCCCTCACTTTGTTTTTTTCTTTATGGATGGATGCTCAATGATTAATTCAAAGGAGTCCTATAAATATAGTTTACCTTTATTTTAACAAAGTATTTGACAATCTCCTTGATTATCTCTCTGCTATTCTTAGGGGAAAGTAAGCCAGAAAAATAACTTATTTAGATTCAAAACTGATTAAATTGATTGTCCAAAGAGTAGTTATTGTCAGTTTCAACTTGGGAAGAAGACTCTAGTGAACTACTTCAGAAATATGTGCATAGGTCTGATTAACATTTTTTGGCCTAGGTATATATCTGCCTTGATCTGATAGAAAATTTCAATCATCAAAATGACACAACTGATACTGGAGTCAGCTGGGAGTCTGAACCAAAGAGCCTAGATGAAGTACTACAGAGTTGTAATCAGAATGTTGATTCTCTTCCTTCCCTGACAGATTTTAGATCAGGTATTATTTTTGTGATTCCTTCAAATACAGAGAAATGTTGTTATATTTTTATTCTTAATGAAACTTTGACTTTTTTAAATGTTGGGGAGGGGCTTTGGCTTAATGTTTTGAGAAAGTGGGGAAAAATATATAAAAACAATTTCATTAAATCAGGAATTTTTTTACTGTTTTTGAACATCTGTTTTCCTTAATACAAGAAATAGTGTGTATTTCCATATTCATTGAAGATGGCAAATTATTGATAAGTTTAATTTTTTAACCCATTCTTATAGAACACACTTTAAAAAAAAAAAGACAGTTAAAGCTAGTTGAGTCACAGTATTCTGAACCTACTGTCCCTCAGCTCTCTTAACAGGGAGAAAGAAATTATATTTTATCATCTCCAGGAATTGCATTTAATCTTCAGTTCAGCTACATTTTAGTAGTTTTATTTGTATATTTTGTTATAGTCATGTGTTTATAAATTTAATATTGCCACAACACTTAAAGATTTACAAAGCACTTGCACATATTTGAATTCATTTTGGGGGCTTACGGAGGTATTGTGGTTCTTTTTTCATTGAGCTTAATTTTTGCTACTATGAAGAACCATAGGTAGTAAATGTGAAAGTAGTATCTCTTACTATTATTCATACAAATTATCAGAAAACACTTTTAAGAGGGAGGAAAAAAAGGTGCATCTGGGTTCAAAGCAAATCAATGGCATCATATTTTTATTTCATTAATTAAATATTATAGTGTATTTAATTTATAAATGTATAATATCAAATAAATTGTGTTCATAATTTATATAACATAAAATTAATGTTATGTAATATATGATATACATATATAAAATTTATAAGATTAAAAATTGAAATTACTTTTAATTATTAAAGTAAAGATCATAATTGGGTTGGATCTCATTTTATTTACTTTCATTATTTCAACTTGCTTGTGTTTATCACTAAGGTCCTAGAATCCTAGAACATGGTAATAGAAAATTAAATTAAATCAAAACTGTCAGTGGCTTAGCATATAAAATGATAGGCTTTATTAAAAGAAATCTTTAAGTCTTCAGTACTTCAAAGATCTGTGATTTCTTTGACAAGGGTGCTGCCTTTACAAATTTTATTGCATCTTCTTGACAATTTACTTACTAGTCTTCCAAAAATTATTTTTGCAACCTCTCTCACACCCAAAAAAAGAAAAAAAAAAATCACCCTGACACCAACTTAGTGATAAGTTTCTGAACTTTGCTGGGCTGATCCTCAGTAATCAGATATTTATAGGCCATTACTAAGCTGCTACAATAAAGTCCTATTCAAATGCCTTTTAAGATGGTAGCAAACATCCATGATCCTGAAAACTTTGCTAATGGGTTATAGTCTTACTGGGATCTTTCAAATTGGAAATGCTTCAAATATGACTCGATTGTGATTAGGAGGAATATATGTTTACCAGAATGTATTCTAGACTTCCAAAGTATAATCCATACCACTTGATAAGTAGGATTAAAATTAAACTAATTCAGAAATCTCTCAAGTATAAAGTTCACTAGGTAAAGCCTTACAATTTCTCTTAGCAGTCCATTTCCATAGTAAAATCAAATATGTTTCAAGGCAGCATGTGATACCATAATGGTAGAAAGGAAAAAGGTAACTTTAACTAGTGACTATAAATTTGAGGAGAAGGGGAATTACTGGGTGATAATGTTCACTCTTCTGTCCAGATCCTTGATGTCATCATCTGTGGAGCTCCCAAGTTAGTCTCTTCTCTCATATGTTTAATATCTATCTTAGTCTTACGCACTCCAACTTCTGTTCCCTTAACACTTATTTTCTAGTTCTTTAATATCTTTAACTTACTCTCTCAACTACATATAGAAAAAAGGTAGTCATATTTTAGATACCACTTTGGTCTCACAAATTACTTTTGCCCCATGTGCATAAAGCACATATTATGTACATCATCTTATTTGAACCTTTAAACAGTACTGTGAAGTGATTACTCCAGTAGATGTGATTTTATTGATTCAGAAGTTCCGTCCAGTGCTAGTCCCCACTAGCCTTGTTTGCTTTTTGTCCCCGTTGTCTCCCAAGTTCCTCACAGAGAATCCAGCCAGGTATTATGGGCCATCCAGCTATTGATTTTTGATTATTGAAGAGGTGCTGCTGATCCTCTCATCTTCATTTAGGGAAGAATATAAATGGAGTTCAAAGAGGAGAAAGGACCTCTATGATTGTGATAATCAGTGGTATTGGAACCCAAATCTTTCTGTCCTTGAGTCTAGTACTCTAGCCATATTAACATATTAATAAAGAGGTAAAATGTGAAAAATCTATGTGTTTAGTTTGAGATTGGTGGAGTTATTCTATTCAATTAAATATCCTGAGGAAACAAAATTTGCTCAGAAATGTGTTAGTGTAAGATTTGGCACTGTGATTCCCCCTCCCCCCCCCAACAGTCATATTCAGTAAATTACATGAAATAATTATTTTGCTATTAAATTTGTGACATTGGGAAAAACTTTGAAAGATACTATTAAAATTAAATTTTACAATTATGTATGTGTAATGAAAAAATCTCTTGGAAACCCAGATTTAGTAAACATTGAATTTCAGTATTTCAAGGATACGTGATGTAATCTGTATGGGGATGCTCTTTTTCCTGATGGCAGATCAATCTTTTGAGAGTAGCTGCCCAAAATTAATCAACTTGCAGGTAGCCTGAAAGTTACTATCTCTGAATATAGTTAAGATTGGTCCTTAAAGTGACATGTAGTTTTGTCCTATTCTCACAATATTTCCAATTTGGTAGGATCCATAGAGTTTATGTTCTGCTTTAAGAACAATGTCACACTAAGATATCACAATCATGTTTTGATGAAACAAAGTACAACATAAATTTTGGTTTATAAAACTTACCAGGAAGACGAAACTTAGACAGCCAACCAGCCCTTAGAATTCCATTCTCCTCCACAGAAACTATCCAGAGAATGGAACTAATGGAAATAGATGTGTATCCTCTATGTGGAGAAGGCAAGGAACTGCTACTTTCTATGATACTCGAGAAACGAAAAAGTAGGATGCATGGGAATAGGAAAGCTGCACTCACATAGTGCCCACCTACCTCCCTTAAAATGAATGTTATGTGTTAGCTGCTGTCATCATTATCATTTCCATAGTTTTTATCTATGCCTGAATATTCACTGTTCAAACTTTAAAGAGGCTTTGGGAAATGGGCAGTTTATTTCTGAAAATGACAGAAGCCAGTAACAATATAAAGAAATATAAGGGTCTTATTTGTTAGGTTTATATTATAATTTTCCTTTTTATTCTCTCTCCAGAAATGCCTTGTCTTGCAGAATATAATGATGGTTTATGGTACCGAGCAAAGATTCTTTCCATCAAAGAATTTGATCCCCTTGCTATCTTGGTTCAATTTGTTGACTATGGATCAACTGAAAAATTGCCAACAAGCAGGTGAATTCAACATTTAGCAGTGTTTTAAGGGCATTATCTTTTTTACTTTCTCCAAAAGTATCTGAGTTGTTCATAATTCTAATTTTTAAAAAGCGTTAAATCGTTACATGCTATAGGTTTTAATGATTTTTCTATTTCAGACTGCGTCAAATTCCTCTCCATCTTATGAAATATCCTGCCCGGGCCGTAAAAGTTCTTTTGGCTGGATTTAAACCTCCATTAAAAGATTCAGAAAAGACAAGAATTCCATATTGCCCTAAGTGGAGCATGGAAGCCATGTGGGCTATGATAGATTGTCTTCAAGGAAAACAGCTTTATGCTTCCTCACTGGTAAATTTTTATTCTAATTGGCAGAAATAGTTAAGATTTCAGAATTTTCCAAGGTAATTTGGTATCACTGAATACAGAGGTGCTGTATGTGAAAATGTTAGGTTAGGCTTTGACACAGGTATTAAAATATGGTTCTGTGACTAGAATCATATTTAAATGTAACTGGGAAATGTTTAATAAAATTACAACATAGATCCCTGGATCCCTTACCATTTGAATTTGACATCATTGATATATAAAAGCATATTGATCTAAAGACAATTTTAAGGTTTATTAGAGATCAAGTGACAGTCTTGCTTTCGTTATCCAAACTTGAAATTCATTAAGTGTTATTATTTGCATTAATTGTGAAATTTTAAGATTTCAGTGTCAGAAATTCCAAATAGGAATAATCTCTGATTATTTCTGTTAAAGTAAATGACCATAGTTTCCTTGAAGTATAAAACCTAGAAGCCATGACAGGGAGAGATGAGTTTATTTCAAATCTATTATTTTTATATTTAGAGTGTGTGTTTTGCCACTATGTATGTGACGTTCTTTGGAATATGGAATAGTCCTGTTAAGGACAGAGCTTCTCAAAAATAATTTAGATCAGGTATCTGGATATAAATGTATCTGAATACAGTTACAAATGTATATAGTGTTCGTCTATATGCATTTACACACACACACACACACACACACACATACACGCACACAAGAGATTATCTCACAAGAATGTTGGCATCAGAATTGATTCTGTCCAGAAAGGCTTTGTGAGTAATACAAGAATTAATTTTAGCATTTAAATCATGGAAATTGGTTGAATGGGTTAACAGGGCTGTTGTATACATAGCAAATGGCTTAGGATAGAATAAAAAAGAAGGGATGATTTGGATGTACTTTTGTTTGACAAACTCTACTTTTGTTTTAGACCCAATCACCAGAATATATAGTGACTTTATATGAAGATGAACAATATCCAGTTCATATGTCATTGATAGAAATGGGACTTGCAGATTTGGATGAATGATGTAAGTGTATATAATGCTTTCTGACCTAACTAGGCACAACTTATGATTAGTTACAGATATCAGTGTCATATGTCATGATTTTTCCCTTGTTGCCTCAGAAATGGCAAATGAACTTAGTGGGAAATTCCCCTAAAGAAAGCATGGTCCTGTCTTCTCTTGAATATCTTATCTTCCCTTTATCTTTTGAAATGGAGCAGCACCAGTACCACAGTGCCCACATCTCTAGGTACTATTCTATATTAATATCAATAGCCATTAGACAATCAGCATGTGCCAGTAGTTTTCAGCAGCTATTTAGGTTAGTTTCTGTACCTCTACGGTGACTTACTAGAGCCATTCTGATAATCTGTTGAGGGAGAAATTTTTGTTGATTGGACTAGATTATATATATGTATATGTATGTACATGTGAAAATATCTGTACATGTAAGTAATTGACTTGTCCAGTTTCATATTTTTGTGTGTGAACTGAGAATATTAGAACAAGAATGAATATTATTAGGAGTCATCAAGTGGGAAATAGGCACAAAGAGATTAAAAGACTTAACTGTGGTCACATTAAGGTAGTTTCTCAAAGAAGAAAAAATCAGTTTTGTATATAAACAAAATAAAGTTTATTGGGAGGGGTAATTTTTTGGATGTTTATAATCCAGAAATGTTGGGCTGAATCATTTTGTACCATCTTTCCTTTGGAAGAAAACTGAATGTTAACAAGAATAATGTTCAGCCATCGAAAGTAAAAGCTAATTTCAATCAGGCTAACCCACAGAATTTCATTAAAGTACATAAGAAAATCTAATGGATTTTTTGTAATTGGTTATATAAAAAAAGTCTAGATCAAGAAACATCCAGAAATCTAGACTTTAAAATGTAGATATACAATTATACCAGAACTTTTGTTTTTCAGGTATATTCTGTATCATGCTGAACACGTGGCAGCCCAGAAGAAAGATTTCAGTTCTATGTTTATAGAGTAGTTTAGGCTTATTTTTGTTTAGTTTTTCAACATGATTATTTTCATATACTGTCCTCTGTGTTGGATTGTTAGGAATTCTTTTAAAAATTATCAAAGAATATACTTAATAAACGTTTGTTTTGAGTCTGTTTATAAACTTTTCTTGATTCATTCTCTTATTTTGCCATGTACATTGACATAAAATCTTGTTGGAAAAATTTCCTATCCTGTAGTATGTTATTGTATAAATAAACGTAATGGTCATCATCAACTTTATAGTTTATGTAAGTTAAGTCATACATAATATTTTGTCAGTAAGATGGTACCCATATTGAGTCAGAAAAATTAAAAATTACATTTTTGTTCATGCTTTCCTAAATCAGTCAAAACACAAGCAGCTAACATCTTATTCACCAGAGTGACTTTTTTATGGAACATCCATTACCTCCTGGGGCAGGTTAATCTATTTTAGGACTGCAACCACTACTGTGATGTTTTTCCCTATTTTAAACTGAAGTCAGTCTATTGGTTCTGTTTCTGTTCTTCCTGGCTCTTTTCTCTCCACCTCCTTCCCCACTTCCTCTCCCAACAGCTAAATGATCTTTCCTGCCCTTATCAGATTGTCCTCTATTGGCAATACGTCCAGTGTGTCATTCTCTCTTCTAAAATGGCCACCTGTGCTGCCATTCAATTAATTAAACAGGACAAAGACCAAGACCCTGGGATTCTCTGCTAGAGACAAATTCAAATTCCTTTTACACAAGAGTCGAGTTCAAATTCCTCTCACAGAGTAGCTTTGATTCTGGGTCATATAAACTCTCTTTCCTGAAGTTGTCAAAGGCTAGCCTGCCAGGCTAGAAGCGAAGTGTCCCTTGGCATCTGGTTCTTGAGCTGGCCATTTAATTTTTTGGGTCCAACTTATCCTTTCTCTGAAGTTTCTTAAAGTGGCTTCCCCAAAGTGTGGGGATGAGGTAGAAATCTAGCATGCATTTAAGTGCCTGTTCTATGTAGAAGGCTGAAGTGGCCATTCAAAGACAAAAGATCAAAGAGCCCCAGTTACAAGGAACTTTGAAGGAAATAAATGAAGATTGCCAAGAGACCTGATTACAGATATCAGTTTAAAAATTACGTGACCTTAGGCTAATCACAAACTTTCAGCCCTAGATTAACTGTAAAATCATCGCAATGAGAATTATACTGTTATGAGGAAAGTAAATAGAATAGTTAACAGTTATCTCAGCATATGAATGAGATTATTTTAACCACATTTGAATCCTTATTACAAACTTTTAAGATACAAGGGAGCCTGGGACTCCGCTTTCCTTCCATTTACCTGGCAGTAGTAAACTTGTAAAAACTTGCTGGCATCAGCCCTATTCCCCATGCTTAATTACCCAAAGTTTTGACTTCCACATAATTACTTCATCATATGTACTGTTACCATTGTATTTTAAAAGTTAGATTTTAAATTGAAATGAGTATTGGCAATATACTAACGCTACAGTTTTCATTTAGGAAAAAAGTCAATTTTATCTTTTGTTAGTTGGTTAACTTTCATGGTTCTATTTTTTTGTCTTCCATTTCAACATCAATCCTTTGCAAAAATATCAAAGCTCAAGTAAGACAAGCTATCAAATTTAAACTTTATTTTAGATATCTGAAAACATCAATATACTATGTACAGATTAACAAGTTGCTATGGAATTTACAGAAATATACATTTTTTTTTTAAAAGAAATGATGATATATACATTTTTAAAAGTAATTTGTTGTCAAAGCACCACATATCACTTCATGATTAAGAAACAGTTTGCTACAACTTGGTGTCCATCAAAACATTTCCATCCTTATCTTTAATTCTTACTCGACCAGATATAAACTTTGTTTCTTGGTGGCCATTAGAGTATACAGTCTTAATGGTCCCATCTGGATATTCTCGTCTCTTGAACTGAGGAGTGTGAAGTTCTCTTTGGCCATTGTTAAATTCTATTATTTTGTTGCCATCTCTATTTAAAAAAAAAAAATAATTTAGTTAACGTTTCTCTTCCCATTATATGTAGGAGGTGCCACTACCTCCAATAATATTAGCTCCCAATTTTTTCTCCATCTTTGTCTTCAATAGATGGTTCCTCATAGATACTCCCTCCTCACTCCCAACCCCCCCCAAGTTGGTTCCTCAGACACACTCTCCTCACTCCCAATCCCCACACACACACACACATGTTCCTCATATGCAGTCAAAATTCAGTTCTCCCTTCCCTCTACAGATTTTGCATCTAATTTCCTCATGTTTCAGGGTTCTAACCTAATATTATATCTCCTTTTGCCTCTGTGCTTGATGCCACACTAAAATCCAAGCATGTTATAGTAGAAACTGTGTTTATTTACTGTTATCTTCTTTACCAAAAGCTCTCATGTTCCATAGAGTTCAATAAAACTGCTGTGTACCTTTATCTTCTGTACCTACTTATTAATAAATTCTATTTTTTTTTTAAATTGGAGGAAAAATATGACTCTTCAAATATGACCCTTTCTTTGTTTTGATCATCTTGGTCCAGACCTTCTAATCTTATGCTTTGATTACTGCAAGCACATGGTCTTCATGCACATCTCTGCAACTATCTAGTCCATAGCTACTACAAAACTGTATAGTGCCTTTCCTTTATCTCATCAAATGCTAATCATGCTAGCTGTTAGGCTACCCTGTCAGTATACACACAAATCTTTCCTAAATTCATTCCTACCTGAGATCCAACTAAAATAATAATGCTGTCAGGAAACATTCACTGACTTGAATTTATCATCATCTGCTCATGCATTATTTATATAGAATATCTGAATGTTAAGAGTTTAATAAATATGCAGTTTTTTGATTAGATTATTAACCAGTGCTAAATTTATTAGGGTAAAGATGCTATCTATTTGCAGTATGTCTTAACTAATGACCTAATCAATATCTGACACTCAGAATACAAAATGTGCAAGTTTGTTTTTGAATGAGAGTGAAATGACATTAGTAAGAAAAGCCAGAGTGCAATTTTAAAAATACTGTTAGATTTAAGCAAGTCTTACTGTTGTACTCGAACAATGGTACCATCGGGGAAAATGCTTTCTTCTCTCCCATCTTCAAATAAATTTTTAATGGACTGGTCAGGAAATGTGATTTCTTTTCTTCCATCTGGAAAATGCTTTTCTGGTTTAAAGATATAGTATATTGTATGACATGAACCTGAATTCTCATTTTGAATTGCTTTGGAGAGTAAATAGGAGCAGAGACGGAATTGCAAAAAAAAAAAAAAAAATCAGTTTTTACCTATTTGTCCACTTGAGAAATGTAAAACCTCCAGTCCCTCTGGATAAGTGGTATGAGTGGTCTGAGTAGCTGCATAATAGTAAATCTGTAAAGGAGAAAACCACTACGATTTGCTCATATTGTGTGTGGGGGGGGGAATGTACAACACATATACATATATAGTTCTATACAAAAACTATCTGTGTGTGTGTATGTGAAACATAAAGGGGTAGAAAATATATATGGAAACATACCACTCTTCCATCTGGCATGACTTTTTTCACATCTCCATTGAAAAAAGTAATAGTGGTAGTTTTTCCATCTGAACTCACTTCTTTCCGGGTTCCATTTGGAAACAAGATAACATGGCACCCACTTTTTAAAACCTTTTCAATCTAAAAAAAAAAAAAAAAAAAAAAAATTGGAAAAAAAAACTTAATTTTCTAAGTACTACCTGCTCTGAAATTTTCATAATTTTTCCAATTGGAAGACCTAGAACTGGAAAGGACCTTAGAAATACATCCAATTTTATATTTTACAAACTAAAAAACTAAGGTCCAAAGACTTAAGTAAAAGACAAAACTATTATGTAAACTTAGATCTTCTAATTAAAAAAAAAAAAAGAATCAACCACATTGTTTCAGATTTATTTCCTTTGTCCAGAACTGTACAAAATTGTAATAAGTGCATATGAATTAGTTTTCAATCACTAAAAGCTTAAGAAATATCGTGTAGTTATCTGTTCAGGTACAGGTTGGACCAGATTACTTCAGAGGTTCCTTCTAATTTCAAGTCACATTTCCCAAATCTTACTCCATAGAGATCTGGGGTGTCTCTACTGCCCCTGGAAGCCAGATTGGAATGAAATACCATCATCTATCTGCCTTGGGGGGCCTGGACCCTGGAAAAAACCCATGGTATCTGAGGATGAGTAACAGAAGAGATATAGTTTGGTTCCCTAGCTATCATGCATTATAAATAGTTTCAATGTTTCTAGGGTATGTTGTTTTTTATTTTCTATCTAGGACTATTATATATATATATTGGGCCATATCCCTTAATACTTTTTGACTCCATAAATATTTAACTCCATAAATGACTAAAAAATACATAAGTATGAAAAGGAAGCTATGTAAACTATTCCTTCCTACTAGTGTTTTGTTTACCTTACCTACTATTTACAGAAATAGTAAATCTGTACTGGTCATCAAAATAAATTATGAATCCAAAATGTTTACTATAGTTTTTTAAAATTAAAAAAAATACTATGATTATGATTTGAGGCTGCCATTTGTTTTGTCTAGAATACTTAGAGAACCGACTTTTTTCCTACATGCTCCTCCACATCCACCTAAGCACCTTATCTTAAAAAGATAAATTTAAGTAAAAGGATGTTTTTCTTACTACATGGAAATCAATTTTTGTCCTTAAAATTTTAGTAGGTAAGATTGAAATTTTCAAGGATGATTTTCAAAATGGTAGAAGTAGAATATTTATAGTTGAAGAAACCTCATGAACTGATGCAAAGTAATCAGAACCAGAGAGAAAACATAAAATACAATAATTTTAACAGTATAAATGAAAACAAGAAAAACAATTAAATGCAATGAAATTGTAATTGCCAAACTTAGACTATATTAAGATTTGAAAAGGCACTTCTCCATTTTGTTTTTACAGCTTTATAAGGGACGACGATTGTAAAACACTGTATGTAACTTAAGATTTCCAACAGACTGGTTTGTTTTATCTTGAAAGGGGGAAATACTCTGTAAGATATAAGTTTATAGGTGAGGAAACTTCACATTTGGTGAAGTGAACATTAGCCATGTCGTATGAATTTGCTTTTAATACAAACTTTTGTTACTCTAGTTTCAAGGCTTATTTTAGAATGTTCACACCCATCATAAGTCGCACTCCATTTTTAAGTCTTAAGAGACTTCAATGTTTCTCCTAAAACATTGTTAGCTTTTCTAATGAACGTTCTTTGTAAATTCTATGCAATCCACTACTGGGTCTGTATCCCAAAAATACCAAAAAGCTCATCATTATGAACAAAAATATTCACAGCAGCTTTTTTTGTGGTGTCAAATAATTGGAAATTGAGTAGATGCCCATCAATTGGAGAGTGGCTGAATAAGTTGTGTTATATGTTATTGTTCTATGAGAAATGATGAGCAGCTAAATCACTTCTGATTAGAAAACTGTAAATTAAAACTGAGGTACCACTACACCCTTCTCAGGCCAATATGACAAGAAAAGATAATGAGGAAATGTTGGAGGGGATGTGGGAAAACTGGGACACTGAATACACTGTTGGTGGATTTGTGAAGTGATCCAAACATTCTGAAAGCAATTTGGAACTATGCCCAAAGAACTATAAAACTCTGCATAATTTTTGACCCAACAGTGTTCCTACTGGACATATCCCAAAGAGATCTTAAAGGAGGGAAAGGGACCCAAAAGTGTTGGTGGCAGCTATTAAATAAAAAAACAATCAGCAGGATTTCTGAAAGGCCTGAAGAGATTTACATGATCTGATGCTGAGTGAAATGAGCAGAACTGGGAGATGTAGCAACAAGATTATGTGATGATCAAATGACTCTTTTCACAATGTAGTGATTCAAGGCAATTCTAATAAACTTAGGATGGAGAGAGCCATATACATTCAGAGAAAGAACTATGGAGACTGAACGTAGATCAAAACATATTCACTTTTTTTTTCTGGTGCAGGGGATGCTGTTTACTTGCTTTCTTTTTTGTGGGGTTTTTTCCCCCCATTTGATTTTTTTCTTGCGTAACATGACAAATATGGAAATATGTTCAAAAGAATTGCACCTATTTAACCTACATGAAATTACTTGCCACCTGGGGAAGGGAAAAAATGTGGAATACAAAGTTTTGCAAAAATAAATGTTGAAAACTATCTCTACATGTATTTGGAAAAATAAAATAACCATTTAAAAAAATGAGCAAAGAGTTAGATGCTGAATAAAGTAAGTAGTACCAGGAGAACACTATACACAGTAATAGCAAGACTGAGATCAACTGAAACAACTCATCTCAACAACACAAGATATCCAAGACAATTCCAATAAACTTGGGATTAAAAATGCTATCCACATTCAGAGAGAACTGTGGAGACTAAAAATGTGCATCAAAGCTTACATAATATTTTCACCTTTTGTTTTCTTGTTTTTCCCTTCACAACATGACTAATATGGAAACATGTTTAAAATGACCCATATATAATCTACATCAGATTGCTTGCTATCTTGGGGAGGAGGGAAGAGGAAAGAAAATTTTAACTTAAAATTTACCAAAGTGAATGTTGAAAACTAAATATAATGAGAAAAAATAAAATTTTAATGTGGAAAAAGCTATGCAATTTTCCCATATCTGTTTCCCCGCCCCCCCCCCATTTAATCATGGAACTAATAGATTCATTGATCATTTGTTTTGTCTTTCCCAGTTCTACATAATAAATAGGATATAAAATTTTTTTATATCCATCCAACTGCATGACAAAAGCTAAGAAGAAACCTTATTAATTCACTTTGTCTTTCCTGGATATATAGTTATCCCAAATACATGAAAGACTATAACTTTCTTTTAGGAAGTACTGTTGTGATCCAAGATTTCATGCAGTCATTAATCTGTAAACAGTATCTGGAAGACCTTACCAGCAAAAGGAAATCCTTCAAAATTTGAGTCTTTGTTGGTGTTTCATCACATCTGGCAAGCATGTGTTTTATGTTTTTCTGATATAGACAATTAGAGGATTAAATGTTTTTTAATTTTTAAAAATATATCTTTCCAAGGGATCTTGAATTTTAAGTATGAATACAATATAATTTTTTTGGAAAAAGATCTTTTAAGTTGGCATTTTTGCCCTACTAAACCAAAATTTTTTTTAAATCCACACATCAGAATCTCATTCATTTTGTAGATACTTGTATGATCAAGATGTGTGGAATGGTTTGGGATTGTGTGTTTTTGTTTTGTTTAGCTTTTAACTATTGTGCCACTATGTTAAGGACACAAAGGCAAAAACAATCACTGCCCTCAAGAAATTTATATTTTTCCCGAAGAAGACAAAACAATAATTATGTACATAAAGGACATAGTATAAATAGGTGATCTCAAAAGGAAGGTTTTAGCAGAAAAGTAAGGGAAATGATCAGGAAAGGCCTTTCAGAAAGTGACTTGAACAGTCTTCCAAAAAATCAGATTTTTTTCATGCCTTCAGAAGAATCACCTTATATATCTTGTGATTCGATCCTAATTTGTCATTTTCAGCATAAATCTCTGTGGATGTTAGTTTAAATCCAGTTCTTTTTATTGTCTTTTTTCTCCTCAGTGTTATTTCCACCTCTATAAATACATCCAGGCTTTTATGTTGTCAAAATATGGTAATTTTCCCATTTTTGATGGTGAAAAAAGCTTGTTATAAAAATCTTTGTAGCCTTTTTTTTCCCCATTCTTCATCTGTTCTAGTTTCATCCTTTGATGATTTTAACTTAGTAGTCTCTTGTCAAACTTTCTTTAATTGATTCTACTCTGCTTATTTCTACTTTTTCTGGGATAATGCTCAATCTTACTATATCGTCCTTAATATTATACAAAATAATATTCCTTTCAATCTGCAAAGTCAGTCAACTGCTGATCAAAGCATTTGGGACTGATCTGGTATTGTTATATTTACAGCAGTAAAACATCTATGTAAAACAAAAATTTTGTCCTTATAAAATTTTCATTATCCAAAAATTGTTAGATTGAATTATTTCAATTGCATGGGTATTTTTCCCCATTTCTATTCTTCTAGAATTAGTATGATTACTCAGTGGTCTGCGCTGTACACAACTGAATCAGCAATGAAAAAATCATTACTTGTTTGTTAAAATGGCAATTTTATTTTCTGTGATATTTGGTAATTATGTTCATCACCCAGAGTTCTTCTCTTAGAGAGTGCTTATTAATTATCAGCACAGAACTTTATTTACTTTGTAAGGCTTTGATCAAAACACAGAAAAAATGGAGGGATTTTCTTTGAACTACATTACTTTTCTTTAATTTCTATTTTCCTGTCTGTTTCTCATCCTTCCCAACTTTATGTTGAAATCACAAAATATAATGATCAATTTTGGAGGCTCTTTTGAGTTTTTGTGGAACTGTAGAATCTGTAACAAATAAACCCCAATCTGTCTTCTAATACTAGTAATAAACACTGCCAAACAAGATGACCAGATAGTTGAAATTATGTTCCTTAGGTGTAGGATAAAATCAGTGCCGTTATTCTTAAGAAAAATCCAAAAGTCATTCTTTCTCTTCATTTGCAACTTCTGTTTTATATAGTAAGACTGTCAAGATTCCAGTTATTCCAACTGGTTATGCTTGCTTGTTAAGTCTACAGAAAAGTATTTTCGGAATTAATGAAAAAAAAAATCAAATGAAGGTGGCCTAGCTGTATCAGATTTAAAATTATATTATAAAGCAGCAGTCATCAAAACAATTTGGTATTGGCTAAGAAATAGACTAGTTGATCAGTGGAATAGCTTAGGTTCACAAGAAAAAATAGAAAAGTATTTTCACATTGAAGAATACCAACTTTCAAAATCCCAGAGGATATGGACTCTTTTGTTTTCTCGAATTCAGTGTCTGGCACATAGGAGGTGCTTAATAAATGCCTCTGACCTGTTTGCATACTATAAAGAAGCAGCAGAAGGGAGCTGCCCAGGATTGGAGGCTGTTTTGTGCTTCTACTGCAGAGTACTAGGGCCAAAGAATATAAACAACGAAGCAACTTATTGGCACCACACAGCTACATACTTGGCTCAGTGAGTCTTGAGAAAGCAGATTGTCTGGACCATGCTCAGTTTTTCCAATGTGGCAGAACCTTCCATACTATGTATTTAGGTAACATATCCTATTTTTAAGTAATATGAAAGGTGAGAGGAGAAAAAGACATCCTGTATGGGTAGCACTAGTGATCATAAATCGAATTAAAAAATAAAGGAAAAGGAGCTTGGCAACATAGCTGGGGGAGGGGGAACCTTATTAAGTGGTAAACTCCCTATATTGAAATGTGAAAAGAGGCTCTATGATTGCTTATTAGAGATAATATCGATACATAGTATATAACTAGATCTAAGGTCCCCTTACTCTGAGATTGTTTTATCACTCTTAAATTGCAATCATATTGTTTTACTATCACCAAGGCTCGTTTCAGTTTTCATTAAGAGGAACTGAATAGGGAGAATAATAATAATTCTTATAATAATATATATATTAATGACTTAATTCTTTATCCTCAGAGATATCTTAATCTACTCTTGCTTTTCCCATTGCTGAAAATTATGGCAATCTTTTGAGGAGAGATGATGTAAGTAAATATTTGCTCTCTAATTTTCTTCAGATGGATTGGGATACCTGACTTAAAAATATTGTAATTTTCATAATCTTACCTTCCCATCAGGATGACTGATTTCTCCATGAACTACTTCTTCTTGTACTTCAGAATCAGGAACGGGGCATATTAGTGGTTCAAATAGTTCACTGGATATGAGCTTTAAAAAAAAAAAAAAAAAAAAGAAAGAAAAAGACTTCATCTGAAATCTAAAAGGAATAAGCATACTTATGTGTGTGTGTGGACTGTGTACCAGATACTGCTGAGCACTTTACATGTATTCCATCTGGGATGCTACTGACATCTTCATTTTGCAATTGAGGGAAAAACTGAGACATTAAACAACTTGCCCAGAGCCACACATCTAACAAAGCATTTATGAAACTAGATTTGAAGTTGGGTCTTGCCAATTCTAAATCCCTGTACCACCTAGCTGCTATATCACATTAAATTATTACAGTTATATTAAGCGCTCCTTCCCAAATAAGTTGGTTAACACACTAAAATTAACTAGGCTTACAATAAAATGATATACATTAGGTTCTAAGCCCCAGATATATTTAACTGCCAAGGGCGGGGGTTTTAACTTTTTTATGTGTCATGGACTACTCTGGCCATCTGACAAAAACCTGTGGATCCATTCTCAGAATGATGCTTTTAGATGTATAAAACTGAAATACATAGAATTAGAAAGAAAATCAATCATGCTAAATAAAGTACAGTCATCAAAATATTTTTAAAAATTTTTTTAAAAGTTAAGAACTCTTGACCATCTAAGGGAAAAACTTAATATTGCAGATATAGTGACTACAAAGAATTAAATCTCAATCAATTGTACTTTCTACCCACCTCCACCCAAAAATTCAGTTCAATTCTTGAACCAGATCCTTTAGGAAAAAAAGCTGTAAAATAGGCCAAAGTTGATTGAATAATGAAACACTTTACATCATTGGCTTCTCTCAAGATTCAGCTCAAATACCTTCTCAGGAAGTTTTCTCACTTACCCCAGTCACTAAAGCCTTCCTCTCTAACATTACCTTCCTTCTGCTCTATATTATGTGTAGGCATTTATTTCACGGTATCTTTCACATTAGGATGTAAGCTCTGTTTAGGCAGGGATAATTTTTGTATTTGTGCCTTACTTTGCCCCAGTGCTTAGCACAATACTTGAAACATATTAAGAACTCAAACTTACCCACTTATTCACTTATGACTAATTTAACTTTCAAGACAGGTAGGGAAGGGGACTAATTCCAAAACCAACTAATTTATATTACATGCATTAAAATATTAAGATACTACAAAATTCACCTGTCCTTTGTCTGAATTACTTAGATCATGGACTGGTGCTGACTTTGGTCTCCGAGGCAGATTTCCTGTTTTTATCAAAAAAGGGAAAAAAAAGTTAAATTAACATAAAAAAAAATCTTTCAGTTAAAATACTCAAAGAAACACATTTTTTAAATCTTAAAATTAACTTTTCTGTCATTGCTATATACTAATGTAAGCATCTTTAAAACTCTAATATTTAACACATAATTTAAATTATGATAAATTTAAATCATAAATTTAGAGCTGAAATGGATCTCAAGAGATGACAACATTTAAGACCTTCATTTTAAGCTGAAGAAAGGCCCAGAGAGGTGAACATCAATAAACTTATTAGTACAAGTATGTGATGACAATTCATTTGTTCAGAACATCAATTTACATCTAATTAAAAAACTGGCAAAAATCCTCTAAAAAATTACCTTTATGTAGTATAGAAGAAAAGTTGTTGGAATGATAGCTTACATAAAATTCATTAACTAAGGCTCTTTTCAAATACAATGAAGCAATAGATCTTTTACAACTTAGCTGTTAACACTATTCCCTACCTCTCTTGTAGTGTCATAGGATTCTCCCATGTTTTAAAAGAGGAATATTTATTCCATACTTAAAAGCAGACTAAGAAAAACTTGATATGGTTTCCATCATTAAAAATTGTTAAGAGTTTTTATATACTATGCTAAAGTCAAGATCACTATAAGGCACTTTGATCATTTAGTTTAGTTTAGGGTTTAAACTAAATCATCACCAATAATTCTATAGATAAGAAACTGAAAACTAAAGTAGTAAAAGAGCTTATCCAGAGCTGTATCAGATCCAATATTCAAACCCTTGTCATCTTGCTCTAAAATTAAGTGCCGATTTCCCCTACACCTTATATTTGTGTCTCCTTTCCCCGTTTGACTAAACATTCCAGAAGAACAGGGAATATTTTTATCGTTTATATTCACCATCACAGCTATTCTAGTGCATTGTACACCCAGCAAGTTCTGAAAAATGTCTGTCCAATAAATGTTGCTTAACTCAATTCAAAGGTCCTTTTCAGGTCTTTAAGTGGAATATGAACTGTCAGTCAATCCATAACAAAGAGAACAAAGACAAGAACTAATTCTCCTGACTCCCAGACTGAGTCTACTTTGAGAAACAACCCAATTTGTGAGTTATTTTCTATTTAGTTAACCAGTAAATGAAAGAGAAGATGAATTATGTTTGGGAAAAAAACAATAAAAAAACCCCAAAGTACATGGAAAGTTGATCACCTTTCAAACTTTCCCTTCTAGTCTAAATATGTAACAGAAAAGAGCTAAATTCATTTAATATTTTCTCATGTACACATTAGTACTCAGAATACTTATGTCAAAAAATATTCAAGAGAGTATTCTGGGAGAATGATAAAGGGAGGAATTGAAAACTTTCCAGATTTCCCCCACAAACAAAGTAGCACCTCAGGGCAAATGTAGAGCAATAAGAGTTGGGGCAGAACAGTAGTCCTCCTGGAATAATCAGAGAAAATCCAAAGAAAGATACCCCGATGGAGGTTTGACCCATGTGAAAGGTCAACACCGTTAAGGCCAGTTGCACTGAAACAGCGCAACTGTTGGGGCAAGACCTGTGGCTAGCCAGCCACAAATGTGGGGACAGTATGAGGAGGAAGGTATCCGAGTCAGGGAAGCCAAAAACAAATAGCAGCCTCAGCTGTGCTGCTGAAACTCAGCGTTGGGGAGAAGGAACCAGCACATGCATGGTGCGTACAGAAGCAGAGCAGAACCAAGCCATGCTGCTGCTGGCTGTGAGTACTTACAGAAGGGCAGAGTCCTTGATTTTGGGTTCCAGGGCAGAGGGGAGAACTTAAGGAGGACCTGAGGCTTGAGACAGTATCCCTCACATCTTAGAACTACAGATGATCACATCAACAATCTACTATGATTTTTTCAATCTACTATGATTTTTTTTTTTTTTTTAAACAAGCAAAGGAGAAAGAACTCAACCACAGAAATTTACCAAGGGAATAGGAAAGACCAGAGTTCACCTTCAAAGGACAGTGAAGCAAAAAAAGCCTCTTACCCCAAAAAATAATATTAAATAGTCACCTGCCCAAAAAGAATTCATAGAAAAACTCAAAAAAGATTTTAAAAATCAAATGACACTGAGGAAAAACTGGGTGGGAAAATCCAAGAAAACTGTAAGATTATGAAAAGAAAGTCAATCAACTAGAAAAGGAGATCCAGATTCTTAAAGAAAGTGACACTTTGAAAAGTAGAATCAGGCAAGGGAAAGCTAGCAAAGTTATAAATGGCTAAGAAATAATCAAACAAAATATAAAGAATGGGAAAATAATAGATAATGTGAAATGTCATAAGAAAAACAATGGATTTGGAGAATAGATCAAGTAGAGAAAACATAGTATCGTACTATCTGAAAGCTACAGTCAAAAAAAGAATCTTGATATAATAGTACAAGAAATAATTGGAAATAATTATCCCAAAGTATTAGAGCAAGAGGGGAAAGTAAAGATAGAAAAAAATCCATTTAAAATAACGAGATAATATAAAGTTGGAAAATGGCTATGGTGTAGGAAAGGATGAGTTGGTGGATTTAGCAAAAATATGAAAAGACGTGTACTTATGAAGAAAGATGTTTTCCACCTTCAGAGAAACACAGGACAAACATAGTACGACCTTACATAGATTTATATAAATGTCTAAGTGTAAATCTCCATATGATTATAGGTACCTATGTATTTATATGCATGTGTGTGTACACATATATGTATATATAAATAACGTCTTTGCTTAACTGCAGTCTTTTTTGAGGAAGTGGAGAAGAAAGGGAAAAAAAGAATAAAGTAAAAAAGTGGACAGCAAGACAACAAAAGAAAACTATAAGGAAGCAAAGAAAAGACCGTATTGAACACAATATGCAGTATTATGTAGGCTTTCTTGAAATGGAAATGGTTTCAATCTTCTATGTTCTACAGTGTACATAGCAAATTTTTTCTTTTTCTATTTTGTTTTTCTTTTTATAAATTTTGTACTTATGTTTTAAATAATTTTTAAAGAGAAAAAAATGCTCAAAACAGAAAACTATCAAATTTCTTATACAGCTTAACTGACCTTAGTAAATAGTGAATTTTTATCAACTGCCCATTTGTTAGCAATATTCCTTTAAGAATCTTGATTGTAGCAGTGCCAAATAACAGCTTACACTTAATATAACCCTTTTGAGGCATTGCAAAGCCTTTTAGATACCCACTACCCAATTTGAGCCTCATAAATCCTGTGATTCTGTTCTTATCCTCCGCTTTACAAACAAGGAAATTAAGAAATTGAATGACCTATCCAGAGTGATATATATAGCAAGTGCATGTCTGAGGCAAGATTTGAAACTTCATTTTTCTGGCTAGGACTCTAGATGAAACAGATTCATCTACTTGTTTCTTTATGCTACAAAATCTTTTTACAGAATCTCCAAGGTAGAAGAGTTCTCAATAACCATATAGTCCAACCTATCCATATCTGAAAAAGGTATTGTAACCTATCTAACAAGCAGCCACACAGCCTTTGCTTGAAAGCCTTCAGTGAGGTAGAAACTATTTTCTCCCAAAGAAGGCCATTCCATTTCTAAATAGCTCCAATTGTTAGAAACTTTATCCTTAGATCAACCCTGTCTCTTTGTTGCTAATCTGGCCCCCTAGGGGCAAACTGAACAAGTCTAACACTTTCTCCAATGAGAAAGCCCTTCAAAAAAATTTGAAAACAGTTTACCTACTTCTCCAGTCTTCTCTTCTTCAGACAAAAATCTCCAATTATTTAAAATAATCTTTATAAAGCCCTTTGCAATCCTAGTCACTGTCTCCTAGATACTGTCTAGCTCATAAATTTCCTTGCTAAAATATGGAATTGAAAATAAATTTCCACATGTGGTCAATCTAGGGCAGAACATATTAAGATGGTGATTGTTCATTGGGTCTTAACCTGAACTTGATAAATTATACAATACTAATAACAGCTAAAAGTGATATAATGCTTACTATATATCATGTTCTGTGTTAAGTGGCATACAAATATCTCATTTGATCCTCAGAACAATCCTGGGAGGTAGGTGCTATTATAATCTCCATCTTGCAGATAAGGAAACTGAGGCAGACAGAGGTTAAATGACTTGTCCAGAATCCCACAGCCAAAAAAGTGTCTAAAAGAGCAAATTAAAACTCAGGTTTTCTTGATTTCAGGCCTAGTACACTATCCATTTACACCACCCAGGTCTGCCTCCATTCTTCTTTAAGAGATCCAAATGAGAAAGCAATGAAGTCTCTCGGTCACTACTAGAACAAAATTCTGGTGATCAGGACCAGAAAGATTTATTTTTCTAGATTTACTTAGTTTATGTAAAGCCCTCAGAGACATGCTTAGCTTTTCTCAATTGGCCAATTAGCTATTCCTTCCTTGACTCAATCAGGATCCACACCTTGTTAAGGAATAGGCATAAAACCATTTTGTTTACACATTTTAAATTTCATTAAGTCATTCAACTGAAGTGCCTGAGCTTCTTTGTGATTTCACTGATTGATTTATGCAAAAGATTATCATTTCTTAAGCTATAGCCTTTGGAGCTCACAGCCAAAGCAACCTTTCTTTTCTGTCTGCAGAGTTCATAACACAGTTTCTCTATCAAACAGATTCAGAGAACTATCATATTACTAAAAAGTTGACTTCTTAAAGATGACTCAAATTAGGCATCATGATTTTGTTTATTTAACTAACTGATTAAAATGGACATAATGAAAAGTGTTTATATTTAGTCAAGTTAAGGAGAAGAGGTAATATTTGTTTTATTAACTAGTTTTTTGATACCCGAGTCTGCTATTGATATTTGGATAAAATCAAGATTCAAAAAACAACAAGGAAAAGTACTATATTGCAAGCACCAAATCCCAAAAAAAAAGGTGACTTTTACTGGTGATCTTCCTGCCTAGTGTTATTATCAAATGGTTAAAAAGTTTCATGCTTCCAGAAAAATTACAAAGCTATTTATCAATAGAGTATAATAAAATTTAAAATAAAGCTCTTGATTTCTCTAAGCAAAAAATTTGAAGTAAAAAGTAAGTTTTCCAAGATAGTAGCTTATGTAAAAGTAAGAGATGAAAATGATATTGAAATCTCTAAAAACAGTTAAATCAATTTTGTGGTTTACTTACAATAAGCAATAAGAAACTAAATCCAAAATTTTGCTAAAAGGGAGATGATAACATTTAAAGAAATGAAAAAAGAGCAGAGAAATATAACAGATGAACTTTTAAAACATTTGTAAATGTGGATTTATATTGTGCAACTCTTGTATGTGCATAGTTATTTGCATAATGTATTCATTTTAACATGAATTCCTTGAGGGCAAGGAATATGACTGCTTTTATTCATATCCCTGAGGCTTAGCATGGTGCCTAATCATTTAATAAATGATTAATAACATAAATTTTTATTCTTATCAAAGAATCTGATACAAGAAGAGTTTCAATGTGGCAAAAAGTTTGAAAACTTAATTCATAAAATAGATCATTAATAGAGGAACACCTAATTGGTCATGCTAAGTTTCTTGTAATATACATGTATGCTTATGGCTTACTCATAAACAATTTCATACCTTGTCCTGGTGAATGATTTTTCTTGTATTTTTCCATCTGACTTGAAGATGAGTTCTGACTCTTCTGAAAGCCTAACAATGGATTCTGTAATCATATTACATATGGACACTTTAAGTAAAAAAAGAAGAATGCTTATTTTTTTAATGATGAACTATCTGTGACAAAAAATATTAGGCATTATTTTCTTCAGTTTGTTTTCAGAATTCTTTATCAAGTATTTATTCCTACCAAAGGATCTAGTAGAGCCAGATAATCCATTTTCTAAGCAGGAAATATTCTTTAAGAATAGTACAAAAGTAATTTGGTTTTTTCCCCCTACATACCATCCTGAAAAGATGGGTATTATTTAACAGATTATCAAATCCCTCAATTGTATCTCAATTTTAAGATTTAAACATGTCAGTTAACTGATTTTTAAAATCTTATGATCAGCCTCAACACAACAAAGTACCTTCATTTTAACTATAGATTATAATTAGCAATGTTAGAATCCAAAGTTTACAACAATTATTAAAATCTGGTTTTTAAAATTTTCATTATATTTGGATTCAATTCTGAATAATATATGTGATCAGTAAAAATTTACTATAAACTCACTGTAGACTCTTCTTTTTTCATAGAAAATAGGGAATGTTCATTCTTTAAGTTGTTTTCAATAGCTTCTGCTTTTTTCCAGGCGTCAAGTCGAAACCGTTCCATAACTTTTATCTCTTCTCGAAGATCTGTGTTCTCTTTAGCTAATGTTTCTATTTGGCTTTTAAGGCGACCATGTGTATTTGACCACTTTGTCTCTTTTCGCTTCAACTCTTCTTGTAAATCTGCTATTTGTTGTTTTAAAGCCTTCAAAAGAGAAGCAAATATCCACAAGTGCTCAATAAGTTCAAACAACATTTTTATCAAGCTGCTTATAGAACGAATAGATCCGTAAGTGACAAAGACATGCAGTTAAATACACTGAGCATTTATTTATATCCAAGAAACTGTTAGATATTGTGGGTATATGCAAAAAAAAAAATTAGGACAAATGGTACTCTGACCACCATCTGTTTGTGTGGTAGGGAAAGAAGACACATAACAAAAATAACAAATACAGGGACAGCTAGGTGGTGCAGTGGATAGAGCACCAGCCATGAAGTCTGGAGGACCTGAGTTCAAATCTGGCCTCAGACACTTAAGACTCCCTAGGTATGTGACCCTGGGTAAATCACTTAACCCCAATTGCCTCAGCCAAAAAAAAAAGAAATTTTTTTTTAAAATAATAAATACAAAAATTTTGTATATATTAAATATCACACAGCAGTGGTAAAGGAGTTTGGAAGAAACAATAACACATTTTGGATGGGGAAATTATGAAAGATTAACATAAACCAAGTTTAAATTGTCTGTCCACTGAAAGACTTTGGTCAGCAGATTAAATGAGGGGGAGATTTCAGATAAAGGACAGAGTTTAAACAAAGGGCCAGGGAGGCAAAGCACAAGATATTTTCAAGGACATAATGAGTGTATCACTTTGGCTAGAGAAGCACGATTCTGTAGAAACATTAAGCATTATAAAAATATAAAAGTTTAAGTTGAAGCTAAGGCTCTGAATTCTAGGATAAAGGGTTTGAATTTTATCCTGCTGGCAGCTAAGATCTGAGCAGAGTAGTTCTTTAAAAAAAAAAAAAAAAAAAGGCTATTTTAGAAAGAAAAATCAGGGAACAGGTTAAAGTTAGGAGGTGATGACAGGGAAGGGACAGGACAGAGCAGTGAGAAAATTATTGCAACAGCCAAGTCTTTAAGTATGGATGGTGACAACAGGAAATAAAAGGACAAGGGGATATGTAAGACATGAAGACAATTCTGCCAAGCACTCAGAACTGAAAAGAAGAAAAAGAAAAAGCCCTGTCCTACTATCAAGGAGCTTACATTCTAATGGGAAAGACAATATGTGTACATGCACATATATGATGACTTTATGGTGGGAAGGGCATGAGTGGGATAATCAAAAGGCTTTTATAATGAAGGCAGCATATGTAAAGAGTTTCAAAGGAAACAAAGTGCAAGACAGAGAAGCATTTCCAGGGATGGGGGACCAGCCAGGAAAAGAGCACACAGAATGGCCAGAAGGCTGCAACGATATGTTCTAAAGCTGGAAATAAGAGATTAGGAGTAGATTGGAAACCTACTAAAACTAAACTAAAAAACTAAACAGAGGTGCTTATATTTGAACTGACAAGTAACAAGAAACTATTAAAATTTATTGAGCAAGAAAATAACATGATCAGAATTGTACATTAGGAAAAAAAAAATCCTTTAATATTTGTGTGGAAGAAGACACTTCAGGCAAGGAGACCAATTAGGAAGATACTATATTAGAATAGACAAAAGGTAATGAAATTGTGAACTAAGGCTACATGAAGAAAGAGAAGGAGTGTTGTAGAGGGAGAAGTAAGATTTGGCGACTGACGAGAGATCTATGGAGTGACAAAGAACAGAGTCAAGGATGACACCAGGGTTGCAAACCTATATGATGACTCAGGGAAAGTGGTGCAAACAACAAAAAGGTTTGGGAAAAAGAAAAATTTAAGTGTGAGACATATTGAATTTGAGATGCCTAAAGGATATCCATTTTAAAATATCCAACAGATAATTGGAAGATGTGCCACTGGACTTAAAGAGAAAGACTACAGCAAGATTTGGGAGTCATCTGTATAGAAACAATATCAATGAAGTCAAGATTATAGGCTGAAGGACACAGCGAAGAAAATGTTCCCAAATCTAATCTATTTCAAGTTAGTAGATAAACATGAAAGGAATTTTTTCTTAATCTTAATCTAATGAATAAAGAAACTATAGTCAGTGAAAAACTATTACCATCTTTTACTATGAAAAATCATTGCCTTAATGAATATTAAAAATGCCAAGATATAAACATTATGTGCAATATATGTCTGTTTTCAAATAATCTTCTAGTATCACTGTTATTTCTAACTGATGTTACTTATAAGTGTTGTATAGCATTTAGCATGCATTTAGGAGAATTTTGACATCATACTTACAAAACAGTTAAAATTATTGAGATTAAGAAATGAATCTGTTGTAGATCCATAACAAAAATTCTATAACAATGTATTACTGACATTTTTTATTATTAGCCTATCAATATCAATTCTATAACTTTGCATACCTTGTATGCTCTACTACAAAGAGCTCTCATACCTGAATTTCTTCACGTTCCTTTCTATCTGGAATTGCTCTTGCAGTTGTAGTATATTTTTCAAAAACTCTGCGTTCTTTTTGTAGCTTTCGCATTTCTTCCTTTTTAAACTCTTCAATTCGAGCCAATTCTTTTGCTTTCTGCTGTTCAAAGTCTGCAATCTCCTTTCTAAATTGATTAAAATACAAATACATCTTATCATCTATAATAAACATCTAATAGAGTAATCTAAATGTCAAATCAAAAGGAATTTTAAGTGACAACCTGCACCGACAAAATCAGAGAACTAGCATGAGACAAACATTTACCTAAATATGGAAATATTTTCAGTTATATCAGATGTCCATAAAGAGAGCAAAATTAAGATAGTTAAACAACTGGGCTACAGTTATCGATAAGTTATCACACATACATTTCTTCTGGATAGTCTCTAAACTTCTAATTCACAGCTATGAACTCTCCAACATAACCAAGGAATAAGGTAATGCAACTTTTAATTTTTGCTTGCCTATATAAAAGTATATTAGATCCGGAATCAGACTATCTGTCTTATTCTAGATCTGTTTGTGTGATTTTTGGAGAAGTCATTTATTCTAATTTAGCCTCAGTTTCTGCAACTGCAGAATGAGCTATTAAAAATCCTTCATGTTCTAAGATTGTGTATGTATGTGTCTGTGTACATAAACACATACATTCACATATGTAATTTTATATCTATATTAATAATAACTGTCTCCTGCTCAAAACAAAAGTTAAAGAATGGGGCTAGAAATATATAGTCATTCTTTTTGATGAAGTCACACTATGATAACCTTTAGTTTGCTAGTCAGTCAAATCTGTGAATTTCTTCTTAAATGAAAAGAGTAGCAAATATACCTCTTTAGAATAGCAATTTCCCAGGTTATAGGATTTAATACTATTTTGTAGCCTTATCTCCCTCTAGCTTGTCCATTGATGGTAGAATACAGCATCAGTTCATAAGCTGGTTCTGAGAAAGCAAAGTTTACATGGTCTTGTTTTATACACCTCCAATTCCCTGTCCAAATCTAAACTGCCATTTCAAACTGAGCCTACTGTGTTATCTCAAAGTCTGTTTCCTCTGCAATCCAAATAATCACATTCTGACTTTAGGCCCTTGTTACCTTTCACATAGATTACTACAATAATTTAATAAGTAATATTTGGGATTCTGTTTACCCTACACATTGCTACAAGATTAATCTTTCTAAAAATGTCACCTACCTGTTCAAAAATCTTCAGTAATACTCCATTACTTAATGAATCCAAATTCAAAGCCCTCCATGATTCCATGCACATATTCTTTCTCAGGCAACAACATGGCATAAAGAATAGAGCATCAAAATCGGAGTCTGGAAGATGTGAATTCAAATCCAGCCTTAGACATCTACTATCTGTGTGCCCTAAACTGTGTGCCTAGTTAAAATCTGCAGTTCCTCATCTATAAAATGGGAAGATATATGTGTACATTTATATATATATATATATGTGTACATGATATCCAAAATATAAATCAATATACGTGTGTATATATATAATTTATATGTATGTGTGTGTATAAACACGTTTGTTTGCGTCTATTTTTCTTGCACTAGTCTCCCAATCTACAGTCCTTATATTATCAAATGCCTTTTGAACATCTAATCTAGTTAATTATCCTTCTTAACTGCATCTCTTAAGATTCTTCTCTTGATTCTCATCACTTCCCATGGATTTAATTATCATCTCTTATGCAGAGGAATGCCACATCTATATTATCCAACCACAGTCTCTCTTCTCAGCCCCAAAACCATGTCTTCATCTGCTTATCAGACATTTCTTTCTGGATGTCTCACTGGCATTATGAAATTCACATGTCCAAAACCCTTCCACTTACTAAATTTCCCTATTACTGTTGAGGACACCCTCTACTGGGATGAAGGCAAGATGACAAGAGAAAGCCTTTGCAGAGCTCTCTCTCTTCCAAACAGGAATATATCTTACTCAATAAGGAAGTGGGAAGGGAAGGAAATGAAAGAAAACAAGGGATGGGAGATGAGAAAAGGGAAAGCAGATAAAATAAGCAGCAATAGATTTTAAAGGACGTTCAGGATAAAAAAGAGAAGGATAAAAAAAAATGGCAAGAGAAATACACAATTAATAATCTTAACTATGAATTAGATGAACTTACCTTATAAAACAGAAGCAGACAGCAGAATAGATTAGAAACTAGAATCTAACAATATGTTGTTTACAAGAAACACTTGAAACAGACACACAGAATTAAATTAAGGGACTGAATCTAGTCTGCTTCACCTGAAGTGAAAAGGGCAGGAGTAGCAATCATGGTCTTAGACAAAGCAAAAACAAAACTAGAACTAAATAGGATACGCAAAGGAACTAAATCTTTCTAAAAGGAACCAGAGAAATAATGAATCAGATGAAATAATATCAATACTAATTTAAATGCAACAAATCCATAGCATTCCAGATTCTTAAGAAAATGAATTAACAGGAAGAAATAGTGACACTAAAGCAGTGGGGAATTTCAACTTTCCCTTCTCAAAACTAGATAAAAAATAACCATAAAATAAATTTAAAAAGAAGTCAAGGAAATGAAAAGGATTTAGAACAAATAAAAAATCCCCATCAAACACCAAAATGGAAATCCTGAAAGTCAAGAGATTAATAAAATTGAAAATAAAAAAGCCAGTGAATTAATAAATAAAACTAGGAGCTGGTTTTATAAAAAGAAATAAAGTAGTTTTAATCTTATTTTAAAAAAGGAAACCAAATAGCATCAAAAATTAAAAGGGTGATTACCAACAATGAAGTGAAAATTAAAACAATTATTAGGATTTATTCTACCCAATTATATGCTATTAAAATGGAGAATCTAAGTGAAATGGATAAATATTTACAAAAATATAAACCGCCCAGATTAACAAAACAGGAAACAGAATATTTAAATAACAATATCTAATAAAAAAAGAAATTTAAAAAGTCATCAATAAGCACTCTAAGAAAAAAGCCCCAGAACCAGATGGATTCACAAGTGAACTTTACCATGCAGTCAAGGAACAATACCATATAAACTATCTGAAAAAGTAAGTAAAGGAGAAGTCCTATCAAATTCCTCTTATGAACAGATATAATTTGGTACTCAATCCAGGAAAGAGCAAAAAGAAAAAAAAAATTTTAACAATTTCCTTTATAAATAACAAAGCAAAAAGTTAAGGAGATTACAACAATATATTACAAAGATCATACATTATAAGATGGAATTTATACTAGGAATCAGCTTATTTGACCATATAAATAACATTACCAACAAAAATGATATAATTATATCAATGGATGTGCAGAAAATGCTTTTGACAGCACCCATTCCTATTAAAAACACTAGAAACCAAAGAAATCAATGGAGCCTTTCTTCAAATATAAATAAAATCAAGAACAAGCATTATACCCAATTGGGATAAACTTGAAACTTTCCCATTAAAGCAAGGATGTCCATTATCATCACTATTACTGAACATTCTACTAGATATGTTAGCTATAACAGTAAAACAAAAACAAACAAAAAAGAAATTCAAAGAATAGAAAAAGGCAAAGAGGAAACAAAAGTATCACTCTAACAACATGGGGATTGAGAAAATATGATTTATTATCAGTAAATGTTTGATTTATACACCAATTTAAAAGCCTATACACCCAGAGAACCATGAAAATTTCTTAGTCAAAAAGGGATTATGGGTGGATAAAATTTAAGAAACTCTGGTATAGGGTAATCCAGTTTATGAAGGAGAAAACCAACCAATGTGGACTGGATAGAGATGGATTCTTTTGTTCAGATTCCTGGAGGCAGTTGAGTCACACAATCAAGTCACATTCTCAACAGAAGGAGCTTAAGACTTTTAATCCATCTCATTAATATGCCCCACCCTTTAATCAAAGGTTCACCTATCAGGGTTGATTTTTTTTTTTTTAACCTACAAGTGCACCTCTTTTTCCAAAGGTATTTCAGCATTCAGGAATCTCCATGGATGGATTCGTTAGTAGGAGAAACCACTGACTATCAATTTAGTGATTATCAGTTAACCTAATTTATTATTAATTACCCGAAACTGTCTCTAAGCCTTTTCATTCATCTCAATGGTATATTTCAAGAGAATCAACTAAAAACCAGTTGAAACAATTAACTTCAATGAAACTGCATGATGACACCACTTTTATGATACAGGTTTTTATAAATATGGCTAAAATGGAAATGACTTCACTTGTATAATCAAAATTAAATTGCTTATGTTTTCAAGGAGGGAGAAGAAAAGAGAGAGCAGGATGTTTTCAGTAAAGCCTAGACTTACATGAGCAGTAAGCAAAATCAGAACACTGTATGTATACAGTAACAATAATATTGACGGTGATCAACTGTGAATGATTTAGCTATTCTCCGCAATACAATGAAGCAAGACAGTTCCAAAGGACTTATAATGAAAAATGTAATCCACCTCCAGAGAAAGAACTGATGGAGTCTGAATGGAGACTAAAGCATACTTTTTTTACTTTATTATTGTTTTGTGGTCTGCATATTCTTTTCCAACATGACTAATATGGAAATCTTTTATATGACTGCACATGTATAATTTCTATCAAACTGTTTTGCTTTCTCAAGGATGGAAGAGTAAAAGGGATGGAAATTTGGAACGCAAATTTTTTTTTTCTTACAAAATTTTAAAAAAGATTAAGTTACAAAATTTTGTTTATATGTAATTGAGAAAAATTAAAAATGTAAATAAAAGATATTCATGGTTTTCATAAACATCTTGCCAATACTCTAATAAATTTTTTTAAATTAAAGAATCATTAAACAGATTATATCACATTAATATCTGCTCCTCATAGAACATAAATTCCAGAAGAGGTGGAGATCACTGTGTGATCTTGTGCTAAGTGCCTACCATAGAATATTTGTAAAAATGAAGACTCTCTCTATATATTGACATATTATGAAGAAGACAGAAATGTGGTTATCTCTATAAAATAATGCTCAACAAAAAAAACAGTACAGGAAAGATTATATATACTCAGAATACAATTATATAAAAATAATCTGTTATCAGAGATCTGAAGAAATTAAGTATGGGCTAAGTTACCACTGAAAACTTATGTTTATTTTTTCTGAAGAGCTGATTAAACATCTAGCCCAGTGCCTGGCATATAGTAAGCATCGCTATTAAGGGGTAAGCACTTTTCAATCTTTATGCTCTAAGTTAAACAATGAAGCCTAAGAGGCCAGTATACCAATTTGGTAAGCTGCCTTTCATAAGAAAGGAAGATTAAATGTTAAGAATACTCAACCGGTATTGAAGACAATCATTTCCCTACACATTTTTCTACATGAAAAAATGAGTTATCACTAGATCCTCATGGAGATCCTTGACGTTTTTGTTGGCCACGAAACATATAGTAGTATTCCAAAATTTAATTGCTTTTAATTCTATTCCTAAAGAAATTCATATATCCTCTCCTTAGTCAATGTATCACACACTTATTACACAAACTTACCTGAGATTTTCTAAGGCATTTTCTCTTTCATTGCGAAGTTTAGCTAATGATGCATTTTCAGCTTTAAATCTTTCGATTTCTGTTTCCAATTCAACAACTTTCTCTTTTAAAATCTGGGAGCGAACACTATCACCTACAACATATCAAATTAATATGAATGCTGAATTGTAATCAGAAAACAGAGTAAAATCTTGCTATTATTAAATGATGACAATATATAAACATTTTAGAGTTAAAATGACTTAAAAGATCTGCTTCTATTATTAAAAATAGGCTTAATTTCTCTAAAGAAAGCACCTGAGGTCTATATATAAAAAGAACCATATATCACTGCCCCTTGGAATGTTATAAGTTCTATCACAAATCACCTACACTGTGCTGGGTACTAAAGTTACATACAGTCAGATTCTAAAGATGAGATGGACATTGCCAGTTTGATGTTTTGGGCAAACAGGTTCCTCCTATCTTACACACATATACACATTCTCATCTCTCAAATTTGCTATATAAAGGCATAAATTTTTAGAGATAAATTAGAGGTCTGCTGATACTCCAGGGTGAGAATATTGGTGAAATAAGGGTGCATAAACAAGAATTCCTTTAAACTTTCCCTTTATGACAAAACTGGAAGTTGAATATTTATTGTTTATGAAAGACATTAGACTATCACTGGGTTGTATATTAATGAATAACATATGGAATTAGGAAACTAAAAACCACATGTCTTTCCCTCATCTTCTAAACCGTTTTACTAATGTTTGGGTCAGGTCTACTAAACTTCCTCCCACTATGTTCCTGGAGCATTTTCTTGATATTTTACTACATCAAACATTGTACTATAGTAATCTATATACACCCATGTCTCCTCCTGGACAGTGAACTCCACAGGAGTCCATATTACAACTTGTACATCTTTGGTGAGGAGGTACCTGGACAGTACCTTATATGGGAATATACAAACAAAAAAAATGTTTTATTGATGACACATCAGTAAAGGAAACCTAAGGGTTTCAAATAACTGATCTTACTAAATAGAAATCACAAAAAAAATTTAAGCTTTATGACATTTTGATAAATCTTTAGTTTCTGATAATATTAAGACTTACCAAGTGGTTGTTCTTGGCTTTTATTTAATTCAGATTCAGATGCTAAGTGTGGGTCTGATCTAGGTTTAGGCTTCAAGGAAGGAAAGAGTTTCATCATCAGATCATTAGTAGGAGGAGGGCTTATACTCTTACTGGATTTACACAAATCATCTCCTTTCTTTATGGGTGCAACCTTCCTTTTTATTGCTTTGTCCAAATTAGATATTTCAGTTTTACTACAATAGTCCATCAAAGGAAGCCCATTAACATCTTCATTCCCAAGTACATCATCTTTACTTTCATTTTCTTCAAAGTCAGTCCATGTTCTCTCATCATCAAAATCAATTTTATTCATATTTACACATGATGCCTTAGGAATTTTATCGTTCATGCTTACCACTATGATGGATTCATCACTACTGTCATCTTTATCTGACAAATCCAGATCAATATCCCGGTTTTTACCCTCCTTCCTAGAGTCTCTGAAAGGTCCTTTACCATCACCCTTTTGTGGATTATCTTCTCTGCTGCTGCTGTAAAAGTTTTTAGTATCTTCATTTGTTGCTTTTATGGTACTATCAAGATGCTCTTCAAAGTCACTGCTAACACCACTGTTCCCATCATCTTCATCCTCACTTACATTCCATTTGATTTGACTCTCAGAAGTAATATTTTGAAATGGTTTTTTGCTGACTTTGCTGATCTGTTCTTTCAAACTTTGAGGTGATGCTTTTGATTCAAGATGTTTTGTTATTTCATACATATTCTTATCTTGTTTAATATGATTTGATTTCTTATTTTGGTTGTGTGGAATAACAACATCTGTTATATTTGCTTTTACTTGTTGCCCTGATTTGACAGGGGTAGAAGACATTCTATGGCCTTTGCCAATCTGCTGGTCTCTTTCTAAGATTTTTAATACAAATGAGGAATTACTAGAGAATGATATTTCATCAGCAGCTTGTTCCAAGAACAAAAATTCATCTAACTCCAAGTTCTCCTTTTCTTTTTCCTTTTCCCAATTGTCTAATTTCTTTTGAAATGAAATTTCAAAAGAAAAGTCTGAATCTTTTACAATATGACCCATAGAACTTTTAGAAACAGAGGCAGGATTGGTCAGTTCTGTAGAAATAAGAGGCTTTTCTATGCATTGTGGTTTATTTTTGACTTTGCAACCTATTTCAAAGGGTTTTGTACACTCTGGTATATTTTCCTTATTAGGTTCTAACTTATTATTTTTTTCTAATTTCATTTGATCTTTAAGCTGTCCATCAAATTTCTTCCCATTATTACTTCTAAGTACTTTTGACTTCAGAGAAACTGCATTACTGGTTTTGTTTCTGACTTGATTACTCTTTTTCATCTCTGTAACTGGTTCCTTATTTATAAGAGCAGTTTTCCGCTGTATTTGTTGTCTGTCTGCTTTAAATACTGGCTGTTCTTCTGACATGCTTTGATGAGTCATTAATTTATTCTCTTTTGGTTTTCGAACTTTAGATTTAGCATTAGTAAACCTAGCTAGGCCTTCTCCTCTTTTTAAGAATGGCCGTTTTGGTATTGCTTTGGCTAATGATGACATTTCTGCTTCCTAAAAAATAAAAAATATATATTTTAATTAATTTTTTTATATTACTGAGTAATGGTCAAAGTATTTTTAAAGGAAGTTATATATTAATGATGAATTTTTATTGGGATATTTTTGTCAAAACATCTAAAATGCAAACCTGTAGCTGCTTTTGTTTCAATTCTTGTTCTTCTATCTGAATCTGTTCCTCTAAGAATTCTTCATATGTCTGTTTCCTTTCTCTAATAGCAGCTTTAATTGGCCTAATAATGAAAATAAAATTATAAAGCAAATAAATCCTGATGGCAAAACCTTTAAAATTAAGTGCCACATTGAGATTTCTAAGAACCATACGTTTGAAACTTTAAAAGGTTATTTTACTGTTTAATAAACCATTTTAAAAAACAAAAATCCAAGCAAATAAATCTGATACATTAACACTCTAACAAAACAGATCAGAATGAGTCCACATAATACATTCTACACTAAGAAATATAAAAAAGTTATCATTTCAACGTGAAATATTTTAACACTGTGATAAAAATTGTTCAAGCATCCATCATATGAGGATTTATAACTAAATTAGCAAATTAAAACTGGAAAATGCTATCAAATATGTGAATTTTTATACTTTTGCTTTCCCCTTTTGTCTAAGATTTATCACAGAGATTGAATAAGTACATCTAAGAATACTTAATGTAAAGACTTTTCTCAAGTAAAAAACTTCTATACTACTTGTACAACAATGCCCAAACTACCAAATTTGCCGTCTCCTTCACAAGCTAATCCTAAGCATCAAGTTTCACACTCAACCTTACGCCAAAAAACAAAAAAAGATAAAAGAAAATAGCATCAGTAGATGTCCTTGCTGCAATCTGCAATCAGACTGATTGCCTCCCTCTATAGTATACCAGTGACACTGTTCTTACCTGGTTCTCCTCCCAACTATCTGAACATTCCTTCTCATTCTTCTTTAAAAGTTCATCTTCTCCTAAGTGTCTTGTCTGGTGACTTCTTCTCTGTTTTTCTATCAGTTCTCTCCCTTGATGTTCTCACTTGGTTTGAAGGTCTCAATTTTCACCTCTATATACAGTGAAATCAATATAGCTACTCTTAATCTCTTCCTTCACTGCAGTCCCATGTCTCTAAGTGCCTGCTCAACCTCTCTGGATATTCCACCAGGACTTCAAACTCACATATAACATTGAATAAATGTCTCATATGCTGCAATTCCCTCCCAAGTTCCCTATTTCTGCTGACAGCACTGCAAACCTCTTAAAAGAGGTCTCCCCAGAATGTTTTTGTTCTGATTGTTATCCACTTATCCTATTTTGGCTGAGTTATTCTCCAGATAATCTAAAGCCTCTAGATTAACAGGTATTCATGGAAAAATTTCATGGAGTCAGTCAACTTGGATGGGAAGAAAATTATATCTTTATTTCCTCTAACCTTTAGTGAACTTAAGTATTTTCTAAAATTATGAGTTAAAAGAAAAACATTTTGGAGAGGGGAAGGCAGACTTCAACAGATTGCCAATGAAGTCTGTGATATAAAAAAAGTTAAGAACCCCTACTTTAGAAAATCATAGTAACAATAATGATAAAAGCAATAATCACACCAAAAATAACAATCACCACTTGTAGAGCATTAAGAAGTTTGCAAAGTGTTCTCACTTTTACCCTCCAATAAGATAAACAATGCTGTAGGACGGGGTCCTCAAACTTTTTAAATAGGAGGCCAGTTCACTGTCCCTCAGACTGTTGTAGGACTGGACTATAGTAAAAACAAAAACTTTGTTTTATGGGCCTTTAAATAAAGAAACTTCATAGTCCTGGATGAGGAGGATAATCGTCCTCAGCTGCCACATCTGTCCTGCCAGCCGTAGTTTGAGGACCCCAGTGTAGGATGTATTCCTTTCATTTCAGAAATACTTCATTGTTAAAGATTACAGCCTCCTCTGCATAACCACAAAAGACAAATTCCTTATGAGGAGTTGTAATAGAAGGTATAGCCAGGGGAACTATATCTTCTATTACAACTCCTCATAAGGAATTTGGCTTTTGTGGTTATGCAGATAAAATAACAGAAAAATGCTATGTTGTATTTAGCCCTGTAGTATATAAGGCTCACCATCCATTTTCATAGTTGTTATTCAAGAATCTGAATCTACTAAACAGAATGGTTTAAAAAAAAAAAATTACTTAAATAGTAAAAAAAAAAAAAAAAAAAATCTTAAATAGATCTGGACTCAAAAGGCTGCCTATGATTTTTATCAGCTATTCAACTCTGAGCCAGTCTTTTACTGTCTATTTCCCCATGAATATAATGGAAAGAATCATACTTGTACTATTTACTTCATAGTGTGACCCTAGTCAAATCCCTCTCCTGTAAAGATCAGTTTCCCCATCTATATGGAAAGCCAGTCACTCAGACTTAAAAACCTCTGTCATCTTCCCTCTCCCTCAGGTGCCACATCTTGTCATTTCCATATTGACAACATCTAATTAAATCCATCTAATTAGCAAGCATTTATTGACTACTAAATAGTAGATACTATACAAAAAACCTGAGGATGCAAATACAAAGAATAAAAAAATCCTAACTCAAGGAGCTTCCAATGAAGACAACCAATACACATCTAAGTAGAGAGAGAATAACTACAAAGTAACTAAGTACAAGGTATTGAGGGAAGGAGGAAATAGAGAGAGGGCACTAACAGTTGGAGAGGAAATGGAAAAATTTCACGTTGAAGGGGATGGATAGTGAGATCTACATTTAAGGAAAAAGATTTAATTAGCAGAGTGAAGAATAACCTGGAGGGAGGGAAAATGATTAGGAGGCCTGTGGAATAATCTAGGCAAAAGTGTAATAAGGTACTAAAACCATGATCATGTGTATGGAGAAATGCCGTGGAAGGACAAATCTCAAGCTCTATCAATTATTTGAATAGTGCAGAAGTATTTGAATTTCCAACATTACAATACTGGATAGATTACAGAATAGCACTCTCAAAGGAATAAGGAGAGTTGGAAAAAGGATAGATCTGTGAGAGACAGATGGAGGTCACAAGAAATTCTGTTTTGGTCAGGTTGAGTTTGAGAAGTCTTTGGAGCATCCAGTTTAAAATGGCCAATAAATAAGCAATAATGCAGAACTACAGATAAAAGGCTGAGGCAAAAATATAGATGTAGGAATTCTCAACTTAGAGATAATGGTTAAATATATGGAAGCTAATGACATCACCAAGCCAGACAATGGGTCCAGGACACATTCAGTTAAAAGTTGTGATAAGGATAATAAGCAAGCAAAAGAAACTGGAAAAAAAAGTCACAAAGGAAAGAGAACTAGGAGGGAACAGTATAACAAATACCAGAGAGGAGATAATACCCAAGAGCAAAGAGTATTAAACAGTGTCAATTACAGAGAGGGGAATTTCAAATTAGTCATGAGGTCAAAATCTAGATTGCGAAGAATTGGAGACAGTGAGAAGGGAGTAAATAGAGGTAATAAGGGTGGCCATCTATCTCTACTTTCTACTCTAGCCTCCCAACTGGTTTCCCTACCTCAGTCTTTTTCCTCTCCAAGTCATCTTTCAGACCATCTTCATTCCACTGCTCAAAAGCCTTCAGTGGTTCTCATGGCCTAGAGAAGTGATCACCAAAGTAAGGGCTATGTAATGGCTCCAAGGGATGGGTGATCAACAAGATGGTAGGAACATGGATCACATCCACCCTCCCCTGGCTCAACCGGCCATAGCCAATAATGGATTTGTGTTTTACACAATCCTATGATTCTCTTCAATATTTCTCCTTCCCCCAGATGACCTATGGCTTCACCGGGTCTGGACTCCTCAGACTAGAGAAAACAATCTATTCCAGCCCAAGCAATTGAAAGAGTTAGCAGGATAATTTCTAATGCCACTATCCCTAGTTTTCCCACATCCCATTCTCCCAAATCACCACAGCAGCAGGCTCCATGCTCCAGAGCAGGGAAGTTCCTTCCAACCCTTTCCCCACACTTAAACCCCTTCGACCTCCCCCTCTACCCCCTGCCACACACACACACACACACACACACACACACACACACTCACTCACTCTTTATTTTTCTGTGGAAAAGAATAAGCCAGGATATTTAAATATAGTTGGATTGTAATTGTATTATCATTCCCCCAAATGCCATTACTCATCTGAATTTATTTCTGGAGATGAGGGTTGGGAAATGCCACTATCTTTCCACATACTCTCCCAGAATCTCAACCTCCTTTATCCTTAACTCCCTACCTAAATCAAAGTTCTCTCTTCAGAGTTAGCAATGATCTCTCGATTGTCCAATCTAATGTCCCTTTCCTAATTCTCATTTTTTAACAATGCCTCTCTCTCCAGGATATTTGGACACAACTGTGTCTTCCTTCTGTGTTTTTATGACACTGCTTTCTCCCTTCCTTCTGCTGTCTGACCACACTTCTGCAGGATCATCGTTCATATTACATAAGGTACATAATTATTAACATAATAGTATAAGTAAATAATGTATAAATACATAATTGGGTGCATGTACAAACTTTTGCTAATAAAGTGAATTATCAAAAAAGTTCTGGCCCAAAGGATAAGGTACAAACCCCTTATTCTAAAACTTAATTCTTTCTACAATTGGACCCTACCATTCTATCTTATTTCCACACTTACTTGCCTTTACAATTTATATAATAGTCAAACCACCCTACCAACTGTTCCCAGAACTTTGCTATTTCCCATGGGTCTCACATTTACACAGTCCCACCTCCTCCCATACCCAGAATATACTCCCTCCATATGTCTACCTTTTAGAATCTTTCTTTTTCTTTAGCCCTTTCCTAATAACTCAGCTAAAAGTATTCTCTCCCAAGCCCTTATAACATCTTACCTGGCATTATACTTATGCCTGTGCATTTTATTCTTCTAGTAAAATGAGTATTATTTTTTAATCTTTGCATACCCAGAATAATACCTTTTACAAAACAATTACACATTTAATACTTTTAATTGAACTGAAACATATTTTTCATTATTAATTAAAAGGATTCCCCACCACTTAATAAATGACTCACATTCAACTACACTACTTTGATATAAATAAAAACACAAGTAATATCTGTGTTAATTGACATAGATACCTTTCTTCAATACTAGATATTGCTAACAATTTTCTTCCATTGTTAATATCAGAAGAATCACCAGGTTTTTTTGAGTTTGTAATCTCTTTCCCTTCTGGTAACTGTTCAGTCATTTTCTCCCAACATGGCAGTATACCTTCCCCTACGACATGAATTGGGAAATATTTAGTTTGCATACAAACTGTCAAAACTTTCAAATTCACATAAAACCAGAATAAAGGTTCTTAAAACTCTAGAATTGGACCAAAAAAAATCAGGTATAGTAGAGCAGTATAAGGGAAACATGCTGGGTCAAAAAACAGAAGCCCAATGTCACAAATCAAACCCCCCCCCCCCCCAAAAAAAAAAAATCACATAATACTAGTACTAAAAAACAAAAATTCTAAAGGTTTTAGGAATAGCATGTTTACAAAATGATTTTACATATATCATTTCATATGATCCTAACAAGTATTTGAGATAATGCAAGATATGACAAAACCAAAATTCAAACTTAACTGATTCTTTGGAAGACATATAGCTAGTAAGAAGCAAAGTAGGCCTAAAATTAAAGCCTTTCAGCTCCTATTCTAATGACTTTTCTACTCTATCACTGTCCTATTCTTATGTGATTAAGAGGAAAAGACAATGATAATTACACATACTTAACCTGTATCTATCTATCTTCTCACAGTGACTGCAGCATACTGGATCTGTAATTAAATCTACTATGTGTATGTGCATGAAAGAGAATGGGGGAAGGGATGGGAAGGAAAGAGAGACACAAGGGAAGGAAGCAGGTGGCAAAACAAAAGTAAAAGAAAAGAATTCTATCATGGAGTAGAGCGAAATCATTCCTACAAGTAAATATAAAAAGATATTCAGACTGCTACTTAGATATAAATGCACTAATTTCAAAAGATAGCTCACCTGTATTATCTTTATTTTCTTCTTTCCAATCATTCTGTGTTCTTATACATGCTTCTAGACATTGTGCCTCATGAGAAAAGTCTGGAGAAGTACTACCACTTTTTGAAGATAAAACATATTCTTTACTCATAGTCCTGCATGGAGTCATTTCTCTTTCTTGTACAGAACCACATGATAAAATTTCAGGACCATGAGTTTTTATTCTGGTTTGATTCTGGTACATATGTGACAAGTAAGGCATGGTTTTCTGTACAGGAGTAGAACTTATGGAATTTCCATATTTGGGGTTCTGATCTTCAGACAGTAAAGTCAAGCCTTAGGAAGAAAATACAAGCAAAATTAATATTTTATGAAAAATCTTCTCATTTTACTAAACTACTCCTACTATCCCATTCCTTTTACCTATCTCCCCAGAAATGAAATAAGTGACATTTTAATAAAATAAACTAAATGCATTAAGACTGGTATTTTTAAAATTCTACACGATTTTAATTAGGGACATATTTGTTAGAATTCACAGGAAAAATAAGCATTATTCAATAATGGTACATTTTTTTCCCCAGCAGGACAGAGGTACAATTTTTTTTCCCAGAAGGACATCCTTGGAAATTCTTAACCATTCCCAAAGCAGCAATGAATACTCTGTTTAAGTATACCCCCAACATTGCTAATTTTAGGCTTACTAAAGATTCCCTACAAGGACCATATTAGTAACTCAAGCAAATGTCAAATCAATACTAGACAAACTTTATCATAACCACTTCCCATGCTATTGGGATCTCACAATTCTCTCAATCACCCCACGTGCATCCTAATGTCAGAGTAGGAGGTGTTCTAAATCTAAAGGTATTACGACCATCATAACTGTGCCTTACCCATTTTATGACCCATGTTATTTGTACAATCTCAAAGATGGAAGGGACTTTTAAAAGTCAAATACCCTAACCTCACTGCTGATGCAGCAATTTCTGACATCCAGCTCCTTAAATAATTCAAGTGGCCAAGAGTAAGACAGCTTTATTCAATAGAAGTCTTTCCTTACTTTGAACAAGAATCGACTTTCCTGTAATTTTTGCCCATTGGTTTTAGTTGCTCTCAAGAAAATATGTTATTTTGATATCCCTTCATAGAAATGAGCCACTATTATATCTCACCTCAGTCTTTTCCAAACTAAATATTCTCATTTTACTTAACTATTTTAAACAGCTTGGTTTCCAGAATTCTTTCCTGGTGACCTTCTGCTAGACACTATAAAACATAACACAATGAAGCTATTTATATTCTTTATTGTAGATTCTATATGTCTATCATTTGTTATAATTTGCAACACAAAAATTATCAAATCACAATTCTAGTAATCTTCGGAAACTGAAAAAAAAAGAGAACCCAGATTCTAATTCAAATCCATCCTACTAGGATCCTCCAGAGATCTATATTGTTATTGCTAGGGTACTCATCTGTGTATATATGGAAAAAAAAAAAAAAAAGATGCTGACAACAATTTATAAAAACACTATGATATAAAGCATGTCAAATGAATCATATATATGACTGCTAAGTGTTACCTGAGTGTGTCTGTTGCCCAGACACCATAGTCAGCAGTTTCTCTTGCTCTTCCAGGAGCCTCTGGATCTGTTCTAATTGCTGCCTCTTCAGTTCCTCCTGCTTCTTCTGTTGGATTTCTTTGAGCTTTTCAAATAAATTTTTTTGTTCAATTAACTTACTCTTTCTTTAGAGTGCCCTACTGTCTCTTCTTTCATCCTTCTCTATTTCTTCCCAATCCTCCCCATTCTCAGAAAAAAATTTTAAAAGGGGTTGATCAAATATTTTCAAAATAAAGCAACAACTTGACAATGTAAACTGTTGATTTTAGTCTCAACCTTAGTAATAGATGAAATTCCACCGTTATTGCAAAAAATGGTCGAACCATATAAAAAGCTCCACCTAATTTTTAAAAATTCCTTTGTTATAATACAATTTTTACCAACTTTTCCTTATTTAATATCTTTACTTTTGTCTTACAAATTATTATTACAATTTTGCCTTAATTTGTTCTATTTATAGAATCATTAGCATTTATCATCAGAGCTAAAAAGGGTATTGGTGATAAATACATTCCCTTCATTTTGCAGATTAGGAAACTAAGAACTAGAGAGGTGAAGCAATTTGCATATAAGTATTGGATCCATACCATACCCTTAGGAACAAAAACCACATTATTTTTATTAAGTCCAAGGCAAGAATCTTTCTTTTGAATAATCTATTCTATACAGGCATGAAGCTTATGACATTGTCCTGAACAGCATCATGTTGTAATTTGAGTTACTGGCCCAAAGCTAACAAGTCAAGATAATTAGGAAAGATCTAGTAAGCCTTGGTACACTGATTCTAATAGTTGAGTGTTTATTCCAAGTATAAAGAGATTTCAGTGTAAAGTGATACACTAAAAATTATTAATTTTGGATAACATTTATTTATGTGTCCTCTGAAAAGGGATTTTCTATTAACAGTGACCCTATTGATGATTAAACTTGCTATTCACCTTTTTTTTTTTTTTTTTTTTTTTTTGCTGAGGCAATTGGGATTAAGCGACTTGCCTAGGGTCACACAGCTAGGAAGTGTTAAAGTGCCTGAAGATCACATTTGAACCCAGGACCTCCTGACTTCAGGGCTGGTACTCTATCCACTGCACCACCTAGCTGCCCCTGCTATTCACCTTCAGATGATGTTAGTGGTATTGTCTTTTGTTCTTGAAGAGGACAATGACATCACAGAAGTTATGTCATGATATGCAAGTGAATTGGATTTAAGTTAGGAAGGGCTGTGCAAAGTCATTAGCCTTATTTTCTCTTCTGGAGCCAACTGGGTCCAGTGGCAAGATATAATCAGGACAACTAGAGATGGTCCTGGATGCAGTGGGACACCAAGGTGTTTTTAAGTTAAGATATTCAGCAGGTTTTATTTTGACAGACAATACCTAATTCAGGGATTAAGGTTTTTCTATCCTTATAACTAAGAAAGGAGGCAGAAAGTGGCCTCTTTTACTTAAAAAAAAAAATCTGATAAATGATATCTCACAAGATTATCTTGGGATTCATGGGCCTGCATCATGTCTTAAACTTGTATCAATCTGACTCTCATTGACTAGCCTCCTCCAACTAAAAAGGAGGTCCTCCAGACTAAGAACAAATTGAAGCTTGTTTTTTTTAGACTTAGATAATGTAGGAATTTCTTTTGCTTGATACATATTTGTTTTTCTTTCTTTCCCAATGTGGAAAGGAGGGGAAAGGGAGAGAATTTAGAATTGAAAATAAAATAAAAATGAATTTTAGAAAAAAAAAGAAAAATAAGTAAACAGCAACCCTATAAATTTAATACTCTGTAGTTAAAAAAAAAAAAAAAAAGACTTAAATTGTAGAGGGAAATTTCATTTATAAACTATGTACACAAAACTTCTAATTTTTACCTGTTCAAGTTTCTTGAAAAGTGGATCTCTATAAACTCCTTCTTTGGTGATACCTACATCAGATTCAGCATCAATTTTGGTATTTTCCCAGTGACCCAGAGCATCTTTGCAGATCAGTAATTGTTGTGTCTTTTTAGGGTAAGAAAAGACTGCATTTGTTTCATTTGTAGCTGACTGCACTCTATCAGGGCTTTTAGAATCCAAGATCTCTTCTTCATGAAGTGAGTCATCACTTAGAAAACTACAGCTGTCTGAAAAATCTGTGCTTTTAAGAGTAAAACTGTTGGAAGTATTTGCTTTTAACTGATTCTCTCTCCCCATTTCCAAACTAGAAAATCCACGATTCAATATCACACCAGCACGGGAAGGGTTAGACATCCACTGAGCTACAAAATTCTGCCCGCTATTTAATTCTGAAGAAGTGGGCATCAGGATAATTGTAGTCTGAAGCACTAATAAGTTAAAATAGTGCCAAAGCTTGTGTAGCATACAGCTGTTACATCTGTCTGTTGATATTCAATACCTGCAGAGAGAAAAACATCAATTAAAGGTTACAATAGAATACATCCAGCGCCATCATATGCTTGTTTAAATCCTAATCTTCAAAACAAGTTTTTGATGCTATCCCCTTTCACAAAGTCTTCCTCTGAACTCTCAACTGTCAATAGCTTTCTGAAATAGCTTCTCTTTTGCTTAAGCACTCCTATTAATATTTCCCTTTCTTATTTGTAGAACAGTTTCCTGGGTACAAGTTATTTTTCCCTGCTTCTAACTATGAATTCCTTGAACTAGGGATGTTTTTCCATCCATCTATCTTCAGTGCCTTATAGATAACATTCACTTAATAATGTTTGCATAATTGAGTCTATAAGAAGCTCCAATAAATTAAATATACTCCTGAAACTGCAATCCATTATGAAAGACAACACTATAAACCAACAGTATGTATGCATATGTATATACATACATATCTATATCTGTATTTATATCTATATATACTGAGTATGTATACACACATACAGATATTCTTTTGGTATCTGCAAACCATTATGAAAGACTAAAGTATATATTACAAAACAATAGTATGTATGCATGTACATATATATTACAGATTATATATATGTGTGTATATTATTATACAAAAATGATCTGGGTATAGTACACAGACATAGGGCATAATATGTGTGTATTTATATATACATATTCATTATATATATAGATTTACTTGAAGATATTTAGTTATATGTCTATGTATGTGTGTGTACATATGTATATACACACACATATATATTTTCATACATATTTCCACAAAGTCTTATTCCGAAGCTTCATTATAACAACCCTAGGCTCCTGGAGACTTTCAGCAGAGTGAAAAACCTTGCAAGTTCTACCACAATGAAAAGGCTTCAAGCATGGTTCTAGCAATGTCTGCTTAGAATTGATGTTTAATGTCTACTTAAGACTTGATGAAAAATTTTTTTGCCACGGCAGTCCACAAAACAAAGAAAAATACAAAATGACCTTAAATTCTATATGGCTCCCTCCTGATTTTGCTGTAACAATAGAAGAATACTGAAAACAGAAGCAGTTGATGCTACAAATCAAACAATGCTTAGCCTATTTGTGAAAATTAACTTAGCTAACTTCCAAATATTAAAACTGATCATTTATGTTTGATGACCAAAGATTGAATATTTTACAAGAGAAACTGAACTGTATCAATTTGACATTCTCCTTTAGAAACTTTAGTTGTAGCTAAACAAAAGGTAGCTCACAGGGTTGAAGAGACAAAGGCTTCTGCAGGATTAGTTTTTTTGTGTACCTAAACGCTGAAAGAAATTTCATTTCTTGGGGCTTTAGGTCATTTCATTTAAAAAAAAAAAAACCTGTCATAAAAATAACTAGCTTATATACCAACTTCTTCATTAGAGAATAAAATACTAGAGCCATTTTATGAAGAATTCATTCAGAACTTCCAAGTTAATTCAATATATCTCAGGTAACTGATACAAAGGTAAGTACTGGAGAAGCAAAGAAAATGTTGAAAAAATACAGTTCAAGAGCAAGAAATAGATCAAACACTTGTAGACTACAAGCCTCATATCTATACATCATAAATACTTTGAGAAAAGAACTGGAAACAATGGACATGTGAAGTGCTGAAAAAAACAATATTTAAATCAAAAATATAATTGTTGTTTTAAAGATAAGAAACAACTTTTTACTGAAGTGGGAATCATTCCCAAATAAGCAACTGATATTAAAGCACACATTTAGTACCAAGAATAATAAATTATTATTACTTATGTTTAACATTCCTTGAGAGATGCCCTTTAGATGAATTTAAAATACATATATGTCATGCCATTTAAAACAAATACAATTGCTTTAAAAGCATGTAGGGAAGTACTGTTCTACTATGTACCAACATTTACTGTATTAAAATCTGCATCCTTTTACCATTCATACACACTCAAAAACTGACCTTTAATATGTATAATTCATCTTTAATATGTCATTAATTTAAAAAAGAAATGATTTTCCAGTAAAAGTAAATCTTAAAATGGCATTGAGACGGTCACATGAAAACAAGTTTTAAAAGCAAAAAGTGAGAATGAGAAACAAATTACAAAATTATTTTGGGACACTGAATTCTAAATTAACACAAGTTCCAGAGCAGGATGCTATTTTCCATCTTTGTCACCTCCTCCAAAGTGAAGCCTTTCCTGATCCTTCCTCATTCCTCCCTGGGAAAATTATGTATTTGTTTTTTGATATCCTAATATTGTCTCCCCTAATAACAAAACGTAAGTTCCCTAAGGACAGGGATTTTTATTTGTCTCTGTACCTCCAGTGCCTACCACACGGAGAATGCTAAACAAATTATTTGCTAAGATTTAATGTTATCATTGTTTTGTTCTAAAACTGTGTTTCTGTCCATTTCACTGTTCCACGATCTGAATCCTAAAAAGTTAATTACTTCATGCAATCATGTTAAAATAGTTGCATTCACTTGTCTTAGTTATCTCCTGAAGGGGGGGGGGGGGGGGGGGGGGGGGGGGGGGGGGGGGGGGGGGGGGAATGGAGCAACTTTCTATTTTACCTGAAAAAATGACCAATTTGGCATTGTGAAGATTCAGGATTCAGGGACTGGAAATAAGTTTACAAAAGACAAAGGAGCATTATTACCATCACCATCCCAAAAAAAAGGACGGCACGAAAGCCCCAACCAACTAAAATTAAGGTCTGTATCTGGCACCAGGAATAATAAACTATCACATAGCTCACAGATGCCCCAGTTAAAATGAACTTTTAAATACATGCATGTCACAAATACATCATGACGTTCTCAGTATAGATACAGACACGGCTGACTATTTATATATACATAGCCCTGGGGGAGAAAGCAACCTTTAAAAAAAAAAGTCAGTGATTGTAGTATCCCCTCGCCAGTCTGGCAAACTGCTGTCAACATCACATCTTCCAAATCTAAGAGAAATTAAGTTGCTGGTTTAGAAAAATAGTAATTATTTTTTTTCTTTTCTTTCTTAACGATTTAAACGCCTTGAAACCGATCACAACAGTTCCACGACCATCGGCATCAAAGGACAGAAAATGACCCAGAGTCACTTTTAAGGGAACAAGGTCCCTGAGGAGACTTAAAAGCAGAAACTCTTTCTAAACTCCCATTAGCCAAACCCTCAAATAAGAGCTAAAAGTATTCAAAGATAGTTGAAACAAATGGGGGGAGGGGGGTCGGCGGGAAGAGTGCCCCCAACATCCTTAGGCCCCGAAGCCGACAGCCACGGAGCGAGAGATCTTCTCCACCACCCCCACCCCCACTCCCACCCCCACCCCCACCCCCACTCCCACCCCCCCCCCCCCCCCCCCCCCCCCCCCCCCCCCCCCCCCCCCCCCCCCCCCCCCCCCCCCCCCCCCCCCCCCCCCCCCCCCCCCCCCCCCCCCCCCCCCCCCCCCCCCCCCCCCCCCCCCCCCCCCCCCCCCCCCCCCCCCCCCCCCCCCCCCCCCCCCCCCCCCCCGCCTCCGGCTCCCCCGGATCCCCCACCTGCAGCCCCAAGTTACCGGCGTCCGGCGCTCTAGCTGTTCAATCCCTTTTCCAAATCGCGCCACAGCCACCGCCACTTCTAGCGCCTCCCTCTCCATTTACAAACGAGCCACGGCCTCCGCCGGAGCCCTACCTCCAACTCCTCCGGGAGCCCCACCTACCGGGACTCCGAGGAATCTGGGAAATGTAGTCCAACTGTGCCTTTGGTGTCCTCAGCACAGGGCTCCTCTGGCCGACTATTGAACTACAATCCCCAGGAGACACCCCTGAGAGAGAGAGAGAGAGAGAGAGAGAGAGAGAGAGACGTTACTGGTCCTTGCCTGAGTTGAGGAGCTTCTTCCGCTGCTACCGTTTGGGGAGGTGGGGGTGGGGAGAGGAGATGGGGGTGGGGAGAGGAGATGGGGGTGGGGAGAGGAGATGGGGGTGGGGAAAAGAGATGGGGGTGGGGAAAAGAGATGGGGGTGGGGAGAGGAACGGAGAGGTTGACTTCAATAAGGGTCCCTTCTCTTTGCCGGAGTTTTCAGAAACAGTTGTTTTTCAGAAAGTTTCGTAGTAGAAATTTGCTTTAAGCAGATGCATAAGAGCCAAACGTAATCCAAAGGACTGGGAAGCAACTGAACCTGAAGCTATGGGGCTGGATGTTTTTGCTTATCTAGATTAAAGTTATCGACCTTCCAGGAGCTGACTATCCGTAGGATAATTAACTGATATTTCTACGCTATTTTAAAGTCTCCAAAGCACGGTCTATGTATGTCATTTACTCATTAAAGCCCCTTAACGAGACTCCGAGGTAAACCCGAGGGTACCGTCCCCATTTTAGAGATTAGCAAACTGACGCCCGAAGCATCATGAAGAGACCTGTCCATGTTATTAGAGGTTTGAAGGCTGTGTTTTCCTCTTCTGAAAACAAGCGCTTTTAATGTGCCAGGCAATGGGTTAAGTTCGGGAGATACATTTACAAAATATACTCCTTACCCTCAAAGGAGCTCACATTCTAAATGGGGAGGAGCAAAACTCTCCTTTCCAGGGTTTTGTTGTTTTATTGGTAAATTTTTTTGCTTACGGATGTCTGTGTGGCTTTTTGTTGCTGATTTGTGAAGGATCCCTTTTTGTTTGGTTTGTTTGGGCTTTGTTCCTTTAGGGCTGAGCACGCTTTTAAGACTTCCCACGGGGGTAGCTGTGTGTATAAAAATTCATCCCCCTTTTTTCTCCCCCCCCCCAAAAAAAAAAAATCATCCCAATTATCTGTTTGACAAGTAGGTAAAGTTAGCCCTGGCCACCCGGTTCTTAGGTTATCTCAGCAGCTCCCAAAATTTCAACTATCAGTTTCCACGCAGATGATTTCCAGTTTTGCCCAGCCCAGGACTTCTCTCCTGACCTCGGCTCTCACATTTCCAACTGCCCACTGGACATTTCGAACCGGATGTCCTGTAGACAGCACAGCCTCAACTTAGCCAAAACGGAACTTATTCTTAAACCCTAAAACTTCTCCTCTTCCTAACTTCCCTATTGCTATGGAGGTACCTCTCTTCCCGTTACCATCCAGTCACCTACAACTCAAGGGTTCTCTTCAACTCCTCACTCTCTTATCCAATCATTTTCCTAGTCCTGTATTTATAATGCTGTTTTCTTTCTTTTTTTTTTTATTATAGTAACTTTTTATTGACAGAACCCCATGCCAGGGTAATTTTTTTTACATTATCCCTTGCACTCACTTCTGTTCCGATTTTTCCCTCCCACCCTCCACCCTCTCCCCTAGATGGCAAGCATGCTGTTTTCTTTCCTCTGAAAGAACCACTCTGGTACAAGCCTTTATCACCCAATACTCAGACCATTGCAGGAGGCTGGTGTGCCTGCCTTGAATTTCTCCCCACTTCAGTCCACTCTCCATTCAGTTCCCAAAGTGATCTTCCTAAATCAGGAGTCTGACCAATGTCAACGCATTATTAAGCCAATGACTCTCTATTTAGAGTTTCTGGCTTCTTAAGCCCTCCATAACCAGGACCCATTCTGCCTTTCCAGTTTACTCACTCCTCTCCTTTTGTATCCTCTTAGGGACTTTGCAACCAGTGACTATGACCTCCTTGCTTACACTGGTCTTTAAACAAGACTCTCCATCTCCTAACTCTGAGGATTTTCACTGACTGACCTCCTTACCTAGAACTCCCTCCCAGAGACTGAATTTGTATCCCACTTCTGACACTTTCTACCTGTGCAACCATCGGCAAGTGACTACCCGGAGCTCGGTTTCCTCTTCTTTAAAATGAGGAGGTTGGATTTGACAGACCCTGACCCCTTCCAGCTCTAAATCAGTGATCACTGATATATAAACATTTCAACCTCAACAAAGAAGGACATCTGTCTGAAGAATCAAAACTCTTGGGCCTATGTTTTTCAGGTTCCATCTGGAGGAGTTAATTTACTGGGGTCATCTGTTGCCCCACCTCTGCCATCTCTTCTCAGCTTAGGGAGATGGAGGGGTGGAGTCTGCTCCCAAGCCCTGTCCCTTTCCGTTTTCTAAAAGCAAGCTGACAGGCAGTTTTCTGGGAAGTGAAAAGGAGTGTTTACTTTCGGTTTTGACTAGAGTTTTTTGTCTTTTTCTTGTTCTGTAGATCAATCTTGAACTTGGAACCAGAAAACTCTCGGATCTAGGGGCAGAAACCCCTCTGCCAGGTGTGTATGAGCCTATCTTTTATCTCCATTCCATCTATTTTTTCCTAGTTAAACGTCCAGCCTGGTCTCACTCCTTGCAGCTGGTGCTGTTCTGCTCTCCTTTCCCAGGCTGCGTTTGCTTCTATTTAGGCTGTGACAGTTGGCTTTAAACTATCACCTTCTCCTCTGATTGATTCCTCTTTAAGTTCAGGTGATAGGTTATTATTATCTTTTTAAAACATCCTATGTTTGAGGTCACTAGGCTCTTAAATACTTTCTCTTTGAAAGAACTCTGGGAGATGACTAAAAACCATTACATTGAATTCCCAATCCCTTTATTTATGCCCACCTGCATTTTTGATTTCCTTCACAAGCTAATTGTACAATATTTCAGAGTCTGATTCTTTTTGTACAGCAAAATAACAGTTTGGTCATGTATACTTATTGTGTATCTAATTTATATTTTAATGTACTTAACATCTACTGGTCATCCTGCCATCTAGGGGAGGGGGTGGGGGGTAAGAGGTGAAAAATTGGAACAAGAGGTTTGGCAATTGTTAATGCTGTAAAGTTACCCATGCATATATCCTGTAAATAAAAGGCTATTAAATTAAAAAAAAGAAAGAAAGAAAGAAAAAAATAATAAAAAAAATAAATACTTTCTCTTTAAGAAGATTTCTTAAATTACTGTAATCTGCTTAGTGATATACTTGTTTATTTTATTTTCAAGTGTTAAGAGGAAGTGAGGAAAAAGGAAAGGAAAAGTTTGGAGTCAATAGAGTAATATGAAAATAATCAAATTGCACATTTCACATGCCATTTTGTTGCTCTTTAAGACATTTCGGTTTTGAAGTTTGAGGAGACCTGAAGTAAGATATTTAATTTTACTGTTTGTTGAGTACCCATTGTGGGAATATAATGTAAACTGTCTGTCCAGTATAATCTTATATATGTGTATGTATATATGTATATCTCTTTCTATAGAAATCTATATATGCCCATATAAACAGGAGAGGAATTGGATTAGAAGGTTCCTGTGAGGGATGTAGAAGACCATTATCCAAAATGATTACTTCGAGATCACTCAGTAGAAGGCAGAAAAGTTGTTTATTAAAAACCTCCAGTGGATGAGCCATCCTATCATGAGATAAGAAAGAGAAAGCTCCTGGTAGGAGGGCTAAAGAAATAGTAAAGATACATAGCTTTTATACAAGAGATTACATCACAAGTAAGAGAGCATTGAGAAGGGGAGGGGGAGGCATCTAATTGATTGCTGCTATTCGGAGAGATTCAGATGGAAGGTTTCCGTTTCCCCAAAATCTCCTGATTTCTAGGAAACAGAAAATCAGGCCTTCAGCCTTAATCAAGCAGGTAGTGGTCCAGCTAATAGACTAAATATCGATAAATGTCAAATATTGATAAATGTCATCAGCTCAGGTTAAGTAAATATGTTTATAACTGGCCAAGACTCAAGTAAATATGGGCCTGTACATATTATACAGGTCATAGGGGAAATACAGAAATAATGAAAATAAAATACAGAAAAAGAATCCATACACTCCTGTAAGTTCTTCACCTTTTCTCTCTATTCCATACAGTTCCTCCAGCTTTAAAGTAGTATGGGTTTGAGTTTTGTTTGGTTTTTTCATTATTAGTTGCCTCTTTTAGAAGCAGTTGTGAAACTAAAATGGAGGTTGAGATAGCCATTAGTTAGTTTCTTCACTACTCTGACTGTTAAATATCAGGGAAAGTTTTGATTATGGGAGGGGAACCAAGGGAGTGTCATGTTGAATAAGAAGTAGGAAATGAAATTTGACCTTATCCTTATGACTGATAGGAGATTACAAATGTTTTTCTCTTGATTCTTCCATTTCTAGTATTACTCTTCCCTCTTCACCACTCTCTCATATTGCACTTATTTTTTGTAGGTCTCTTAATTTGTAGGTCTTTCTACCTTTTAATTTAAATTTGTGTATGTGTTAAACCGTCTTCTGTTCACTTTCAATTTAGAGTATGATTCACTAGATAGCCATATGCCTCACCCTTTCCAATACACTGATTTTTGACAAACCACAGTGATGAAAAAATAACACTTTTACCCTCTTTTCTTCCTTTTTACACTACTGTATATTCCTTTTGCCATCCGCCTTTTCCTGTACTCATAATTAATCTACTTCCAAGACCTCTCTTTTCTTATTTATCTCCTTGATGCTCTTTGTATTAAGGAACACTGATTTTTCTTCATATATTAAAAGGTATTATTATATCATCATCATCATCATCATCAATATTATCCTACTGTTTCCATCTGCTCCAATCAATTTACCTTTCTAACTTTAACTGGGCTCTTGTATTTGAAGTTCAATTTCTATTCAGGTCTGGTCCCTTCATCATAAGTGCTAGAAAGTTCTTTATTCCATTAAAGATCCCTTTTTCCTCTTGTAGGATTATGCTCAGCTTTGTAAGGTAAGTTGAGTGTAAAACTTTTTTTTTAACTTTTGGAACATTGTACCAGTATTACAACATCTTCTTAGATTTTTAGTAGTTTTCAGATCTTGTGTGATCCTGATTGTAATTCAAAAGCTCACAATCTGTCAAAAAACATTTGTTAAGTACCTACTTTCTGCTAAACACTGGTATTATGCAAAGTACACAGTTCTTGATCTCAAAGAGCTCAAAGACTATCAGCAAGACAATATGAAATTAACTATGTACAAACAAGATACATGCAAAGTAAAGATAATTAATAGAAGAAGATGGTTGTATTAAGGGAAATTGTGGAAAGCTTCTTATTGAAGATAGCATTTTAATTGTGTATTGAAGGAACTGAGGGAAGTATAAGAAGACTAGAAAGTTGGAGAAGGCAGATTATGAAAGGCTTTTGAGTGCCAGAGGATATTATATTTGATTTCGAAAGTGATAGGGAAGCACTGGAGTTTATTAAGTAGAAGAAGGTGATCATCTTATCAGATGATCAGATTTGTACTTTAGGAAAATCATTTTGGCATCTGAGTGGAAAATGGTCTAAAGTGGAGAGAATCTTTTTTTTTTTTTTTAATTATAGCTTTTTATTGACAGAACATATGCATGGGTAATTTTTACAGCATTGTCCCTTGGACTCACTTCTGTTCCAACTTTTCCCTTCCCTCCTTCCACCTTCTCCCCTAGATGGCAGACAGTCTCATACATGTTGAACATGTTAAAGTATATCTTAAGTATAATATATGTGTGTAGATCCGTACAGTTCTCTTGTTGCACAAGAAAAATTGAATTCAGAAGGTAAAAATAACCTGGGAAGAAAAATAAAAATGCAAATAGTCCACATTCATTTCCCAGTGTTCCTTCTCTGGGTGTAGCTGATTCTGTCCATCATTGATCAATTGGAATTGAATTGGATCTTCTCTTTGTCGAAGATATCCACTTCCATCAGAATACATCCTCATACACTATTGTTGTTGAAATGTATAATGATCTCCTGTTTCTGCTCATTTCACTTACCATCAGTTCATGTAAGTCTCTCCAAGCCTCTCTGTATTCATCCTGCTGGTCATTTCTTATAGAACAATAATATTCCATAACATTCATATACCACAATTTATTCAGCCATGCTCCAATTGATGGGCATCCATTCAGTTTCCAGTTTCTAGCCACTACAAACAGGGCTGCCACAAACATTTTTGCATATACAGGTACCTTTCCCTTCTTTAGTATCTCTTTGGGATATAAGCCCAGTAATAACACTGCTGCATCAAAGGGTATGCACAGTTTGATAATTTTTTGAGCATAGTTCCGAATTGTTCTCCAGAATGGCTGGATCAATTGGTAGAGTTGTCTCTACCAACAAGGCATCAGTGACCCAGTTTTCCTGCATCTCCTCCAACATTCATCACTCTCTTTTCCTGCCCTCTTAGCCAATCTGACAGGTGTATAGTGATATTTCAGAGTTGTCTTAATTTGCATTTCTCTGATTAATAATGACTTGGAGCACCTTTTCATATGAGTAGAAATAGGTTTAATTTCTTCATCTGAAAATTGTCTGTTCATATCCTTTGACCATTTATCAATTGGAGAATGGCTTGATTTCTTATAAATTAGAGTCAATTCTCTATATATTTTGGAAATGAGGCCTTTATCAGAGCCTTTAATTGCAAAAATGTTTTCCCAGTTTATTGCTTTCCTTCTAATCTTGTTTGCATTAGTTTTGTTTGTACAAAAGCTTTTTAACTTGATATAATAAAAATTTTCTATTTTGTGATCAATAATGATCTCTAGTTCTTCTTTGGTCACAAATTCCTTCCTAATGGTGAGAATCTTTTAATATAGATGCTAAACAGCAACATATTGCAATAGTCTAGGTATAAGATAGCTAGATGATTCAATGGATAGAATGCTAGGCCTGAAGTCAGGAAGACCTGAGTTCAGATTTAGGCTTGCTCTATGATCATGGGCAATATATTCAACTTATGTTTGCATATGGAAAAAGGAATGAAGAACCACACCTGTATCCTTTCCCAGAAAAACCCTGATAGACAGTATTGGTGTGATATGGTCCAGGGATCTGCAAAAAGTCAGATACAACTGAATAACAACAGCCATGAGGAGATTAAAGACCTACACCAGAGTGATGACAGTGTCAGAGAAAAGAAGGAGGCATGTTTGAGAAATTTTATAAAAGTAAAATTGACAAGATTTGGCAATAAATTGGATATGGGAAGTGAGAGTGAGGAGTTGAGTAGGACACCTGCTTTTCAACCCTGGATGAGTGAAAAGTATGGAGTGGTATTCTCCATACTAATAGGAAAGCTAGGAAGAGGAGACAGTTTTAGAGGAAAAATATTGAATTCCATTTGGAGCATATTAATTTTAATATGTCTGCAGGATGTCCATTGTGAGAGAATTGAGTAAATTGGAACAAAGTAGTGGTGGGAATTGTGTAAACCACACTGATTCCACCTTGGGCCTCAGTTTTGGAGGTAGCTCAGTTCCCTTTCTATTCAGTTATGGGTCTAGTCCAATTATGAGTATGAGAATATTTCATTCAGTTGTGGAAATTGGGAAAAAATCTTATTTCATTGTTTGAACTTAGCCTTGTGTGACTGAGAAGCTGAACCACTTCTATCTTTTGCATAAGACACCCTTAACTAAGAACCTAAATTATGCTGCCTAGAAATCTGGTCAAATCTAAAGAGTGACATAAGAAGTTTTCTCACATCTCACATCTTAAGCAGCCCTTATATCTTAACCTGAAAATTGATCCCAATCAATTATTGTTTCTATATTCTTTTGTTTATTCACAGATTCTTAAAGGGAGGGGGACATTTCTTTTTCTAATGTCAAGAAATTGCACCTGTTCATTCTTCTTCTCTTCTCCCAACTTGAAAAGTCTATAATTTTCATCCAGTTAGAAATTAGACTATCTAATGTTGTATCCAGCTTAATTCTTTCCTTTTAATTAATTGCCCTTATTTGATTAATTATTTTTAGCATATAAAAATATGTCTTCTTCTATATTTGGGTACAGTCCTAAACTGAAGAAGAAGGTTGGTCCCAGTTTGTTAAACAGTTGGTATGCATTGATTAATCAAAATGTTAAGAAGCTCAAAAATTTAATTTCCTCACTCATTTAATGTTGCGCCTGCCACAACATTAAATTTAATATATTTTTAGGATGTCTAGTATGAGATGTCTAACTGACAATTAGAGATATGAGATTAGTGTTCAAGAGAGAGGTTATGGCTGGATAAGTAAATCTGAGAGTTACCTGTACAGAGGTGATTAATGAATCCAAGAAAGTTGGTGAGATCACCAAGTGAAAGAGTATACAGGAAAAAGAAAAGAGGAACCAGAACAAAACCCTGAAGGACACCCATAGTTACCAGACATGATCCAGATAAATTGCTTCTTTTTAGTTTCTTACACTATTTTTTCCACTGATGTGGGAGCTCTGGATTTTATCTATGACATTTCTAGAATTTTTTCTTTTGAAGTTCATTTCAGAAGATGATCAGTGGATTCTTTCTCTCTTTATGTTGCCCTTTGCCCTCATTAGAACACTTTTCTTTAATTATTTTTAAAAAACAAAACAAAATGGTCTTGTCAGAGTCCAATGATCTTCAAATTATCTCTCCTTGACCTTTTTCAAGTCAGTTGTTTTTAATATCAGGTTTTTCTTTTATTTTTTTTAATTTTAAAAATTTTGTTTTAATATTTCTTGCTGATTCATGGACTCATTGATTTCTGTTTGGTCTATACTAGTTTTCAGGAAGTCTATTTTCTGTGTAAAGTTTGTCACTTTCTCTTCCCAGCTAATTCTTCTGCTTCTAATTCTTTGGTCCAGAACTTTTATTTTATTTTTTAAAGCTTCTTACTTCATTTCTCCTAGATAAATATTCATATAGTCTTTGTAAAAATCCATTTTTTCCTTTAAGTCTCTTGTAGTTATTACAAAATCAGTGGCTCCTGGTTAGGGATCTCTAGATTTGCAATAATTCTGGCTACTTGTCAGTATATTCTGTGATTTGTTCATCTCTCCAGCTTTAGATCTTGAATTAGACCTTTGTGCCAAGTTCAGGTTACTCATCTTTTATTCTTTTGAGTGAGTTTATTATATATTATAGGATGTGATCCCACTCTAAGTACCTACTTATTGCTCCTAGGGTTAGGCCTCCTTGGATATTTAAGGTTAACTGTGTTGGATTCTCCAAGTCTCTTTCTAGTATCTTAGACATTTGGTGCACTCTAGGCTCTGGATCTGAGCATTCTGAGTGCTGCAACACCATTCTGATCACTAGTAGTTACCCACTACAGCACCTCAAGACTTCAAGACCCCCACCCAGGGTCTTCCTGACCATTCATGGCCTTTCTAAGGGAAGTATTCGGCTCTTGCTGCCTCAAGACACAGAGCCTTTTAAGTGTCATCTCTTTTGTCTCTAGTCACTCTGGGAGTGACACGTTTTACTAATACTGGCTTTATTGATGGAATTTTTTCTCTTGCTCTTGGGCTTCTGCCAGACTTTTTGTCCAGTTCTAGGATGGAAAAAATTATTTATTATAGTTTCTTATAGCTTTCTTGATTATTATTCAGTATTTTGGTGGAATAGGTTTAGGGGCGCTAGTATATCTACCTCCCATTTAGGCAGCCATCTTAGCACTACTTCTTAGATGTTCGTAAACTATGTCTTTAGTAATTCATTCTAGAATTTGCCAGAAATCAAAGTTAAAGAATACATAGATTAATTTACTGCTTCCATGATAACCTACCACTAACACTACAGATTCTAAAGAGAGGCAAGTAAGTCTCGTTCTGATGTCCTGAATAATTCTACCTCGAAGATAGACTATTTGGGAGATGATGATGAACCATGACATAGAATTCCCAATCCCTCTAGTTTTGTCCACCTCCATTTTTTGTTTCCTTTACAGGTTAATTGTACATTATTTCAAAGTCTGATTCTTTTTGTACATCAAATAACTGTATGGACATGTATACATATATTGTATTTAACTTATACTTTAACATATTTAACATGTATTGGTCAACCTGCCATCTGGGGGAGGGAGTGGGGGGAAGGAGGGGAAAAATTGGAACAAAAGATTTTGCAATTGTCAATGCTGAAAAATTACCCATGCATATAACTTGTAAATAAAAAGCTATAATTAAAAAAAGAAAGTTAAAAAAAAAAGATAGACTACTTTAGAAACTGACTAATAAGACTTGACTCCAATAATTTGAGTGACAGTTTTATTAATGGTCAGATTAGATTACACATAGTGGGTTTCTGGGAGTACCAAACATGGCTAAATTGCTGATTACTATTTGTAAATGCTTTAAAATCCTTCACTTGATTGTACTATTCCTACAAGCTAGGATTGTATAATTTTCCTTTCTTTCTTGGTGAAACTCTTTGTGAAATCTATATATTTTAGGTGACTCTACTTCCTAACTTTTCATTCTTCTAAACACTCTGCTATCTGGTTTTTGACCTCATCATTCAACTGAAACTGCTCTTTTCAAAGTTATCAATTATCATATTGTTAAATCCCTTGTTATTTTTTCAATCTTCTTCCTTCTTAACTTCATCTTTTTCTCTTAGATATTCTTTCCTCTCTAGATTATTATGATAGAACTTTCTCCTGATCTGACCCCTCTTTCAAACTTTTATTTCTCAATCCTCTGACTATGGGTAGTGTTCTTCCTCCCCTTTTCCCCTAACACTCCCCAAAATACTTTAGTAGATAGACTTTCTTCTCTTTTCCCTGTTTATATATTTCTCTTGATGATTTCATCTTTATGTTCTCTCTATGTAGATGATTCTTACATCTTCTCATACTTACTCTCCTCATCAACAGCACTATATTACTAACTGACTTTTAGACTTCTTAAACTTGATGTCTCAGGAGCATCTCAATTCAACATGTCTATTTAGATTCAATCATAAATGTTATTATTATTTTATCATTATATATTTTATTATTTATTACTATTAAAATATTATTATTTTCCTTTTGCTTTGATCTTTTTGGGACGTAGAGTTAATAGTAATATTGCTGATTCAAAGGATATATGCTCATTTTTATAGCCCTTTGGTAATAGTTCCAAATTGTTCTCCAAAATGACCTGACCACTTTATAATTCCACCAACTGTGCATTATTTTTCCAGTTCTTTCACGTCCCCTTTTACTTTTGTCATTTTCCTTTTTCATTATGTTAGCTAATCTGATAGATATAAGGTATTACCTTGGAGTTGTTTTAAATTATATTTCTCTAATCTAATCTAGTGATTTAGACCTTTTTTTTATGACTTTGATTTGATATACCACTGATTTCTTCTTTTGAAAAAGGCCTGTTCATTTCATTTGATTTTTTACCAGTTAGGGAATGACTCTTATTTTTAATGACTCTTTTCCCCTATATATGAAAAATGACATCTTTATCAGAGAAACTTGGGGAAATTTCTCCCTAGTTTCCTGCTTTCCTTCTATCTTTGTTGCATTGGTTTTGTTTGTGAAAAAACTTTTTAATTTAATGCAATCAAAATTATCCATTTTATACATTCACAGAAAGTAATCCTGTGATCCTCTCTGTCTCTTATTGGGTCATAAGAGCTCTTATCCATAGATCTGACATGTAAAATTTTCCATGCTCCCCTAATTTTCTTATTGTGTCATCCTTGATGTCTAAAACATGTGTCATTTTTGACTTTCTCTTGGTCTTGAGATGTTGGTCTATGTCCATCTTCTGCAAAATAGCTTTCCAGTTTTCCCAGAAATTTTCCGCAAATGGTAAATTATTGCCCCCAAATCTGAAATCTTTGCAGTAGCATTTTTTTTTAAATTAGAGGTAGCCAGGGTTAAATTGCCCAAGGTCACATAGCTAGCAAGTGTCTGAGACCAGACATGAACTCAGATCCTACTGATTCCAGGTCTGGCGTTTTATCTACTGCACTACTTAGCTTATTCCTGCAATAGCATTTAAATTTTTTTCTCTAATATTTTCTCTCCATATGCTAATCTATCTTTCACTTTGCTACCAAAATGACATTCCTAGAACACAGATCTCACTATGTAACCTCCTGCTCAGTAAATTCTAGTAACTCTTTATTACTTCTAGAATCAAACATAAAATCTTCTTTTTGTCACTGAAGTCCTTCATAACCTTTCACATTTCCACCTTTCCAATCTTCTTACTCTTTTCTCCCTTCACTCACTTTGGGAGCCATCAGCTTTTGCTTACTTGTTCATCCTCACGCAATAAAATCCATGTTTTGCTATGCTTTTCACTGACTGTTCCCCATGCATGAAATGCACTATCTCTTCTCAATTTCACCTCTTAGCTGCCAGCAAGTATCAACTCAAATCCCACTGTAGGAGGTCTTTTCTTGTCTCACCACATATCCTCCCCACCAAAGCCTACTTTTGAGTTTACCTCCCATTTTCTTTGTATATCTTCTATCTTCCTAAATATTTTGTTGTCTCCTTCATAGAATGTGAGCTCTTTGAAAGTTTGAATTGTGTTGACCTTTTTTTGTAATCCTAGCATTTCGTATAGCAACTGGCTCAGAATAACTGATAAATGCTTTTAGATTGAAAGTTTTTTTTAAAAGAAAAGCTATGATTTTACAAATGAAAATAGTCCTGTGGGCATAGGACTAGAATGCCAAAAAGTAACTGTGGGGGTCAATATTTATTGCCTATAAGTCAATAACTTCACCCTGGTATTTATTTTTTAGGTCTAATCATAAATATTTTTATAGCATCTACTAACCAGTATTTTAAAATATATGTAAATATAAAAGGGTAATTAGTAATATGTATAAGGCTGTAAGACAGTTGAGATCAACCATCTTTGTTAAGTGATTTTTGAGAAACCAAATTATAACTATAAGAGGAAAGGAGATGATAAAAAACAGCAATTCTCAAATTTTTGGTCTCAGAACTCCTTTACACTCTTTAAAAAAAGAATAAGAATCCTAAAAAATTCTTACTTATGAAGGTCACTTTATTTTTTTATTTTTAAATTTTTTTGAAAGTCACTTTATTGATATTATTTAGAAATTAAAAAGATCTTAGCATTATTTTGATCCTATGGAACACATTTTGAAAACTGCCAAAGTAAGCCACTAACAGAAAGATTTAAACTTGAATTAGATAAGTGCCCTCTATTTTCATTAAAATTATTTAATTTTCTGAGAAACAATTCATATATAAAAGACTCTGAGATACATTAAAGTAAATTTAAATTTTCATAAGCATCTCGATCATTTCTCATCAAATAACACCTTTAATGTTTGAATTTTTGTGGCTCATTCATTGCTAAAAAAACATTTCTCTAAGTTAATCACTTTTTTTAAAGTTTTCTTAAGTAAAAGGAGATAAAAAGTTATTTGAATTTATAGAGTATAATGAAAGGAAAGACCTCACTTTCTTCCTTATAAAACCTCTACAATTTAGATTTTTTTTAACTGTTTAATAATAAAGATATATAAATAATCTTGAATAATGTCACTGACCTTTAGCTGAAATTTGTTACATGTCCTCATTATAATCTTATTAGAGACTCATGTGTTATTTTTAATTCAATAGTATATTTGACCCACATCCCAAAGGTAAATAGAAAGTACAGGATGATGAGTAAAGCTGGTGAAGGCCAAGGACCTGTTCCCTACCAGAACTTTGGACAAATCCCTTCCCCTCTCTGAGCCTTGGCTTTCTTACTTATAAAATGAGTAGGTTAGACTGAATGACCTTTATTGTCCTATCATACCACAATCAACACGTTAGTTTATAATTGTAAAATAGCAATTTTTGTGAAGGTAAAATGGATGTGAGATTCAGTGTGGATATGTTTTGCACATAGGCTTCACCCAAATTTAGTATAATAATTCTCATACAGAAGATAAAAAATGAACAAAGTAAATTTATAAACTCTGAGCAAGTTCATTTTCAGTTTCTAAAACAAAACACAATTCACTGTACAAAAACATAAATGTTGAATTAGACTAGCACTTGCCTTTATTTTTTTAATTAAAATAATCATGTATATTAGTATATAAAATATTTCTATATTATTTATATTTATTCATTTATTGATTTTTAACATTAATTTTAAAATTTCAAAATCCATATTCTTTCCTTCCTTCCAGCCCCTCCACCTGAACTGAGTGAGAGGGCAAGCAATAAGGTATGCATATATATGTGAAAGCGTACAAAACATTTCTAGATTAGCCACCTTACATACATAGAAAGAAACAAAGAAACAAATAGACAAAGGAAAGAAAAATAAAGTAAAAAATATGCTTGAATATATGTACTCAGAATTTATCTCTGGAGATGGACAGCATTTTTCATTATAAATTATTTGGAATTATCTTGGATCATTGAATTAATCAGAATAAGTATGTCTTTCACACTTGGTCATTGTTACAATATTGCTACTATGGTATATGATGTTCTTCCAATTCTGTTCATTTCATTTTCTACATTTTTTTTTAAACAGGATAACCATGGGAATATTTACAAATTACAGATTCTATTTGAAAGATGACAGTTTACAATACATGCAGAAGAAATTACTAAGAAACAATATTAAAAAAAACAATGGAATTGTCTCCTCTACATTAAACCACAAGGTATCAACTTTAGACCATCTTAAGATCTTTAAAATATTGAAAAACCACCACAAGAAATTAAGAAATCATATCTTTTGATTGGAGAGATGAATTTAAAAATTCCGTTCTATTCTGGCGGGAATAGCATAAATTAAGGGAATCAAGAAGAAAGGTGGAATAATTTAGGGGGAAAAGATGTATAAGGCCACTAACAGTTAATAAACATTTATTAAATATCTATTATATGTCAGGCACTATGCTAAGCACTGGGAATACAAATCAAAAAGATAATTCCTAACCTCCAGACTTACAAGCTTAAGCTTACAGATTTAACAATGAAAGATAGCACAAAAAAGGGAACTGAAAAAAAGAAATGGGGATGAAGAAAGAGTGGAGCTGAGTTAAAGAGTAACTGCCTTCGCCACTTCTTCAGGTAGAAGTTCTGGGCAGGAGGAACTCACTAATCATATATGATGGAGTCATGATAATAATTTATACATATAGAGCCTTAAAGTTTGTAAAGTGTTTTATATAAATTATCTCATTTGATCATTTGACCAGGAACTAAACAAAACCCATGGCAATATGGGATAGAAGAAAAAGTTTAATTTTGAATGAGTAGAAAACAGTAGCATGATTTAGCAAGAAATTGAACATACAGAATAAGGGGCAAAGATAAATTATAGAGTGTCCTCTCTTGATTTATCAGACAAAAATATGTACTTCCCTGTAATAAAGTTGGGAAAAGAAGGTGTTAAAGTCATCTTCATTATGTTCAGTCAGAATTGACAACAGATCATTCTGTGATTTGTACCAAATGTATTAGAAAATAGTCTCCCCAAAACAAATATTTTTCTCTCTACAAAGTTAACTCCAAAAATATTTAAATGTAGCCTTAACATCTTTCCTAATGTCTAGTTCTATGTCACTAATTGCCTACTGTATCTTTTTACCTATGTACATTAATATTCATCATGGCCAAAGCACAGACATCTTTCCTATTGAATTTTCTCTTCCTCCAAAATTACCTATTTTTGTTAAGGGCACTACTATCCTTCTAGTCACCCAGGTTCCAAATCTCACAGTTATCCTGACTCTTCTTTTTACGATCACTTACCATATTCAATCATTTGCCAAGTCTAACATTGTTTACAAGTATTTAAAGGTGTTTAAAGATCTGTAGTGATAAAGAACTCACTAGTTTTCAAGCCAACAAATTTTACTTTTGGGTTGCTCCTTTATATTGAAATGCAACATGTCATCCTGTTCTCATATCATCTTTTATGTGTAATTTAATTTAAATAAATGAAATTTTATTATATTAGATATATTGAACATTAAAATAAATATTAATAAATACAAAATCTTTCTCAAAAAAATCTTTCTCTCTTCCAAACTTCCCAGTTTCTGTTGAGGGTACAACAATAAAATGATAGTCTGAATGCATTTATTCCTCATTTCTACTTATTAAGCTACTTAGCTTCCTCCAAATTTCAGTGTAGATTTCATCTCCTATGCAAAGCCTTTCTGAATCTTACTATAGAGGTGATGAGGGGTTAAGCTAGGAGAGAGTCTTTGAATGGAGAGAAAAGGAAGGAGTCTTGAAGAGAGGTAATGGGTAAGGAAAGAGGATTATCTGTGGAAGAAGAAATAGTCAAGAATGACTTTTAGTTATGAATATGAAGGATAAGAAAGAATTTGTCAGTTCCCTCAACAGAACTGTATAATTTTGTAGGAAACTGGGGCTTGAAAAAATGTGACTGTAATATTCCATGTAATATTAAAATTTCTTTTTATAGATTAAAAGGAATATTAATATAATCAGAAATGGTATTGTTACAGATTAGCAGGTTTCAGTTCAATACTTTAAAAAGCCATCTAGCAATCAAAGCTGTCCAAAAATGAGACTGAGAAGTAGTTCCTCATCATCAATGGTGTTCAAGAGAATAACTATTCTTAGATAGCCAGATGGCACAAGTGGATAGAGTGCTTGGACTGGAGTCAGCAAGACCTAAATTCAAAGGTGATATCAGACATTTACTAGCTATATGATGCTTGGCAAGTCAATTAATTGCTGTTTGCCTCAGTTTTTCATCTGTAATATGGGGATAATAAAAGCACCTTCTTTCCAGGGTTGTTGTAGTACCAAATAAGATAACTATAAAATGCATAGCACAATGCCTGGCACATAGTAAGCATTATGTAAATGTTAACTGTTATTATTATTATTATAATTACTACTACTACCACTACTTGGAATCTTTTGCTGGTTAGCTTATTGTTCACATCATGCTCCCTACTTATGTGGTAATCCCCCAAAATTTTATTGTAGACCTCTTCTATGTTTATGCTCACTCCCAATAACCTCATTAGCTCCCATGGGTTTAAATTATAATTCCAAGCAAGTGACTCACAGATCTGTATATCCAGCTCCAGTATCTCCTCTAAATTTCAGACCCTAATCACAAATCATTTAATTGGACATTTCACACTGGATATTCTTGAGACATCTTAACTTCAACATGTCTAAAATTGAACTCATTTTCTTTTCCCCAAGTGCTTCCCTCTGTCAAAGACAACAAACCTCCCCATCTCCCAGGTCTTATCCTCCCTCTCCCTCACCCCCCGACTTTCTCACACATGTCATTTCTGTATCTACATGTGCTATATTCTCTAGCATTAGAATCCTCTTTCTAATCAGATATTTACACTTTACATTAGTTGAAACCCTCACTACCTCCTAACTAGTCTCCCTACCTGCCTCAAATCTCTTCCCAATCAAACCCATCCTAATTCCTGCTGCCAATGAAATTTTCCTTATGTGCAGGTCTGACCATACTATTCTGCTGCTTAGTCAGCTCCACTGGTTCCCTGTTGCCTCTAAAATGAAGTAGAAATTCTTCTGTTTAGCTTTAAAGCCTTTTACAAGCTGGCCCAATGAATTTTCCACTTTCATTGTCCATTACCTTCCTTTACTCTTTGATGTAATCAAACCGGTCTTTTCTCTTTTTCACACTTAAAAGACTATCTCTCACCTCAGTGTCTCTATATTGTTTTCTCAGCCTCCTGCCTGCAATGCACTTCAGCCTCACCTTTCCTCAGGAAAAGTGGAGAGGGAGGGAGAGAATCTGGAACTCAAAGTTTTAAAAAACAAATGTAAAAATTGTTTTTTATGTAACTGGGGAAAATAAAAATATTAAATAAATATTTTAAAATAGGGATTATTCATTATTCATATTCTCCCACTTGCACAGCGCAGTATCTAGAATGTAATATGTGCTTAATAAATCCTTGCTGATTAATTAATTGAAAGGATCTAAAACTTCAAGTAGATTCTTTACCATTTAGATCAGATGATGTCTAAAAGTCTTTTTTACACTAAAGTTCTACAAAAAACAATATTACTGTTTATCTGTAGTTGAGACAGAAATGTGAGCTCTTCTCTCACTTCTCATCTAATCCTGTTTTTTTGGAGCTAAGAAGTTAATTCACTCCACACTCAGTTGACTTTGTGAGCTGTTTTCTAATACTGGTCGAATCCCTAATGTGATTGATAGCATTTTCTTTTAGGTAATTTTTGTGTACCCTAAGATTATTTTATTTTCTAAGAGCTTTTAAATCTGAGAAATTCATTGCAAAATTACTTTTGAATGTGACTTTTATTTATTTTTTTCTCAATTGTATTTTATTTTTCTAAATATACTTAAAGATAGTTTTCAACATTCATTTTTGTAAGATTTTGTATTCCAAATTTTTCTCCCTCGCTTACCAGCAAGCAATTTGATATGTTAGGTTAAACATATCCAATCTTTTCAAACATATTTTCATATTTGTCCCCTATAAGAAAAATCAAACCAAAAGGAAAAAAAACAAAAAAATAATAGCAAACACACAAAAAAAGTGAAAATACTATGCCTCGATCCACATTCAGTCTCTATAGTTCTCTCTCTGGATGCATTTGCATTTTCCATCCCAAGTCTTTTGGAATTGCTTTGAATCATCGCCATGCTGAGAAGAGCCAAATCTATCATAGTTAGTCATCATATAATCTTGCTGTTACTATGTACAATGTTCTTTTAGTTCTGCTCACTTTACTCAGCATCAGTTCATGTAAATTTTCCAGGCTTTTTTGAAATCAGCCTGGTCATTTCTTTTAGAACAATAATATTTCATTACATTCATATATCTAACTTCTTCAGCTATTTCCCCAACAGATGGGCTTCCACTCAATTTCCAGTTCCTTGCCACTACAAAAAGATTACTACAAACATTTTTGCACATGTGAGTCCTTTTCCCTCTTTTAAGAGCTTTTGAGATACAGACCCAATAGTGACACTGCTGGATCAAGGAGTATGCGCAGTTTTAAAGCCCTTTGGGCATAGTTCCAAATTGTTCTCCAGAATAGCTTGGATCAACTTCACAACTCCACCGGTTTTCCCACAATCCCTTCAATATTTAACTTTATTTTTTCCTGTTGTCTTGACCAACCTGATAGGTGTGAAGTGGTACCTCAGGGTTTGTTTTAATATGAATCATTTCACAACTTTTATCAACAATCATTAGTGTCGGATATGGCTTTTAAAGGGGGATATTGTTAACATACAGGTCAGGTATCCCAAATACAAAATAAATTTTCCTTTTTTTTTTTTTTTTTTTTTTTTTTTTTTTTTAGTGTACACATATAATTTTAGACAATGATGCTACTCTGAGTTCTGATGAGCTAAGTGCTGTCCAGGAGTATCACATCTCCATCGCAAACATAGATTTTTTATGGGACTGCCTCAAACAAGGAGAACTCTTAAGTATTGAGAATTACAAATGCAATGAATCATCAGGACTCACTCTACTTCCTTTTGAAAGATCAAGCAGTTCCAGTAAGTGTCGTTATGAATACCTATTTTCATAGAAATCAGAAAATATGCTTCAGGTACTACAGAGAAAATGTAGGTACATTTATGCCTGTATACTGTTTAAATAGAATTATAAAATATATTCTTATAGGCCTCCTATGTCTTGATGATCCAAATTTTATGGGCCCTTATTTATTTGTCTATAGATATTCTTATCAAGCTATTCACAATTAAATTATGTTGAATAATAAATACATATCTTCTCTTCCAGGAGTGGACAAGGATGACTTGCATAGTACTGCAGAGAAGAATGAAGAGATTATGGAGCAGAATAAGTAAACTCTCATTTCGTTCTTTTTTTTTTTTTTTTTTTTTTTTTTTTTTTTTTTTTTTTTTTTTTTTTTTTTTTGCTAAAACAATTGGGGTTAAGTGTTTCCCCAGGGTCAAATAGCCAGGAAGTATTAAGTGTCTGAGGTTATATTTGAACATATTTGAAAGTCCTCCTGACTTTAGGGCTAATGCTCTATCCATTGCGCCACCTAGCTGCTCCAATAAATTGATTTGTAATCATCATGACTTTCTCTAGAGTTTAAAAAATTTTCAGCAACTTTTACTTACTTCACTAAACATCCATCCAATAGCAGACTGTTCCAGTCTGTAACAAGAGTTTGGTACATGCCCAAGCTACCTAAAATCGCGGTTCCATACAAATCTCAAGTCACCCCCGAGCCTGTGTCCAGAACCCTCTTCTCTCAGCTCCTCCTTGATGGGCCTAGGGTACCATGTCCCCATGACTTGGGCTACTAAGTTAAAGACTCCACTTTCTGTACTTAGAACTGAAAAGAACAAATAACAACTAAAAATGTTCCGCCTGTTGGGGCCGCAGGGTTTAAAAAGAGAGAAAGGTGGTTTTCAAATCTGCCCTCAGCTTGTTTCATGGTGGCTGTGCTCTGAGTGAATGAATCATTTACTCTTGGATACCATTGGAAAGAGAGATACTCTCAGGTAGTGTTAAAAACAAACAGTTCTGGCTACCAAACAGGTTCAACTACTAGCCATTGCAAACAGGCTATTCCCACTCCTGTGGTAAGCCAGTGCAGAAGGTCCATGCGTGAACCAGGTCTTCTGTCTCACAGAAACAAAACCCTGGCATCTCTCAGGTAAGCGTCTCCTTTTTAAGTAATTTGGGCCAGTGCCAAATCCTGTTATCAGTCTTTTGAGAGATTTTGTTCTACATGCAGTGTTCATTTGGCTCTCTGTTATTTAATGTATTTTACTTGAAGAACTATTGATTTATTTCCCAGCATTACAGGAGGTAGGTGGAAAGAGTACTGAAATAGCATTCACTAGATCTAGATTCTAATCCTAGCTCTACCAGTCTCTCTGCCACGACTAAATTACCTCGATCAAGGCATTTATTTATTCTCTCTCTTTAGATTCCACTAAAGTAAATATTGTCATCCTCCTGTCAAAGGATTTTGTGAGAATTAAGGTGCAGTGTTTTCTCAAATCCTATTTTAAACTTTTTACATAACTTATATATCAAAATTGTTTATTTTAGTCTTATATTTATTTTGAACCATAAGAGGAGGAAAAAGATTGAAAAGAGGATTATAATGAAGAGATAGATATAAAACCTATGATTTCATTGCTTCAGGAACCTCCTGAGAGAGAAAATTCTGTCTACTAAAGCAAGACAGCACTTTCTCTATAATTTAGAGTCTTACAATTGCCTAGAGCAGTGAGAAGTTTAAGTGACCTGTCCAGGGTCACTAAAACCAGGCTGTTTCTACAAATTCTCATTCTTCTTTACATTGTATGACATTTTTTTACATAAACTTCTCTAGGGAAAAATTTATCTCTGCCCCCTTACTTCTGTCTAATATACATATTCATGATGTTTTAATATATATAGGGTAGAAATGTGGATTACTTGGCAGTCTCAACCGTTGTGATAAAGCATAAATGGACAATAGAGACATGTCACTTAGGGGTTAGTCTGGTTCATTTCTAAAGATTCTTTACACTTCAATGGGATATGGATCGGTGTATTTATAAGTTAGTAAAAATATCAGAAAAAGGATTCTGCCATAAAAATTTTTATACCAATGCAAACTTCTGCTCAAAAACACACTTTAATATTTAAGAAATTATTGTTTATATTTCAGATTTTGTACAGAAGATGACGACATCACATATATTCCTCAAGATTTTGAAGTTGCAAAGTACAGCATCCTAGAAAAAGTGAGAACTTTAATTTCCAATATGTATAATTGTTTTAATATATTTTGTTTAATAATTTTCCAACTCATTTTGAAAGCTTCAATATCCTCAGCTCAAAGGATAGATTTTATAAAGCCATATAAAATTTTGACCACATTTGCATTTAGGAAAACAGTTTTGTTTTTTCAAAATCCAGGATTCCTCAAACGAAGAAAAACAGACATCAAAACACTGCTGCTTTATGGAAGGCTCAGGCCCCTACTGGGAGCTTGATACCACCTCATGGTTGGGTTTGTTGTTGTTGTTGTTTTAATTAAACTAGAATTGTGATTTTATCAGTGAAGGGAACTCCCAGGTAGGAACTTCCTTTATCGATGCCCATTGGAACTTTCTCTGTAACTCTAATCTGGGAAAGCTGAAACATGGAAAGGTTCATTGACTTTCCCCATGGCTCACTACTAATATATTTCAAAAACAGTTCTTAAGAACAAGGGGGAGGAGGGGATTATTCCAGGTCAGCACCAGTACTCATTCCTTGGAGTTGCTAGACCTCCCTTCTGTTTAATCTTATTTGCATCTGAAAATTGTTTCACAGAAATTTACAAACCTCAGATATTGTAAATCCAATAACATTCTTTAAAAAACAAGAAAGTAAACCTCTTCATATGTATGTATATATGCATTTTGTGTCTATGTGTGTATATATATGTATATGCTTATACATATATAAAAACATAAAATGTGACATGATTTAAAATACCATACTGTGCCTTTTCCAGATTAAATCAGAGGGAGAGAAAGAAGTGGTGGTGGTGGAATTGCAGTGCTTCCAGGAGCATCCTGAATTTTCTTTTCTTGTATCTTCCAATCTTTTGCTGGAAGGTGGTATTAAGGTATTTGTCTACTTTATAGGTGCTCATCATTTGCTAGAGTCCATATCCTAGACATGTTTTGTCAACAAATCACCCTATTAGCTTCTTAGAGCTTTACTAATCAACAGTTTGATACAAAAGAATTGTATAATACAATTATTATGGAATTCAGATTCTTTATTTTTGTTAGAATTTACCACACATTCAAAAATTGTGGGGGAATTTCCTGTCTCTGTCCCTACTCATTTCATATACAGTAGTGCAATCTTTGACTGCCCCTGAACAATTAGGAAAGATAGTATGAGGTTATCATCAATGATAACCATAACTTATTAGATGGGAGGATTGTGGAACAGTAGAAAATTACTTAGAGAAGATAGCAGTATTTTGAATATTGCAAATTATTTGCAGGCTTGTTTATAATGGTTAGGATTAGAATAAGGGATGGGCCTATGATTTCATCACCAGAGATAACTCCCCTGACAATGTAAGAAAACACCTTCTCTGAACATGATAATCTGGAGCTATAAAATATCACTAGAAGAAACTTGCATGAAAATAGTACTTTTTGTTTGTTTCAGATAGAAATTTGGATTTGTTGAAAGTGTTATATAATTCCTCAAATGCAACTTTCTTTTCACCTCTTGGTGGGCATTTATTTATTATCCATCTCAGTAGCTTTCTGAGATATATGTACTGACTAAGTACTGACAGCTCTAATTGTCACATGTGCAACTTTATATTAGTCTCAACAATGATCATCCTGCATCCACTAGATTTTTCTGTTCTAGATAATTAGACTTGGGTCTTTAGAATGATTATTGTTTTCATTTAAGAGGCTCTGCAATGTTCTAATGTAAATTACAGTCTTGTAGTGATTGAGGAGCCTCCTGAGGGTATCCTCTATGGAGCTAGGCATGAGCACTGGTCTCTTTTATGGGACATATGCTCTCACCCCATGCTGTTCCTTATTGAGATGATACACAAGCTCCTGATTACTCACTAGTAACATGAGATATATTGAAGATGATTTGCTACAGAGTCAAGAGATTCCACTCACTTAGTGGGCTAAAAAAATTGTCGGGAAGAACCAGCCTCATTTGTATGTTTTATGACTCTTCCAGTGCTCCGTCTATTGGGACTTCCAGAAAAGGGGAAAGGAGAAATCATTACTGTACTCTGCCACTGGGGCAATGGGGAATTTTTTTATGTAAGCAAGAAAATGTGATGGCCAAGAACCCAAGGACTTTGCTGTCATCTTCTGAAGCTTTTTATTTTCTTCTCATTGGTTTATTTCCCCTTTCTCAATCTGTAGCTGCGTACTTGTCGGATTGAACTAGAATCATCATAAATCAATTTTGTGGCAATAAAGATGTGTCCTATATAATTAACATTATTACAGAATGAGATATTCCGCTTAAGTAAATTTTCTAGACACCTGAAACTTGCCCCCTTAAGAACTGGAAATTTTTAATTTTGGATATTTAATGGATTTCCTTATGAAATACATTAAGTATTTGTCTGGCTTAATAAGCAATGTACTTAAAATATAATTTAACACTTTCTCAAGATCATTATTATGAATATCAACTAATATGCTGTTATGATATAGTGTCAACTAATATGCTGTTATGATATAGTGATACATTTGGGACTTTTTTCTTTTTCTTTTTTTTTTTTTTTTTTTTTTGCTGAGGCAATTGGGGTTACGTGACATGCTCAGGGTCACACAGTTAGGCAGTGTTAAGTGTCTGAGATCATATTTGAACTCGGGTCCTCTTGACTTTAGGGCTGGTTTTCTATCCACTGCACCACCTAGCTGCCCCCTGCCACCTAGCTAGTCCTACATTTGGAACTATTAAATTATAAATTAACTATAAAGATGTTTGCCCCTACAAAATCCTAAACCAACAGATCCTAGGTTACTTTGCTTTAATTCCTTTTTATTTTTTTTATAGTTTTTCTATCGTTTATTTGCTGTCAGTTGTCATTTCTTGCTCTTTATTGGTATTCCTGTTTGAGGAAGTTCTTTTTTCCCTTCCTTCTTCTCTTGCAATTGTTATTTTAATCTGCCCAGAATTGGGAAACCATATAGCTGAATTTATTAGACTTGTATGTTAAAAAATGTAAATAGGCATGAGCTCTGATATGTAGACTTTGAAATCTATTTTGGGGGCTTAAAAACATTTTTTGTTTATCTGACAATTTTTGGATGTGTTCCAGATAGTTGAGATTCCTGAATAAGTGACTACTAGGTAAATAAAGAGCTTTTATTCTAACACTTTGATATATACTATAATTCACAGACTAGGAGACATTTATCTAGAAAGAACACATCTGAAGATGCAAGTGAATACTATGAAAGTTATGTTGAAGAATTGAAGAAACAAGGATTTCTGGCATCAGAAAGTTTTCCACCTGAAGCAAACCTACTGGCATCTGAGAAGTTACAAGCAGTTAAATTGATTTATTTTTTTTTTTTGGTCTGATCACAAATTATTTAAATAACTTATTTTAATATATTTAAGATAAAAGATATTTAAGTGAAAAATTGACAAAATAGAAAATAATTTTAAAGGTAGGGGGAAAGCTTATAGAAACAAGAACTTATTTATCTTAGCATCATGAAAAAAGTCATAATAGCCAAAGGGGATAATCTGCAACAACCTTAACTTATTGGTAATGTATATATATATAGCAAACTCTACTTGGTTTCAATAATTCTATAAGATATGTAAGTATATGTCTTTTTTAACCAAAACACCATTAATATGAGTAAGAAATACCCATAAGTGTAAAGGGAGGACCTAAAGCCAACAAATCTAAGGAAAATAGAAGGGAAAAGAAAGAACTAGAAAAAAGATGAGGAAAGAAGGAAAGCATGAGAAAATAAAAAAGCATCAGGATGAGGAGCTGTAGAATGCCACAAATGTCTATGTTAGTTCTCCTACTCGAGGCCATAATTATGATTTTTTTTTATCCCCTTCTCATTCTCAAGTTGGTTTTAAACGTGTGCACTTTTGTAATTTGAAGGGTTTTTTGTTTTTTTTTTTTGGTTCTAGTTGATGTTGGAGGATGTGTTAAATGGAGATACTATAAGTGAAGAAGTGAGTAATTTAGTGGAGTTGATTTGGGTAGAAGCTCTTGGTCACCTGGAAAACATTCTTCTCAAGACAGCAAATAGCATCAGCCTAAATGATGTAAGTCAGTGATTTTGGGAAAATATGTTCTACTTTAAAAATATTTTGTTTTCATAATGGCAACTTAAAACATAATAATTAGATCCATTTGTAGTATATGCTGACTGAAGTAAAATTCTGCCTGTGGTGTAGAAAAATAGTTATTAAGTTAAAATCATGGTGAGGTTCCCTGGTTGAACAATATTTCTTAATAACATGATAGTTAATAAAATGGAAACAAAGATGTATTTTAATAGCATAGCATAGTGTATTAGTAAGCACCATATACCATGAAAACGAAAAGAAAAAAATTTCTGAGCAATTCTATGGCTGCTAATTTAATAGATATAAAATTTCACTGGCCAGCTTATTTAGTGGGAAGGATACTTTGGAGAAACTGACTTATTCTGCTTAGATTCATAAGAGACTGATTTGTACAATAAAGCTAATTTAGTAATTTCTAACTATTTCTTACCAGTAGAAAACCCTTGGTGATAATTATTATATCTTAGCTTTTTGAAAATAAATTTGATATATCTTAAGTTCTCAAAGGTCCTAACAGCAAAGCATAAGTACTGAGGTTTTAGGTGGAAAGATTTTGAGTACATATTTGGAAATGGATTTCTATGACTGTCACCCAAGTATGAACTTAGCCAAAATGGTTCATACCTATGGACGGACCTCCAGATGATTTACTTTGGTTACATACATAAAATAATCTGAGGCAAGGGTTCCTTATATAGATTCTGCTAACTTTTTAAAAAATATTCTGGCAATTGTATTTCATTATTCTTACTTTACTTTGTAATTCTTATGTGTTTTATTTTATTCATTTAAAAGCATTTTTCTGAGAAGGAGAAGGCTTCAGAGGTCTGTGACATAAATAAGTTAAGGTTTCTTAGAGTGAGGTATAGCTCTCAACCCCTCTTCTGATGACTCACCTATCCTTGATGTATTGAAATTGTTTTTGTACTTGTGTTTGTGTAAATAACTTTATGTGCCACATTTTTAATAGGATCCTTCATATTCTACTCTGTAATAGTTCTATTATTGTTCTTAAGCATTTGATTCTGACATCTTTCTGAATTTGTTTGAAAAGTAAGTCTCCTAAAAATATAATATTTGTGAAAAATTGGTATCATAATTCTTCTCTCTAAACTGAGTCCAATTTGTTGCTTTCATCTTCAGAAAGAATAGTTACAATGTGGCTACCAAAGATTTGGTTGTTTTTTGCTCTATTTATCAAGGTTTCATTTTTATAATATTTTATATTAAAGGTAAGCAAAGCTGAGGGTATTCTACTTCAAGTTAAGGCAGCATTAAACAAGGGTGAAACCACAGAAGAGTTGAGAAAGATGATGTCAGAATTCTACCGACTTATACCTCACAGAAATTCAGAAGATGAAGTTAACAAAAGACTATTATCTAAGAAAGAAGATCTCTGCCAGGTACTACTTTGAAATTTATAGCTAAATTTAGATATTAAAAAACATATATGACTTCTATGAAGACTTAAAAATTTTTTTGATGAATGGATTCTTAAGTTCTTTAAGTGAGATTTTTTTAAATCTTCATAAATATGTTGATATACTAGTTCAAATATGTCTGTAAAGGCTCCATATTAAAAAGAATGGAGAGGCAGTGTGGTGTAATAGAGAGTTTGTCTTATAATCAAAAAGAACTTGGTTATAGTGTGAAACATGCTGACTACATGACTTAATCTCTCCAAATTCTAAGCAAGACTTTAAAACTAAAGAGTGCCAACCTACATTGGTAGAAGGAATTTCCTCACATGAGAATATTCTTACCAATAAAATTGCAGGCCCGGCCCTGTCCTTAACTCTCTTGTAATAATTTCCTTGAAATAAGTTGCTAATTACATGATCTTTGTCAGGTTCAGCTTCCTCATTTATCAAACAAAGAATTAAACTATATAATTACTAATATCCAGATATAAGATTTTTATGATTCAGTGAATATCATAAAAATAGAAGCTTCTCTACATGGCCTATCATTGTGTTTGAGGCCAATTCTGAAGATTTTTAAGTCACTGGTTATATACACTATTACTAAAAATGGTAATTATCTAATGGGACTGGCTTGTTGCCTTGAGTCTTCATATCTACAAAGCATTCAGCTCAGGAAACTGAGTATTAAATTTTCTCTTTCATCCTCATTTTATTCTCAAATATTCATTCAACTGATTCAACAAATATTTATGGAAAGCACAGTGCTTTAAAGGCACAGAGTATGCAAGTAGATATAAAGATGAGTAAGAAATGATCTCTGCCCTCAAAAGGTTGTAAAATAGAATAGATAAGTTGTAAATGTATGTCAAGATATAAAAGAACAAAAGGAACAGCTAAATGATGCTAAGTGGCAGATAATAGAAAAAGGATGGGAGGGGAAAGAAGGACCCAGCAGTTTGGTAGAGAAGGTCCTGTAGGCCTGTATAGAGTTAATTGTAGCCTGGAGAAGAATGAAGGCCCATTTGACCTGTGAAAGTAGAGGTCCTATAAGAAATTGACCAAGACGGAAGGTTTTTCCAGTGAGAAAAGTAGTGAAGGGGTAGAGAGGTTTCTACACCATGGTAGAGAAAGTTTTAAAGAGAGAAATGTCTAACCATGGATCAAGTCATTTATCCTCCTTGATTTTCAATTTGGTCATCTAGAAAATGAAGAGGTTGAAATTAATGGTCTCTGAGGTCTCTTCCCCCTCTAAATCAATGATCCTAGGATCCTATATGACTGGGTCTCAATATGCCAATAGCAAGAAAGACAGATTAATCAAGCAAATTTTCTTTACAAAATTTGTGTGTATTTTTCTTCTTAATTATTAAAAATTAAAAGCATATATATATATATGCATTTATATAATATGCCCTCACTATGTGGTAATTTTAGTACTTTATAACTATTTCTTTCTACAGCTCATAAGAGATGTGATTAATGTCAGTGAAGCAAATCTCTCAAGATCTAACCCACCTTCTCTTGCCAAATACCGAGCTCTAAGATGCAAAATTGAGCACGTTGATGAGAATACTAGAGAATTTTTCAAAGTTAAAGAAGAAGTATTACAAAAAAATTCTGGGTGAGGAAAAGAGTTAGTTTTTTGCATTACATAATTACATGATAGTATGTCAGATGCATCTGAAGAGTACCATACATACTACCAGAATTGGTAACAGGTAATTTCAATAAAATCCTGATTGTTAGCCTGGTGTTGCTATTAGATTTCTTTCTTTTCTGATATCAGCAGTTCCTTTGATCTTCTGTGTTTGGTTTCCTGCCTTATTAATACACCTCCCATTTTCTTTTTTGTCACATTCACATCCCTGAGATTTTAAAAAATCAGAACATTTGAGCCTTATGTGTTATAACTCATTAATCTCTAATTAATTATTACACAGGCAGTTTCCTTTAAAAAAAAATCAGGATTAAAAACAAAGAGAAAAGGATGGGACTGCAATTTGGATTTGGATTTTGTTTTTTCATTTTAGCGTGACATGAAAAAACTAGAATTGTAAACGTGGCAAAAGCACACTTGGAAACTGACTCTCTATCCTATGTATTTTGTTCTATCTCCTGTCATTTTCTAGTTTTATGATGCATTGTGGTACAATGAAAAGAGGGCCGGATTTTGCAGTCAGAGGAGCTTGATGCCAATGTTGGCTTTGCTGCTTACCTTACTATTTACAACACTTTGGGAAAATCTCTAAAGTCCATCCTATGATGCTATTTACAGTTATCTTTGCAAGAAACTTCTAATTCATGAGACCACAATGTAGATTCTGGAAAAGTATTGACCTTTTTGGCTATATATAATCTACCTAACTACAGGCAAAGGATATGCTTCTATTTATCCAGTTTCTCGATACAATCCTCCTAAATGCCATAATCAATTAATGCCCAGGTATTTTATATAATATTGCAGTAAAGGGTGTTTTTTTTTCTATCACTTTTTGTTGGTTCTTCAGAATACTCTTTAGGAACACAGATAATTTTTGGCCTAAACAGATTTGATGTGTAATTAAGCTTCATTTTTTCATTTGCTCTTTACTAAAGTCCCTTACCAGAGTTTCTAAAGATTAATAGGAGGCTACCATAGCAACAATGTGGGTCTTTGAAATTCCCACAAAGTTTCAGAAATAATATGACCTTTCTAGGGGCAGCACAATCAGAAGTTTGAAATTCATCCCAAGGAAGGGTCAAAAGCCAGGAAGTGTCTGGCAGTCATCCCTAGTAATCAATAAAAAAATGAATTTTACAATTATGAATAATGTGAGTTGACTGAGTTTTCTGGGTTACATAGTACATGGAGTAAAGTACATTATCTGGTAATGCAGCACTAGTTTATGGTGCTAATGGCCTTCAAACGGCAAGAATTTATTTAATTTTAAATGATTTGAAGAGAGCAAATGAATTTTCAAGGGAATTATTCTTGGAATATTGTCCCATGGATACAAAATATTCATGAAAAGCTAGAATCAGTACTCATAATTTTAACAACATACACCACATTTTGATGCCCATTTTCTTTTTTTTTTTTAACATAGAAATTTATTTATTTATTTGTTTGTTTTTTGAGACTTAATAGCCTTTTATTTACAGGTTATATGTATGAGTAACTTTACAGCATTAACAATTGCCAAACCTCTTGTTCCAATTTTTCACCTTTTACCCCCCTACCCCCTCCCCCAGATGGCAGGATGACCAGTAGATGTTAAATATATTAAAATATAAATTAGATACGCAATAAGTATACATGACCAAACCGTTATTTTGCTGCACAAAAAGAATCATACTCTGAAATATTGTACAATTAGCTTGTGAAGGAAATCAAAAATGCAGGTGTGCATAAATATAGGGATTGGGAATTCAATGTAATGGTTTTTAGTCATCTCCCAGAGTTCTTTCTCTGGGCGAGTGTTCAGTTCATTACTGCTCCACTGGAAATGATTTGGTTGATCTCATTGCTGAGGATGGCCAGGTCCATCAGAACTGGTCATCATATAGTATTGTTGTTGAAGTATATCATGATCTCCTGGTCCTGCTCATTTCACTCAGCATCAGTTCATGTAAGTCTCTCCAGGCCTTTCTGAAATCATCCTGTTGGTCATTTCTTACAGAACAATAATATTCCATAATATTCATATACCACAATTTATTCAGCCATTCTCCAACTGATGGGCATCCACTCAGTTTCCAGTTTCTAGCCACTACAAAGAGGGCTGCCACAAATATTCGTGCACATTCAGGTCCCTTTCCCTTTATAATCTCTTTGGGATATAAGCCCAGTAGTAACACTGCTGGATCAAAGAGTATGCACAGTTTGATAACTTTTTGAGCATAGTTCCAAATTGCTCTCCAGAATGGTTGGATTCGTTCACAACTCCACCAACAATGCTTGATGCCCATTTTCAACAAATACGTCTACCTTCATCTACCATAAATATAGTTATTTATGTGTGATCAAAGGACCAATATTAAATAGAATAAAAATAAACACATCCTGTAGAGGTTCATAAGTAGTCATTTGCTTAACTTTATTTTATTTTGTAAAATCTCTTTTGTGTAGAGTTGACCAAGTCTTTTTTGAGTCTTTTTTGTGAGTTACTAATATAGTCTGAAGGTTCCTCTCATAATTTTTGCAGGAAGAATCTAGTGGACATCTTAAACATATATCGAATTGGCAAAGTTCACGAAACAGTGGAATTTCAGAGCAAGCTTGGCAATGTTCAGTCCTTATTACATGGAACACCTGGGAGAAATATTGTTGGAATTCTTTCCCGGTAATAATATTCTATCTTTATTTCATCCAAAATTTTTAAATTTATGTTAAAGTCTTTCATACTTAAATAAAAAGTCCCTTTACTTGTTCCTAAGAATTATTTTCATCTCAGTTCTATAATGATTTTATTATCACATATATAGGAAGTCTGATGGGAAAATCAATCTTTTCTTTAAAACATTTCAAACAAGGAAAAATTCAGTATCTTTGTTATTCAAATAGATTTTTTAAAATTTAAGTTTAAAAATAATACAAAATAAGAATTTTTAGTTACACCATTGATACATCAGTGTTGATATATGTTGATATATAAATATATTTGTTGATATGTTGATATATGATTATATTTGTGTAAATAACATATATATAATGAGATTATTTGAGTATTTGAGATCATTTAAATTAACCATTCTATTCCCATTTATTTTAAACCATAAGAATATTTTTATTAGAAAATGGAAATGTCTTTATTTTTCAACCAACTGAACAATTTGAAATTCTTGTCTTTTTTGCATTATGGACACATAATCTTCTCATTTGTATCACAAACAGTTTGAAGAAATTTAGAAGAATTTGTGAATAATTGATTGGTTTTCTCTGAGCCACACAGAAATTAAATAATAAAAGAAAAGGATTTTTTTTTTTAATTGAAGAAAACTGCCCTCAGTGTTATGGGAAACGAAATAGGGAGAGCCTTCAGGCAGAGAGATTAGTTAGGTTACCATTTCTATAGTCCAAACATAGAATGATTATATTAATTCTCTTGTGTGAACAACTTTTTAGTTTAAGTTGTACCCTGATCTCTTTCCCCCCATAATTAACTTGAACTATATCAAGATTTGTTTGGTTTGTTTTTTTTTAATTGTTTGTCTATGAAGTACAATTTTCTTTTTTTTTTTTTTTTGGCAAGGCAGTTGGAGTTAAATGACTTGCCCAGGGTCACACAGACAGGTAGTGTTAAATGTCAGACAAGATTTGAATTCAGATCTTCCTGACTCTCGAACTGGTCTTTATATATCTTTGTGTGTGTGTGTGTATATATATATATATATATATAATTGTGTGTGTGTGTGTGTGTATATATATATATCTTTTTATTTTTCAAAAAACATACAAAGATAGTTTTCAACATTCACACTTTCAAAACCTTGTGTTGCAAATTTTTCTTCCTCTCTCTTCTGTTATGGGCCAGAACTTTGAACTTGAAGCAAAGGATTCTTACAAGGTATTAAGTCAGTGGAATTGATAGAGACAATAGTTATCTAATTTAGCATGGTTCAATATGATTGATTTAATCCTACAAGGAGATGTTATGGGCCAGAACTTGAAACAAAGTACTAAATGGAATTGAGAAGACAATGTTTAAATCTAGTTTAGCACTGATTAAATCCTACAACAAATAAGGTTTCCTAGTGATATAATAATTGATTTGTTCTTAGTGTACAGCATATAAGCAAGAAACTCTCAGGGCCAGAAGAGACAAACGCACTAGAAGCTCTCTGAGGCAGAGACAGATTCATTCCATCTTTCACCTTTGTGGTGGCTGCAGGCTGAAGCACAAACCTTTGCATTCAGAAAGATTCAGAGGTCAGAGAAGGAGGCAGGAGCTCAAACTCTCAGAACCAAGGAGAGAGATAGGTCTCTAAGAAAACTAGCTGAGCCCCAAGTGAAGGAGATAGGACTTTGAAGGAGACAATAAAGGATTTGGACTTGTAACACCTGGCTCTACTCATTTGGTGATTACCGTACTGAAACAAAGGCTGTCGGGAGGCGCGCATTTAGGGTTAGGGTCTAACCCAGAGACACCAAGAAAATCTCAACAGAGAACATTACATTTTAGAAAGAATATTATACTCTTCGCCTCCCCTGGACAGCAAGTAATCCAATATAGGTTTTAAACAGGTGTAATTCTTCCACACATATTTCCACACTTATCATGCATGCTGTGCAAGAAAAATCAGGTCAAAAGGGAAAAAATGAGAAAGAAAAAAAACAAGCAAGCAAACAAAAACAACAAAGATGAAAATACTATATTGTGATCCACACTCAGTGCCCACAGTCTCTCTAGGTGCAAATGGTTTTCTCCATCACAAGACCACTGAAACTGGCCTGAATCACTTTATTGCTAAAAAGAGCCATGTCTGCCATAGTTGATAGTCACATAATCTTGTAATTGTATACAATGTCCTCTTGGTTCTAGTCACCTTACTCAAAATCAGTTCATATAAGTCTTTTCAGGCTTTTCTGAAATCAGCTTGCTGATAATTTTAATATTATTATTATATTCCATTACTTAAGTCTAAGATGTAATATATTTTCTTCCCATGTATATGACTATGACATTCTTTCTTTGTATAGAGGATTGCTATTACCCAAAAGATTGGTTGAAGATCATGGAATAGAAAGAACAGATTTTGGAAATCTTGGTAATGGAATATATTTCAGCGATTCTCTCAGGTCAGTACAGTATTCTCATCTGTGGTTCTCTCTCTCTCTCATTATCAGTGAATAATTGAGAACCCACTAGATACTTTATTTTTTTTCTGTGTTGTTTGTAAAATTTCGTCCCAAGTAACAAATGTACTGAATATGACTTTAAGTCTTTGGGTTTTTGGGTGTTTGGGGAGTATGTGTGTGTGTGTGTGTGTGTGCATGCACGTGCGCGTGTGCCTATGTCTGTGCCTGCACTAGTATACATACCTGTTTGGAGGAATGCTGTATCATCCTCTTTTACCCTAGATGGAAGAGTCCAGACTGCCACAGTCTTGACTCTATCATGGATCATTATAAAATCTTTTGCCTGCTCAGTTTTTCTAATCCAGACTACTTCCCTCCTCCTTAGGCAGATTGGTGGCCTTTACACTGGGGTTTCACATCCTAATGCAGGCCTTAGTACAGAAAATTTTTAGCTTGAGCCCCCTGCAGCTCAGAAATTTTAAACTCAATTCCTCAGCCTCAGCCTCCCCAGCAATAAAGACTACAAATAGGTACCAACAATTCTTTCTTATGTCTTTTGTTTTCATAGATTTAGGGGGATTGGGTTTTTAATTTACTATTAGGTTATTTACCATTGTACATGTATTGTATACATAATCAGACTAGAAGGAAAAGCTATTTTTCCCTTAATATGCTTACTTAGATTTATCTTTATGTAAACTAATTGGTTGGCAATTGGGGTAGGAGGAAATGTAGTACAATTTAGTTAGCTCCCCCAAATCATTTTTTCTTACAATGATAATTAAGCCAGTTTTTTATAGGTAAACTACCAACGAGACTATAACTTTTTAACTCTTAAGAAAAACTAATTAATTAGCCATGATTAATTAAAATTAATTGATTATAAAAATTTTCACCAATAAAAATAATCAATCCCTAGTGAACTTTCTCTGTCTTCTTTCCTTTATTTCTTTTTTGAGCCATATTTACTGGTTATTCTAGTCTCAAAGTGAAACTGGTTATTATTGGTTGTAAAATATGAACGTATTGGGTTCAATTATAGCAAAGACCTCTGTTGTTTCATTTATGTCATTTAAAAAGTTGGTGTAATCTGGTGCTTTTGAATTTTTTTCTTCCAGTGTAGCTCCTTGAAAAGTTCTATATGCTATGAGCTCAAACTCCACCCCTTAGTTTTGCTATAAAGAGTAAATATACCTCAAAAAAAAAAAAAAAAAAAAAAAAAAAAGGAAGGAAGAAGAAAACAGCAATTTGCTTGGATTTCATAAATTTTTAATAATTTTTTTACTAATATAACCAAGTCCATTGATAAGATGTTTACATTTTTATAATGCTCTTAAAGGCATACAAAATGGCATTTTTTTTTTTACATATAGTACAGGCAATAAATATTCACAACCAAATAAAACAAATGGCACTAGATTCCTAGTTGTTTGTGATGTTGCCCTTGGATGCTGCATAAATTTGCTTAAGCGAGATTCATCATTAACTGAACCACCACCAGGTTATGACAGTGTGCATGGAATTCGGAGAACAGAACAGATCATCTCAGACTTTGAGGTATTTATACTTTGATGCATTCAGGGAATCTATTGAATATTTTTAAAAGGGTCTTTAGTTATTCTAGCTCCTTGAATCAAATATGTTGATGTTGAAATTGAAACAATCTAACAAACATGTATTAACTATTCATGACAAAAGAACACTCTACTAGGCCTTGGGGCAGATGAAAAATTTAGATCAGACACGATCTTTGCCTCAAGGAGATAGTAGAAGTAGTATTAAATAGACTTAAAACTATAAGGCAACTCAGAAGTTATGTAGTCCATTTGTTTCCCCCACCCCTATATTATATTTATATTTTATATTTGAATCCTAGAAAAAGTAAATGATTTGCTCAGTGATCTTGCCAGCATGGGCTAGCATGGGGATTTAAATCTGGACTCTTTCACTACAAACCCAGAACTCTCTCCATTGTACTATACTGCCTTCTAAGTTGATGAGACATGATTATACATAGCTATAATGCTATTTTAAAATGCTATTTTATAGCAAGTGCATTAAAGGCAAAGAAAAGTGTTCTATATGAGAACTAAGGGGGAAGGACATTGTTCATTGAAAGATCAGAGAAAACTTCCTTAAGAAGTTGTGTTTTTATGCTGAAAAATTATCCATGCATATATCTTGTAAATAAAAAGCTATAATAAAAAAGAAGTTGAAATTTAAAGGATAAATAGTAATTCCACAGGTGAAATGGAGAAAAGAAAGTTCACAGGAGAAAGGAATTATATAAGCAAAGCCTTAGAGACACAAGAGTACATTGTGTATTTAGGGGGCCAGGAAGTAATTATTTGGCTGAAATGCAAAAAATAAGGTAGTGAGATGGGGACAGGGATTTTATTTGAATATGAAATTCTCAGGTGGGGAAACTCCCTCTTCCATGTTGGTAACTTCAATCTCTTTTACCCTCCTCTTAACTTTTTATTGATGCTTTAAAAAAAATATATATATATATATATCATCATAATTTCCTCCAGTATCCCTTTTTCTCTCCTTCTCAAAGAGTCATCCAGTATAACAAATAGTATTTTTGAAAGAAAAAATAATTTTTAAAAAGAGGGAAAATGTTAGTATAACTTCAGTAATTTTCTAGAGAATTATCTAGAGACAATCAGTATGCATTTCAGAGGCAGAATTAGATCCCCTAGTCTTTCTGACTTCAAAATTCATTCTTTGTCCACTATTCTATACTACCTGGAAGGGAGCATAATATAAGGTTGAGTTGGAAAGAGTTTCTTAAAAAGTATTTCTCATGCTATCTTCTTTATATCTTCAGATTTTTTTTCTATCATTACACATTTATGAAATCCACATCATCATAGGTTGACTATACTAACAGCTTATACATTTATATTCACAAACATATATATATATATTAAGGAAACATCTGCTACTGTGATTTTTTCCACTGATTTATTAAAGATTTTATTTTACTTGCCCTAGGATGATGAATTTGTTATATATAAAACCAGTCAAGTTAAAATGAAATACCTTGTTAACTTTTGTATGAGTGGAGACCGAATAAAGGACTTTTGTCCTTGTGTAAATTCTGAGTTGGAGGAAAATAGACCTGAGCTTTTAAATGATAATTCACAACTTAAAGGTAAGAGTCTCTAAGGAATTCATTCATTTTTTCAATACATTTACAAAGTGCTTACGTTTGATAATATTTACAGAAATTTTACCTCAAATCTTAGGCAAAAGACTCTTCATTTGATATAGGAAACCTAGAGTCTCAAATGCAATGAAGTGCTAGCTTCAACTATTCAACTATGTTGGAAAGTTTATTTCATCAATCTTATATATATATATACAGAGAGAGAGCGCTTATATAATCTTAATGAAAGACTGTCTCCTTTTAGGCCCAACCTAGCTACATTCAGAGATGTGGAACACTCAGAGGTTGGCCATTTGCTGATGAAATTTTGGGGCAATGGAGACCCACAAAACAAAGAAAACTATAAAATGACCCTAAACTTTGTGTCCTTTTTTTCCCCCTTCTCCAGAGAGAGTACCAGTGTTAGGAAACTGCTAACTTTGTTAATGTTATGTTAATTTATTTGTTTTATTTGTTAATGTTTGTTAATGATGTTAAGAATCATACTTTTTAGATTGTTTATAAGCCTTGATTATTGGTACTTTGTTAAAAAAAATCTTTTGGGGCAGCTAGGTGGCACAGTGGGTCTCAGACACTTAACACTTCCTAGCTGTGTAACCCTGGGCAAGTCACTTAATGCCAATTGCTTCAGCAAAAAAGGAAAAAAATCTTTATTCAAAATACTACTGGAAGAACTGAATCATACCAATCTTGATATTCTCATTATAAACAAAACCAAAAGACAAGAAAGTGGTTATAAGGAAGATAGAAAAAGCACTGAAGAGAATAAAATTGGAAAAAGTAGGAGGATTAGAGTAAGTATAGCAGAAGAGGTAGAGGGAGCACAATGGTAAAGTTCTTGAAAGGTTTATTTTTAAGAAATCTGAAGGAACAGAATAGACTAAGGTGTGAGAAGCATGTCAGACCTGATTTCCAAAAAGGGCAACTAATTATGAATGTAATGGAATACTATTGTGCTATGAGAAATAATGAGAAGGCCGATTTCAAAAATAAAAAACAAAAAACCTATAAAGACTTACATGAACTGATGCTGAAGGAAGTGAGGAAAATCAGGAGAACATTGTGATGAGGTTTAGATTTAGGGAACCAAAATGAAATTAGTATTTCTGGTGGTCAGGGAGTTAAATGATAAGGTCTAGTGGCAGGTTCTGGGTTCAGGGAACCAAATGGAGAGGTTTGGCTTCCCTGTACCCTCTTGGGATTTGGTGCAAGATAGGGAGTTTTGGGGACTCCCTTCTGGCAGCACAGAGATTCTCAGTAAGGAATTTACAAACCTGAAAACCTAGATTGATAAAAGAAGTTTATTACAGGGATTGGAAGTAAGGTTAAAAGAGAGGCATAAAGTCTGGTTAGGGAAATAGCTGAGGATAAGGAGAGGATAACACTGGAAAAGAATATTATTCCAGTGGATAGATCTGTGGAAAATGGAGTTTTGGGCTAAAAATGCAGTTCTCAGTGGACAGAAAGTCCTGGCAGCTGAGTAAGCCACCAAAATTCATCTGCAAAGGTCTTAGTTGATGGAAGCTCATTATATTGGTTGTCTTGGTGAGGGTTGGGAAACCCTAACAGATCAGAACCAGTGGGGGCTGGGCAATCCAAGCAAGTCTGAATGGGGGCTGGAACAACCAGAAGCAGATCAGAACCAGTGGGGGCTGGGAGAGCCCAAGTTGGCTCAGATCCAGTGGGGGCTGGGACAAGCCCGGATCTCCTATTGGAATTCAAAAGGATGCTTTTGACCAGGATTTGTGAATCAAAGGCCCTGGTATCTTGGACTGATATGCCTCAGCCAGGAGAGACTGGGAATCTGAAAGGAATCACACAACCTGCTTCAATTGTATATCATAACAGCAACATTATGCAATAATCAACTTAGGTATTATCAGCTAAAAAAATTATTCAAGACAACTCCAAAAGATTCATGATGCGAATGCTATCTACATCTAGAGAAAGAACTATGAAGTCTGAATGCAAATTGAAGCATACTAGCTTCATTTTTGTTGTTGTTGTTGGGTTTTGTAGTTTTTTTCTTTTGTTCTGTTTCTTATTTTACAACATGACTAATATGGAAATGTGGAAATATGTTTACATGATTGCATATGTATAATCTAAATCAGATTGTTTACCATCTTGGGGAGAGAAGTTGAAGTGGAAGAAGGGAGAAAAAGATATGAAATCCTAAATCTTATTTTAAAAAATGAATGGTGAAAACTATCCATATATGTAATTAGAAAAAAATACTAATTAGCAAAGAAAAAAATAGATAAAATGAAGGGGTTAAAAAAAGGGCAACCAAGAGAACATTCATTACTACTAATCCACATGCTTACTTTCCAATAAGAATAAAGTTTTTATGAGATTAATATACACATCACTAGGGATATTCTTGAGGATATTAGAAAAGAATATTCAGGCTTTTTGCAGATGATATTCTAAAGCATAACACAGTTGACTGAAAAGTATTTGATTTAGCAAAACAACATATTGGCTTAAAAACTCCTCTCTGACAAGGTACATCCATGTATATGTCTAAATAACGCAAAATTTCTTAAAATGTATAATAGAAATTATATTATTTGCTGACGTTCTAATCATTTATAGTAGTTAAGATAAAACAAAGGAAGATATATGCTTGCAAGGCTGGTTGCTATTGTCATGAAGGAAAGACCCAGGGCCAACTTCAAGTTGAAAAAGGATTTCTTAAGGATATTGAGTTCCTCCATATCATTCTTTTTGCAGATGACATTGAATTGTTTGTGTCAAGCTTCATGGCTGAGATTCATAATCAGGAAAGAGTTTGTCTTTACTACCTACTCAGGAAAAGCAAATGAATGAAGAATATCTATTATACAGTATAAAGTTTGCAGTTGAATGAGCAATTTGTAGAGTTCTTCTCCCAGTATTTGTAGATAGATGTTAAATTAGGCTCAAGGAGGAGGAAAATATATTAAATTAATTTTGGGTAATTAGAAAGTTACAAGCTTCTATATGAACTTTTTCAGATACTAATACTCTTCTGGTTGTGATATATAGCCTACAGGTCATGGGATACTATAATCTCCAATATCACTTTCCAAAGAATTTAAATTATTACTCCAAAGGCCATACAGAACCATCTAGTGGGCATCAACAAGCTGCAAGATATAACATAGGATATTGTTAAAGAGATTAATGAACTGAAAAGATGAGCTGGTCAAGTGGAAAGAGCAAGGTACAATTACTTGTACGAGAAAGCTAATAAAGCCCCAGCATGATGAGCAAATCACTTGTGCTGAAATTGCAGGGGAAGGCAAACACAAATCACAGAGGATAGGCTGGCATGTTTGGATTGTAAAGTATATTATTTAAGAAAGTATCCTCATTGATGAGATTACTGATTTTTTTTTAAAACTTCTTTCTGATATCTCATGAAAACATAGAAATAGCCAATCAATAGAATGCAAGTTCTCACAACTTCTACAAAACAAAAAGCTTTATATACTAGACAGAAAACAAATCATATCTATTTTAGACAAGTTGGGGGAAGCTTATCACCAAGATGGCCAACATATAATAAACTTGTTCAGCCCAACTTTGAGAAAGTAGCAGAGCTGTAATCTGTATTAGTGGAAGGAGTATTAAATAACAGTACTCCAATAACTAAAATATGATTTCCTTTATATCTGCAGAGAACTTGCTCCTCTTTCTACTTAATAATTATGCTTAAAATCCTTAAAATGAAATAAGCATTTCATTTTTTTCATGTTGTATTAGGTTACTGAAATTTGGTAGTGGATTCTGAATTTCCTGTCTGGAAAAACCTTGAGCTATTTAAAAATCAATCAATCAAATATTTATCAAATTTTGTGCTAGGCATTCTGTAGAGTAATGAAGATAACAGATGTGTGGGACAATTTTGTCCAAAATTAAACTCTCAGAGCTGTCTCAAGGTATAGAATAAAAGCTTTATTCAGGATCTCGCAAGAGCTGGGTGGACATCCAAACTCTGAGCAAAAGGGATGTGCTCAGAGCCAAGAGAGAGCCGCTGCTCAGTGCCCACTTACAACTTTTATATAGAGCAACCCAAGATAAAAGCCCTGACTCACCCCCAGTACCCCATATATACATTCTGATTGGTTATATAATGTTCCCTGATTAGGAACTGGAATATTGACAGGTTATAAATCTTTCTTCCCCCCCTCCACCACATGATTTTCAAGAAGCTAAAATTTAGGCCTGCAGGCTTTATCTACTTTAGTCAGTAGTTATGAGATCTTCACTTCAGCTACTTGCATTAAAGAGCTTACACACTGGGGAGCAAGGGAAGGTTGCACAGTGTGTGTGTGTGTGTGTGTGTGTGTACATGTGTACTAAGTACATAATAAATGCTACATAGTTAAGAAGGGGAAGTTCTGGGCAATTGGGAGCAAAGAGTTTGGGAAGATGAGGTTAAAGGTGATGCTTAAACTGATACTTGAAATAAATTTTGTGAGGCAAAGATAAGGAGATGAACAGCCCACTGAGAAAGGGAGAAGAGGTGGAGAGTGGAGAGGGGAGTAGCAGGAACAGCAATTTCTGGCTACTTGGACTAACTGAGAAAGTGTACAATTAGGAAGCATTAATGCAGCTTGGTAGAGAAGTTGAGGTCAGGGAGGGAAGTGCATTAAATAGAAGTTTATATTTTATCCTAGAGAAAGACAAGAGGGAGCTTACCGGAGTTTATTGAGTCATGGTGTGACAAGGTCAGACTTATATTTAATAAAAATCATTTTGGCAACTTCTTTTTGCAAGATAGATTGGAACAGGAAGAGATTTGAGGCAGAGACACCAATTAGGTCTTTCTAATAGTCCAAGGTTAAAGGCAAAGATGTCAGGCTTATATGGAAACAGATCCATTTTGTTTACATATTGGCTTAGAAAACCACAAATTAACTTTATCTATATTGTATTTTTATTTATTTAAATACAATTTTGCTTTAATCTGATTTAGTTCCCTCCAGAAGATTGTGGCCTATGGGCTTCAAGACTTGCACCTGTGAGAAGGGGACAGAGATAAAAAGTTGTGTTGAGGAACAAGTAATTGCAAGATTTGTCAACTGATTATATGTGTAGGATGAGGAAAAAACTAAGAGGAAAAGTATGTCAAAGAGGATGCAAAACAGGGAGATCCAAGAGTACATACCTTCAACAGAAACAAAATTTTAATTTAAAGAATGTGGGTTTGAAGGGAACAATAATAAGTTCTGTTTAGGGAATGTTACTTTGAGACTGCAATAGGAACATTCAATTTGAAATATCCAATAAGAAGTTGGTGCTGCAGGAGTGAACCTCAGGAAAGAGACTCAGATTAAATATATAGATCTGGGAATCTTCAGCAGAGAGGTGGTAATATAACCTATGAGAGATGATGAGACCAGTAAATGAGAATGTGTAGAGAGAAAAGAAATATGCACCATATATACTTACACATATTTCTATGTAGCTATAAAGGACAAACATATCTAAATACTTGCTTCTCACAAATAAATATCAAAAGTTTCTATAAACAATATTTGAAAATTATTTACCATAATGAATTTAATAAGATAAGAATCAGTGATTTTATCAGCTAAGGAATGTCCTGTGAGCTGAGTATGATTTAGTGAATAGTTGAGAGTTGCCTAGAAAATTTTGTGGATTTTTTCTATTTATTTAGGATTTTATTTTCTCCAATTACATGTAAAAACAATTTTTAACATTCATAAAACTTTGAGTTCACATTCTTTCCCTTCCTTCCTCCCTGCTGTCATCACCCCTTTAAGAAGGCAAGCAATTTGATATAGGTTATATACATGTAGTCATATAAAACATTTCCATATTGTGAAAGAAAACTTAGACCAAGACAAAACCCTCAGTCTGTGTTCAGACACCATCAGTTCTTTTGCTAGATGATGGATAGCATTTTTTTCATCATGAGTCCTTCAGAATTTTCTTAGATCATTGCATTGCTGAGAATAGCTAAGTCATTCACAACTGATTATCTTACAATATTATTTTTACTTTGTATATAGTATATTTAAATTAGCATCAGCTCATGTAAGTCTTTCCCAGGTTTTTCTGAGAGCATCTTGTTCATTTCTTTTTTTAAATTTTTTTCTTTTTTTTTTAAGTTTTTTATTTTCAAAACATATGCATGGATAATTTCCCAACATTGGCCCCTGCAAAACCCTGCATTCCAAATTTTCTCCCCTTCTTCCCACTCCCTTCCCCAGATGGTAAGCAACCCAATATATGTTAAATCCAATATATGTACAGATATTTATACAATTATCTTGCTGCACAAGAAAAATCAGATCAAAAAGGGAAACAAATGAGAAGGAAAACAAAATGCAAGCAAACCATAACAAAAAGAGTGAAAATGCTGTGTTGTGATCCACAATCAATTCCTATAGTCCTCTCTCTGAATGTAGATGACCCAATGATCCTGTGATGAGAACTGGCCTCAATCATCTCACTGTTAAAAAAATGTTCATCATTTCTTATATCACAATCACATGCCATAGTTCAGCCATTCTCTAATTGATAGGTGTCCTCTCAATTTCATATAGATCCTTTTCCTATTTGTTTTTTTTTCTTTTTTGGATACAGACCTAGTAATGATCAAAGAATATGCAAGGTTTTATAGATTTCTGGGCATAGTTCCAAATTGTTGTACAGAATGGTTGAATCACTTCACAACTCTGCCAACAATGCATTAATGAATCATTTTTCTCTTTCTTTTCTTGTTTTCTTGTGATTTTTTGGCAAGACAATTGGGGTTAAGTTTCTTGCCCAGGATCACATAGCTAGGAAGTGTTAAGTGTTTGAGGTCAAATTTGAACTCAGGTCCTTCAGACTACAGGCCCAGTGCTTTATTCATTGAACAATCAATCTAGCTGCCCCAAATGTCTCATTTTCCAACATCTCTTCTAACATTTGTCAATTTCTTTTTCTCCTATCAGCCAAACCAATAGATATGAGGTAGTACCTCAAAATTATTTTAATTTGCATTTTCTCCAATCAAAAGGAGTTAGAACATTTTTTTCAAAGGGCTATAACTAGCTTTGATTACTTCATCTGAAAAATGTTCACATCTTTTGTTCATTTATTAATTGGGGAAGGACTCTTATTTTTATAAATCTGACTCAGTTCTCTATAGGTTTGTGAAATAAGGCCTTTATCAGAGAAACTTGCTCCAAATTTTTTTTTCTTATTTACTATTACTTCCCTTATTTCCCCCATAATATTTCCCCCCATTTATTCTATTTTCACTCTCCTTTCACCATCTCCCTCTTCAAAAGTATTTTCTTTCTGAATACCCCCTTCCCCAACTTGCCCGACGATCAATTCTGATGGAAGTGGCTCTCTTCAACAATAAGATGATTCAAAGCAGTTCCAATTGTTCAGTAAAGAAGAGAATCAGCTACACCCAGAGAGGGAATTATGGGAAATAAGTGTGGACCACAACATAGCACCTTTACTCTTTCTGTTATTGTTTGCTTACATTCTTGTTTTCCTTCTCAGGTTTTTTTCATTCTTTCTAGATCTGATTTTCCTTATGCAAAAGATAAACTGTATAAATATGTATACATATATTGAATTTAATATATACTTTAACATATTTAACATGTGTTAGACTACTGCCATGTAGGGGAGGGGGGAAGGGGGAGGAGAGAGGGGGAAGGAGGGGAAAAGTTGAAAAAGAAGGTTTTGCAAGGGTCAATGTTGAAAAATTACCAATGCATATGTTTTGTAAATAAGAAGCTATAATAATAAAAATAAAAAAAATAAAAAATAGTGATCCAATATAATTCCAAAAAGATTAATGATGAAAAAATGCTATGAATTTCCAGAGAGAAATAACTGATAGACTCCGAGTGAAAATTGAAAAATATTTTTCTCTTTTTATTTTCTTGCTTTTTAAAAACATATGGCTAATATAGAAATATTTGTATGATTTCATATGTACAACTGATATAATTTTGCTTGCTCCCTCAATGTGGGGGGAGAGTGTGGGTAGGGGGAGAGAATCTGAAACTTAAAATTTAAATTTTAAAATTAAATTTAAAATTTAAAAAGAAAACAAGTGCTAAAAGTAAATAAATAATAAATTTTTAAAACTCATAAAATATTATAGAAGTCATATGATAAAATTTATGAGTTATCACATATATAAGCAACCAAAGAGAGTTCTTGAATTTAATAGAGTTTTACAAGTCCTCGAGATATACCAATACCAAAGAATAAATTTTAACCATTCAAGAAATATACTTGAATTTTGATTATATATTTTTAAAAATGCTAAAAATGTTGAATGTTTTCTTATTAAAACACTGAGAGAAGAAAAGAGGGACAAGTGGAACAAGAGTCTTAAAATTTAAAAGAAAAATTTTTTTTTGCAAATTCTGCTAGCTCTTTGCTGTCTGCAAGTTGTATTTATTTATACTTCATCCTCTGCTATTCAAAATAAATTGCTATTTTTATATACGCCATAAAGTATAAGCATATTAGACTAAGGAAAATGGTAATAGGCAAGGTAATTAAAATCATACTAAACAAAGACACTTTTAAAAAACTAACAATTAAATTGTTACTATTTAGATTTTGCATTACCAGATACCAACCCTTTCATCAATATAAAAGCTGGCCTTCAAGATCTCTCTGGGATTCAAGTCCCTCTTGAAGAGATTCATATCAAGGGAAGAATAATGGACTTCATAGCCCAGGTATGCCATGTATTGTTGTGTTGTATTTAATAAATAATACTGTAATAGCTAGATCTTCTGAATTTTATTATATTGTGGTGAGCTCTTTGAAATGTATAGTTTTCTAAAACTAATTTAGTATTTTTATAGTTACATACATTGTTGGGTCCTGACATTAATTGCCTGATTCCCCTATAACTTTAAAAAAAACTCTTAGGAAAATAAGAGACCTCGGATCACATAATCATAGTCACAGTACCTCAGAATTAGAAGGAACCTCAGAGGCAATCTAGTCTAGTTTATACCTCACCATAAAACACCTTTATTTCATCAATGACAAGTGATTATCCAGCTTTTACTTGAAGACCACTAGTAAGAGGATACCCATTTACTTCCCAAAGCATCCCATTTCAATATTTGGCATCTCTAATCTTAGGAAATTTTTTATATTAAAGCTTTTTATTTTCAAAACATGGATAATTTTCAACATTTACCCTTGCAAAACCTTGTGTTCTGAATTTTTCCCCTCCCTTTCACTCAGCCCTCCCTTAGAGAGTAATTCAATATATGTTAAGCATGTGCAATTCTTCTATACATATTTCCACAATTATCATGCTACATAAGAAAAATCAGATCAAAAAGGGAAAAAATGAGAAAGAAAACAAACTGCAAGCAAACAACAACAAAGAGTGAAAATGCTATGTTGTGATACACACTCAGTTCCCACAGTTCTCTCTCTGGGTGTAGATGTTTCTCATAATCACAAGACTATTGGAACTGGCCTGAATCATATCATTATAGAAAAAAACATGCCCATCATAATCGACCATCATATAATCTTGTTGCCATGTACGATGATTTCTTGGTCCTGCTCATTTCCCTCAGCATCAGTTCATGTAAGTCTCTCCAGGTCTCTCTGAAATAATCCTGCTGATCATTTCTTATAGAACAATAACATTCCATAACATGCATATACCATAACTTATTCAGCCATTCTCCAACTGATGGGCATCCACTTAGTTCCCAGTTTCTTGTCATTTCAAAAAGGGCTGCCATAATCTTAGGAAATGTTTTTCTTAAATCAAGCCTTAATCTGTCTCTCTGCAACTTCCACCCATCACAGCAGAACAAATTTAAACATCTACTTGAAAGCCCTTCAGAGACTTGAAGTCTATTATTATTATTAGCCCCTAAGTCTCTTTTCCAAGCTAAATTTTCAAATTTCCTTCAACAAGTTCTTCAGTAGTGTGGTCTTTTCAATCCTATCACAATCCTGTTTGCTCTTTATTAAACATATTCTGGTTTGTCTACATCCTCCTAAAATATGGTTTCTATAACTGAGCATGATATTCTATATAGGGTCTGATCAGAACAGAAATTTAGTAGGATTATCACCTAGTCCTGCATAGTCTGCCTTTCTTAAAACAAACAAACAAACAAAAGACAAAAACAAACAAAAAAACCCAAAACCTAAAATCATATTAACTTTTTCTGCTTGTCATATTAACCATTTGAATCATGGTTAATTTACAATCTGTTTAAATTCCCTAATCCTTTTCATGGGCAGGTAAGTGGTACAATGGATAGAGTTCCAGACCTGGAATCAGAAACTCATCTTTCTGAGTTCAAATATGACATCAGGCATTTACTTACTTGCTGTGTGACTCTGGGTAGTCACTTGATCCTGTTTGCCTCAGTTTCTTCATCTGTCAAATCATCTAAAGAAAGAAATAGCAAACCACTCCAGTATCTTTGCCAAGAAAATTTCAAAAAGGGTCACAAAAAATCTAACAAAGCTGAAACAAGTGAACAACAAATCCTTTTTATATGAATGCTATCTAGTACCACCAGTCCTGTAATTGTGAAGATGATTCTTTTGAGTAAAAATGTAGATTGGGGCAGAGCCAAGATGGCAGAGGAAAGACAAGGACTCATCTGAGCTCTTGCAAATTACCCTCCAAGAAACATTAAAATAATGCCTCAAAATGAATTTCGAAGTAACAAAATCAACAAACAAACAAAGTAAATCATTTTTCCAGCCCAAGACACCTTAAAAGATTGGTAGGAAAGATCTGTCTCTGCAGAGTGAAAGTGGAACACAATGCAGGCTCCTTCCTCACAAGCCAGCAGCAGACTTTGGAGGCAGCTGAATTCATGCTCCCAGCCCACACATAGTAAAGCGCTTGGACAATTAGTCAAAAGGAAATTACAGGGAACTCTTTCCTGGCACTAGGATCAGGACTCTGTTGCATTGCCCATATGTAATTCTAGATCATGGTGTCAGAGAAAAGAGGAGCACTAGCAGGAGCCAGGATACAATACCAAGACAGAAAAGAGTTCTTTTGATTACTCACACACTAAACTCACACACTTTCTTTCTCTAGCGAGTAACTAGAAGATAGGCCAGGGGAGGAGTGACCACATATCTTATTAGATCATACCACCTCGAAAGAACTCAAAATTTGCAAATCATAAGAACTAGATCTGAAAACATTATGTAAAATCTGAAGGTTGGGATAGTGGGCCTTCCACCCTGAAATAAGATCTCAATTTAGCTAAAAGTCAAGAAATAGGCTTAAAAAATGAGCAAACAACAAAGAAAGTTACTTTGGGAAGATTAAAGCACAAACTCAGAAGGACAACACTGTCAAAACAGCTACATGCAAAATGTCAAAAAAATAAAATAAAATAAGTGAATTGGTCTCAGGGCCAAAAGGAATTCTTGGGAGAGATCCAGAAAGATTTATAAAAATCAAAATAGAGGAAATAGAGGAAAAATTGGGAAAAGAAATGAGAGTGATACTAAAAATCATGAAAAGAGAGCCAGTAGTTTTGTTAAGGAGGTTCAAAAGCTTACTGAAAAAAAAAAATAATTCCTTAAAAAACAGAATTGAGCAATTGGAAATGATTTCTTGTGACATAAAGAAATAATAAAACAAAATCAAAAGAATGAAAAATATAAGAAAATATGAAAGATCTCATTGGAAAAAAAATAATCTGTGAAAAAGGGATTTAGGAAAGATAATTTAAGAATTATCGGACCACCAGAAAGTCTTGACCAAAAAAGAAAAAAAAAAGAGCCTAGAAATCATCTTTCAAGAAATTATCAAGAAAAACTGCCCTCATATTTTAGACTAGATAATAAAATGGAAATTGAAAGAATCTACCAATTACCCTTTAAAGGGAAAACTCTCAGACCAAATTCCAGAGCTCCCAAATCAAGGAGAAAATATTGCAAGCAACTCGAAAGAAAGAAATCAAGACTCATGGAACCACAGTTAGGATAATACAAGATTTAGCAGTTTCTATATTAAAGATCAGAGGGCTTAGAAGGTGAAAGTCCAGAGGGCAAAAAAGCTAGCAGTACAACCAAAAATGACATATGTAGCAAAACTGATTATAATTCGGAGGGAAAATGGATAGTCTGTGAAAGAGAGGATTTTTGAACATTCTTGATGAAAAAAACAGAGTGAATAGAAAATCTGATCGTCAAAAGCAAGATTCAAGAGATATATAAAAAGATAAACATAAAAGAAAGGATACAATAGGATTAAATTATTGACATCCCTACATAGGAAGATGTTATTTGTAACTCCTAAGAACTTTATTGTTATTAGGGCAGTTAGAAGGAATATAAATAGGGGCAGCTAAGTGGCTCAGTGGATAGAGCACCAGCCCTGAAGTCAGGACAATCTGAATTCACACCTGGTCTTAAACACATAATGTCCTTGCTATGCGACCCTGGGCAAGTCACTTAACCCCAATTGCCTCAGAAAAAACAAAAGAAGAAGGAATATAAATAGATGACTATAATTGGATAATATCCCAAAAAGTAAAATTAAGGAATTAGAAAGAGATATGTCCTAGGACAAGAGGGAAATCTGCATAAAGAAAAGATGTGAAAGAGCTTTTGCAGTAGAGGGAAAGATAAGGGATTCAGTGCTTGAATATTATTTTCACTGGAATTGATTCAAAGAGAGAATAACATACACATTCATTTGGTTTAGAAATATAACTTACAGGGAAATAGCAGGGGAGGTACTAATAGAGATGAGGGCAGATTGAGGGAGGCAATCAGAAATAGAACATTTTTGAGGAGGGACAGAATGAAAGGACAAAAAGGACAAAGGATGAGGGAAAGTTGGATGAAAGAAAATTTGACTGTGAATGTGAGTGGGACAGACTTATCCATAAAATGGAAGTGGATAGCAAAGTGGATTATATGATTTAGTCATAAAGGGTGATACCATAAATAAATTAGGGAACCATGTAATATTTTGCCAATATTTTGCCTGTCAACCTATGGATAAAGGAAGAATTTATGATCAAAAAAGAGATAGAGAACATTACAGCATATAAATGAAGAATTTTGATTGCATTAAATTTAAAAAGTTTTGCAAAGTCAAATCATTGTAACCAAGATTAGAAGGAAAACAGAAAAAAGAGAGATAAAAAGTTTCTCTGATCAAGTCCTCATTTCTCAAACATTTGTAGAACTGAGTCAAATTAATATAAATAAATAAATAAAAATGAGAGCTATTCCCTATTTGATATATGGTCAAATTAAATGAACAGGCAGTTTTTAGATGAAGAAATCAAAACTAAAAATAGTTCTATGAAAAATTATCTCAAATATTATTGATCAGAGAAGTGCAAGTTAAAACCACCTCACATTTATCAGATTGGCTAATATAATTTTAAAAAGGAAAATGACAAATATTGGAAGGGATATGGGAAAATTGGGACAGTAATACACTATTGGTGGAGTTGTGAACTCCTCCAACCATTCTGGAGAGCAATTTGGAACTGTATCCAAAGGGCAATCAAAAAATACATACTTTTTAACCCAGCAGTACCATTAACAATACTATTAGATCTATATCCCAAAGAGAGTTTTAAAAAGGAAAAGGACTGGGGCAGCTAGTTGGTACAGTAGATAGAATACCAGCCCTGAAGTCAGGAGGACTTGAATTCAAATCTGGCTTCAGCCACTTAACACTTCCTTTCTGTGTAACCCTGGGCAAGTCACTTCAGGAAAAAAAAAGGAAAATGAAAATGACTTATATGTACAAAAATATTTATAGTAGCTCTTTTTGTGGTAGCAAAGAATTAGAAATTGAAGGGATGCTCTTCAATTGTGGTATATGATTGTGTTGGAATACTATTATGCTATAAGAAAGGATGAGCAGGATGCTTTCAAAAAAATCTGGAAAGATTTATATGAACTAATGCAAAGTGAAGTGAGTAGAACCAGAGCAGTATACACAATAACAGCAATATTATACAATGATCAACTACGAATGACTTAGCCATTCACAACAATACATTGTAAGACAATTCCAAAGTACTTATACGGAAAAATGCTATTTACCCCTAGAGAAAGTACTGATGAAGTCTGAATGCAAATTGAAGCACACTTTTTTGTAAACTTTCTTTATTGTTCTTGGGGTTTGTTTGTTTTGTTTTGTTTTGTTTTTTTCACAAGATGACTAATGGAAATATGTTTTGCATGACTTCACCAGTATAATCTATATTAAATTGCTTGGTTGACCAATGAGGGAAGAGATGAAAGAGGAAGAAAGAGAGGATTTGGAATTCAAAAATTTTTTTAAAAGAAAATTTTAAAAATTGTTCTACATATAATTGGAAAAATATTTTAAAAAATAAAAATGTAGATCTTCACAGTTATACTTATTAAATTTTATTTATTTGTTTTGGCCCATCATTCTAGCCTCTAAGGAGCTTTTTGAATCTTGTCATCCACCATATTAGCTACCCTTACTAGCTTTGTGACACTCATACATATTACAAATATACATTCTATTGCTTCATCCTAGTCATTGGCAAAAATATTGAGCTTCACAGGATCAAGCATATTCTAAAGACCTCTCTCCAGGTAGGCATCAACCTATTTATGACTAGCTTTTAATTCAGCTATTGAGCCATTTCTTAGTCTAATAGTACTGTCACCTAGTCCTCATTTTCCCATCTTATCCATAAGACTAGTGTGAGAAACTTTTTGAGTGCTTTACTGAAACCTAAGCATATTATATCTACTTAAATTACTGTTATATTTTGTATTGTTTGGTGTAATGTTCTTGTGGGTTTTCTGGAGGTCTTGGAGCAGCCTTTGTTTCAGTTCAGTTCAGTATTCACCAGGAGAATAGTCAGGTGTTAAAGTCCAAATCCTTTATTATCTCCTTCACAATCTAGTTTCCTTGCCTGGGGCCTGGCTAGCTTTCTTAAAGACCTTCCCAAGTCTGGGGTTCAGTGGAGAAGCTAAGGAGGAGACCCCTGCCACCAAGGTGATGTGAGATGGGATGGATAAATCTGGCTCTGAGTCCCCTGGCTTGTGCTTCAGCCTCCAGCCACCACAAAGGTGGACGACGGAATGAATCTGTCTCTCAGTCCCTCTGAGTCTGTACCAGTCTCTCCCAAAGTGCAGGAAGAAGGAGAGCCACCAGGAGCCTGATCAAAGATGGAATGTCTCTCTGAGTCTGAGGGCTTGTGCTCCACCCTCCAGCCTTCTGTCTTCTCTGGTTCTGACTCTGGCTGAGTTTGTCCCAGCTTATATGCTCTCTTATAATTACATTATCATAGGTGTGAATCTTGTAGAACTATATTAAGTACTAAGAACATGTACTGAACTAGAGAACTCTTAATCACCATGCTAAACTAGATAACCATTGTCTCATCAATTCCATTGACTTAACACCTTGTAAGAATGCTTGTTTTTAAGTACAGAGTTCTGACCCATAACATTTTGGCAGGGGACATGGGCGTAGTTTGTTTTGTATGGTCAAAAAGCAGCAAACTAATGATTATGATATTCATACTATTTAACATCTGATCGATGACCTTTTATCATCAGAGAGGTGTTGGTTATTTTTCACTTTATGTTGTAATCTAATAAGACTTCTGCTCCTAAATTTGGTCCTAAATTAATCATATTTCAATATTTCAGATAGCTATGTTTTTCTTATATGTACTCCCACCATTGATACACATTCAGCACCTCTATAGCCTAATAGGTGACCTTTTGAGAGTTGCCATGCTGAAAAATTGGTGACCAGGCTGGTGATGTATCTTTCTAAACTCAGCTACACTTGACTTCAGATGTCAAACATCTAGACCCTTGCTAGACTCAAAAGTTTTTCCAGCATGGAAGGACTTATGAGTATTTGTGCTCTGCTGTTATCACCTTTAAAAGTCCAGGGTCACCTTCATGTCATAATGAGGCATTGTAAAAATAACTTCAGTAGAGAAAATTATTCATACTTTAAAACAAAACAAAAAGTCTTTTAGTTGAATTTATGGCTGGGCTTCTAGCCCATAAAGTGTCCTTGACCCACAAACAGAAGTCTACATAGTTTTGACTTGATATTTCCTTGTGCATTTTTACTCTGAGCTGGAAATATTTCTTCTTGGAATGAGATCAGTATTTGTATCTTATTAATTTCATGGCCTCTGCCAAGGATATAAGTCTTATTTTTAAATGAAAGGGACTAAGATGCCAAACTTTTTTTCAAGTAGCCTTGCTACTCATTGGATATTAATACAATTTCTATCCTAGCAAAAGTACCTTTTTCAATCATTATTAAAAAACGAAATTATCAAGTAACAAATTGAGGACCACACAGCTGTAATTCTTGACCCTTTTTTTTGAGGTTATAATCAAGCACATAGTAACATGAATACATATGTAAAAGAAATACACAAAATAAGACAACTATATCAAATCCACTTGTGAATGGTTAGCAAAGCAGATGTGTTATATACAAATCAAGGATAAGTACTTTTTTGTAAGAATACAATATAAAGATGAGTATCAGGAAAAGCAACATGAGTGTACCAAATGTAGGAAGTAGTACTACTGGAAGTAGTGTAATCTGGAAGTTGGGTAATCATAGCATATAGCACAATAATATTATATTACATTCATCTGCCATAATTTGTTTACCAATTTCCAAGTCAGAATTTGGGCATATCCTTTCTTTTTTTTCCCTGAGGCAATTGGGGTTAAGTAACTTGCTCAGGGTCACATATAGCCAGGAAGTGTTAAGTGTCTGAGGCCAGGTTTGAACTCAGGTCCTACTGACTTCAGGGCTGGTGCTTTATCCACTGCACCACCCAGCTGCCCCCCTGGGCATATCTTTTTAATCCATCAGTCAATAAATATTTACTTAGCACCTATTATGAGTTAAGTGTTAGAGATACAGAAAAAGTCAAAAGATAGTTCCTGCTTTCCTTCCAGTACTTTGCTACTACAGAAAATTCTTCTAGAAATATTTTTATGTATGTGGCTCACCTCATATTCGAGTTTTTTGTTTTATATATGCCAACCGATGGTATCAAGGCAGCTAAGTGGCATACTGAATAGAATGCTGGGCCAGGAATCAGGAGTTCAAATTTGACTTCAGACACTTATTATATGTAATCTAGGCAAGTTACTTAACCCTGTTTGCCTCAGTTTCATATGTAAAATGTGGTATAAAAGGGAATAGGAGGGGCAGCTAGGTGGCACAGTGGATAGAGTACCAGCCCTGGAATCAGGATGACCTGTGTTCAAATCTGATCTCAGACACTTAACACTTCCTGGCTTTGTGACCCTGGGCAAGTCACTTAATCCCAAATGCTTCAGAAAAAAAGAAAAGAAAAGAAAAGAAAAAAGAAAAAGAAAGAATATATAAAATTATTTATAGTGTCTCTATACCACTGGTGGCAAAGAATTGGAAATTGAGAGGTTACTCATCAATTGAGAAATGACTGAATAAGTTGTGGTATATAAATGTAATGGAATATTATTGTGCTGAAAAAATGATGAGCAGGCAGATTTCAGAAAAACCTGGAAAGACTTATATGAACTGATGCAAAGTGAAATAAGCAAAACTAGGAGACAATTGTACAAGATAGCAGCTATGTTGTATGATGATCAACTATGAATGCCTTTGCTATTCTCAGCAATGCAAGGATCTAGGACAATTCCAAAGATCTTATTAGGAAAATTATTTTTCACATCCAAAGAACTGATAGAGTCTAAATGCAATCAAAACCTATTAGTTTCACTTAATTAATTTTTTAAAATCATCTCATTGTTGAAAAGAGCCATGTCCACATGATTATACTTATATAATCTGTGTCAAATTACTTATTGTCTTAGGGAGAGGGAAGTGAGAAAGAAAGGGAGAAAATTTGGAACTCAAAATTTTTAAATGGATGTTAAAATTTGCCTTTACATGTTCTTAAAAATAAAATACTATTAAAAAAGATAAAAAGGAGGGGGAAAAAACTTCCCTCTCATATTCTTTGACTTTTATAAGTTTCCAAGGAACCATGGCAGTTCAGCCATGACATCTACCTGTTCATTCTGTACTCTTAATGTAGTTTGTGCAGACTTGGTAACTAGAACTCATTAATGAAACCCAGATGTACTCTTATCATCTCATATGTTTTGATATTTGATGCTTTAGTCCAGGATTTTTCAAACCATAGTATGAGGAATCCTATAATTCTATCTTTTAGAGTTCCATAGGAGGTATTTTACAATACTTCTTAATAGAGTTAGAATTATGGATATAAAAAAAATTCACTATACTGCTATGTGGTTTTGGGTTTCCTCAATGAAATTACATATCCAATAAAAAAAATACTGTTTATTTCCACAATAACTAGATTATGAGCAACAATAATATGAAATAAGAATTTTATTACAATTCCGCACTTGTTTATTATAAAAGCTCACTTGTGTTATCCTTTTTTGTTATGACTAATATTTTAACGCTTTACTTCCCCTTAATGGAGATATTTTACTATAAAGAATATAAAATTTTCCTCCTCATCATTTGTCATATATTTGATATATGTACATATAAATTTGGTAATTACAAATTTAATGTTTAAAGTTTTCTTGCTTTAAAAAAATAATTTCTATGACTTAAATCTTTAAAAAATGCCTTGAAAAATAGATAGCAGTTCTAGATTCATTAACATTATATAGAACTTCAAATTAAGATGAAAACATGTATAGGATTTAAAATATATATATGATATATAAAAGTAAAAAGTGAACATAAAAATATATAGGATGGTAGAAATTCAAGTTAGAACCTTAAAGCTCATCTAATCTAAGGCTATTATTTTTTAGATATATGAATTGACTTAACCAGTTCACACCAATTCTAGCAAGTGCCAGAACTGGGCCCAGAATCCTCAGTCTCCTTTATAATCCTTTTTTGTAAGTTAAAAAAAATGTCAAACTTTAGTTTTTAATTTTCACTGTCATTTTTAAATCTTTCCCACCACTTCTATATTTAACTCCCCCTTGTGACAAAGAAAATCAAGCTAAGCATGGCAGTAACACACCTCTAATTCCTGCTACTAAGCCTAGGAAATCACTTGAGTTCAGGAGTTCTTAGTTGTTTTTTGTTTTTGTTTTTTAGCTAAAGCTTTTTATTTACAAAACATATGCATGGATAATTTTTCAACATTTACCCTTGTGAAACCTTCTGTTCCAAATTTTCCCCTCCTTCCTCCTACCCTCTTCCCTAGATAGTAGATAGTCCAGTACATATTAAATGTTAACATACATTAAATCATATATATATATATATATACATATTTATACAATTATTTTGCTGCACAAGAAAAATCAGATCAAGAAGGAAAAAAAACCTGAGAAAGAAAACAAAATGCAAGCAAACCACAACAGAAAGAGTGAGAATGCTATGTTGTGGTCAGCTCCCACAGTTTTCTCCCTGGGTGTAGATGGCTCTCATCATCACTGAACAAGTAGAACTGGTTTGAATTCTCTCATTGTTGAAGATAGTCACGGCCATCAGAATTGATCATTGTATAGTCTTGTTTTTTCCATGTATAATGAAGGAGTTTTTAGTTGTAATAGAGCTAAAGTCAATTATGTGTTTGTATTAAGTCCGACATCAATATGGTGGTGATAGAGTACTGACCTACCATGAAAGAGTGAAACTAGCTCAAGTCAGAAAGAAAGCAGGGCAAATCTTCCCTGTTAATCAGCAGTGGGGTCAGGATGATCAGAGAACACTGCACTTGCAGCAACTATAAAGTTCTAGCAAAGGTTTTTTGTTTTTTGTTTTTTGTTTTTTTTTTAACATTGTATTAGCTTTATGAGAATAAACCATGCTTTTGTCAGGTAAGCACCAACTCCTTAAAGTTAAAACAGACTGCATTTTTGTATGTGGTTTGGGTTCTGCATTATGACTGTAGGCACTTATGAGAAAACTAAGGCACTTATTAGAACTAACACCTGCACAATTTAACCCCCCAAATATGCACAGTTTGTGTTGGCCACTTTTCAAAAAAATAAATTTTAAAAGCACTTCATTAACAAAATGGCTCTTGTTCTATTTCTAGATAATTGTTTTTCAAGCATATAACAATAAGAGTGATCTGCCTATTGAAACAAAATATGTCTTTCCCTTGGATGACAAAGCAGCAGTGTGTGGGTTTGAAGCTTTCATCAATGGCAAGCATATAATAGCAGAGGTAAAGAATAATGAATTACACTCACTTGTTTTGCTTTCTCTGCAGACACACCTTTTTTTATTTATGCAGTGTAATGGGTTTCTGAGTAGTGATTTTATACATATTGGCTTGCTTTTCAAATTTACATTCATTTCAGATTCTATTCATTTCTGAAATAAACATTTCTAATATTTGAGTTTGAACAATTAATTCTTCTACATGAAATAAGGAAGTTACCATATTTGTCATAACTTTTTAAAATTATTTTTTTCTTAGGTCAAGGAAAAGGAAGAAGCCCATCAGGAGTACAGAGAAGCCATCAGTCAAGGCCATGGAGCTTACTTGATGGATCAAGATAGTCCTGTATGGCATGCTATTAATTTGTTAGGTTGCCATGTTAATCAAAAATGCAAAAAAAAATTAAATCCTTTAAAATATATAATACCTACTATAAAGTAAAAATTTAAAATATTTAGATTGAAAAACTCTTATTTTCTGTTATCAGAGAGAAACTTCGCCTAAGAATTTAGCATTTCCAGTGCCCTTTTGTCATGTTATCTGCAGCTCTGTACTAAATAACAAATGTAGTCTGTGACTATAATGAATTCCTTCTTATCTTACATGATTTAATATTATTTTGGGTTTAAACCCCATCAACTTTCCAAAAGAATGAGAAGGGAGTTATAAGATAATATCTATCAAATTGTTGTTTTTGGAATACTAAATTAAAAATAAGAGAAATGTGTTTTTGTTACATAGACCAGGACTTTTTTTAACTTTTCCCACTTGTGACCCCTTTTCGTCCTAGAAATTGTTATGTGACCCTGGTTATATAAATATATAAAATATATTTTAAATACAGATAAATACAGATCAAAATTTACTAATAACCACAATTTCACAACCCCCACATTCAGTTATAAGTTCCCATATGGGGTCTTAAATCATAGTTTAAGATGTTAGGATATAGACAATGTTACTTAATAACTAAGTTTCTAGTGTTGATTGAAATCAATATGACAACTCCATCCTTATGTCCACTGATGTGACTTTGTGAATGAATGGATGAAAAAAAAACAGAAAATTTGAGTTCAGAAAAAGTAATTTTTTTATAGTCAAGTTTCTGAAAGATAGTAAATAATGGAAAGAGGATTGACATTGTAGTCAGAAAGACCTGTGTTCAGAAGCCACTTCTGACACACATTTCTTCTAGGAGCCCATGGAAAAGGTCTTCACCTCTCAGCACTCTATGTTGAGCCACAAAGACAATGGTTGGCAGATGAGTTTTCCATTTCCCTCTCTTAAGGTCTACTATGGAATACTTTAAATTGCCCAGTGAAATCACTAGTCTGGACCAAGAGTCTCTGATAAACAGATGATGATAAAGCCAAACAAGATTGTTAGAGAGATTGTGAGGGAATCAGAATCTTTATAATTGTTGTCCCAAACTGCCATATTTTGGGGTAGTTAATTATTCTGAGATGGCAAAAGACATGGTAACTGGAAGCACAAAATAATTATAATCCGTGGCTACAAAGAATGAAATTCAATAAATTTTTACTTCCTGAGCAGAGTTCTCAACTGCAATACAATTTGGGGGAGGTGAATCTTTATCCAGAGGAAAAGAAAGATTAATGTTATTGGACAGCAGGAATATATTTTCATCAGGCTTCACAACTAGAACAAGATTGTCCAATGGTTGATCGGAAACCTTGAGTGTGAAGATTCTCTGTAGATTCTCTGTAGCAGAAAAATACAGTAAGTGAGTTCACTAACAGTCAGAACAAGGTCTTGATCTAGGTTAAAATAAGGATTAATATAGCCATTTGGTAGAGAAGTTTTGGCAGGTCCTACTAAGCTGGAAATACTTCATATAGGGGCACAGAGATTAATAATCTTTGTGTTAGCTAAGAGTCATCTTGTCTAAATTCAGAAAAACTTACTTATACACTACATTGGAGGTGATGAATTTTTTGGCTACAATAATTCCCTTACCAAGGTAAAGAAGAATCAAAGTTTAAATTAGTGAAGAAGCGCTAACCTCTGCAAAATTTTGAATTTTCAAAATAAGCTTAAATACTGTCCCCATTTTCCTAGGAAGTGTTTTCCAAAGCTATATATGATGTCTTAATTGTTTGAATTGATTATTAATGTAGAACATTATTAAATAATGAATTTGGATTAGGTCTTTGGTTTGCAAAGTGAATTATGTTTCCATTTCAGGGTGTCTTTACTGTGAGTATTGGAAACTTACCACCACAGGCCAAAGTTCTTATCAAAATTACCTATATTACTGAGCTCAGTTTTCATCATGGATGTGCCAACTTCTTCATGCCTGCTACTGTAGCACCGTGGCAACAGGACAAAGCTTTAAATGAAAACTTGCAGGTTTGTATATTTAACATTACATTTTAAGTGATATTTTCTTTGAAGTTATAGTTCTTAAATTAATTATCAAAAGGAATCTAATGTCCTTGATATAAATAGGTAATATTTCCTAAAGATAACAGAACTTAGTATACATGTCAGTTAGAAAAATGAGAAAAAATTATTTTCATTTGCCCTTTTTGAATATCAGTAGCAATTAGAGGCAATTAGGATGGCACAGCAGAGAGAACATCAGGCCTGGAGTCAGGTGGACCTGATTTCAAATCCCTGCCTAAGGGATATAAACTATTTAATAGTTTTGTGACTCTAGGCAAGTCACTTAACTTGTGTTCCTCAGTTTCTTTATCTGTAAAATAGAGTGAATAATAGCATCCACCTCCCAGAGTTATGGTGAGATCAAGTGAGATAATAATTGTAAAGTGTTTGGTAAGCTGTATGCAAATGTTAACTGTTGTTATTTCATTAACCTTTCTGAGTACTATTACTCAAAAATTAGTTTTATAGTGACTTTTATTCCACAAGAGGAAAATGCATGATATTTACAGATGTGCAAAGTTGCAAACTTATAGCATTATTCATGTTGCTAGCTGTTTACTTGATGTGACAATGACCTACCATTTTTTTATATCCTAGTCATTGTATTCGGCGTACCCTGAAAATGGATATATGATTATATTTTTATTTTTGACAGGATGCAGTAGAGAAAGTTTATATTAAGGAAGTAGGAGTGCATCAGCAGTAAGTACCTAAAATATAAAGTCTTAATTTTTCAGTGACTGAATTTAGTGGACATTAATTTCATATTTTAAAGTTCCTTTTGAAATATACTGTATTTAATAGAAGGAAGAATGTCATAGAAACAAAGAGCTTCAAAATGTTCTGGCAAAATTTTAAGGGAGAGAAAATATTTTCAGATGGAGGGAATCATAATTTTCTGTAAAGGAGATACAGTTTAGCTGATTAGGCTTCTGACAGAGTAATGAAAAGAGTATACAATCTGAACTTGGGAGAGAGCTTACACAAATTTATAGAGGGTGTGATCAATCTAGAAACATTTATTAAACACTTATTAGGTGCTAAGTACTGTGTCTTTAGTGATACAAAAACAAAAATGAAATAATCCCTTCCTTAAGAAACTTACAGTCAATAGAGGAGACAACTGCACATATCAATATATTCAGAATAAATACAAGGTAATTTGAGGAGCACAAGTAGCTAGCATATAGCAACTTGTATTTGAAATATAGCATATGTGAAGGAAAGCAATGTATCTCTGTCTATTAAATTGAAATCCTTTTTTCTTTATATTTAATAGATTCTCCTTAAATATATCAATTGAGATGCCACATTTAATTGAGCTAATTAGCAGTGACACACACCAGCTCAAAATAAAGGTATGTAAGTCTTTAAAAAACTTTATTATCTATATTTAAATTAATTTCATACTTGTAAAAATATCTTATCAATGCTGTCATCAGTGAGGCTCATTTGTAAGATTTTTTAAATTGTAAAATTTATAAGATCTTTAAAGTGTGACTATCAGTTATATTCTGAACCAGATTAATCTATATAACTAATGACTTAAGTAGAAGTGTTATTCTTTTACTTTGGTTTGGCTTTGTAGAGAGATACAAATTTAGAATTTTGTGAAATACCTGAAAATGACTGAAATGAAAGTTTTACCCTAAGAATTCAGAGTTTTCAAGTGATCAGAAACACATAACTTTAGGATTAATTTTTTTGCTCTCCTTTAAACTATCCTTTGAAAATGATTTTATACTACAGTGAGTGACAAAATGGACATATTCAATTAAATCAAATGTTATTATATTTTTCTTTTGTGTATAGAAAACAGACTGCAAAGCTGTAATCAGTACTTTGGATAACAGTACCTTAGACAGCAAAGGCTTCTCTCTCCAGATCCACATAGGAGAGGTTTACCTCCCAAGAATGTGGGTTGAAAAGCACCCAAACAAGGAAAGTGAGGTAAATCTCTTTTTATTTGAAAAAAATATATATCTTCCAAAGTAACTGTTTTAAAAAAACACTTTGGAAAAAAAATGACTATATACATTCCAGTTTCATTTGAATCCATTGTCATTTTTCACTGCGACAGATCCATCAACTACAAAAAGTGACAATTGTGTTTGCTGAACAATATTTTGAATATTTATTGTATGGTTTTGTATAACAGATTAAATTCCCCCTGCAATACTTCTTGTTTCTCTTTCCATTGATCCTTACCCAAATACGGCCCACCATATTTCCATTTCAAATTTATGATTTCCATATTGGTATGATGTTATTGTTATAATGTGTTATTCTACTTTGCCTTTAGTCCCATCTGGCCTTTCTTTTTTTCAAATAATTTTTAATTTTTTTTAGAATTTTTATTATACCTTCTTTTTCAGAATAAGTTTTTATTTATAACTTTTGGCTTTTTTCATTACCAGTATTTCTCCTAATGTCCCACTTCTTTGCACTTCCAGATAATTATACTATATAACAAATATTTAATCCATTCCTTTCAAATAAGGCAAATCTGTCTTTTTGTTTCTGCTTCTTTATTTAAATAGCTAAATTGTTTGGTTCTCTCTGTGTGTCTCATTTCTCTCTCTGCCTCTGTTTCTCTCTCTTTCTGTATATACACATACTATGCACATACACACACACATACACATACACACACCTGCCATGGCTCTATTGTTCTAGAATTATTGACAACATTTTGCCTCTCCTTTGATCCTTGAGATTGACACCTGTAATAAAGGATACAAGTTTCTCTGCCAGCAAGCCCTAAAACTAGCTGAAGCAAATGGTGTAGAACATTGGGGTTGCTGGCCCTCAGTAATTCTTATCACAGGATTCTTATTTGTATCAAATTTCTGCTTCTCAATTTTCTAACCTGTTGAAATATTTTGAATCTTTTTTCTGTCCCCTATTGTTGGCTATATCTTTAGGTTTTGTATTATCTGCAAAATCTGTATTCATCCTGCTGGTCATTTCTTACAGAACAATAACATTCCATAACATTCATATACCACAGTTTACTCAACCATTCTCCAATTGATGGACATCCATTCATAAATATTTGCTGCTTGTGATTGACAAATCATTGACAGGAATCTGAGGCAAGCACTGAGCTTTGTGGTCTCCCCCTAGAGGCCTTTATCTAGACTGACAATGATGTAGGAATTAACATTCTTTGGGTGTAACTGTTAAAATACATCTTACTATCTTATATCAATTTTACCATCTAACCCACAAAGATAACATGGGAGATTTGTGTCAGGTGATTATTAAAAAATCTTTTAAAATTTAAAAGTATTTATTTATTTGACAAATGATTTTTTAAAAAATAAAATACAACATATCTGTGACATTCTTCTAATTTAGTAAGCCTATAAAATAGAAGAATATTAGGGACTTCTCACCATATGTAGAGTAATTATAGCCTAATCATATATTAGCTATGCCTAACTCTTTTGATTTTAGTATTGACCCTCTTTGAAGAAAGAGAGGGAAAAAATTAGGTATGAGGAATGAAGTCAAAAGACCTAGATTCATCTCCCAGATCTTCTCTTTATTCCATATATGATCAGAAGCAAGATATTAAAAATTCTGAGTTTTAATTACCTCATCTATAAAATGAGCACATTAGACTGGATGGCTTCCAAGGTGCCTTCCCATCTTTAATTTATCTTCATATAAAGGGGCTCACTTAATTTCTGTGATAGAACACATTTTAATTTTGGATCCAGATAGTGTCTCTGCCATTAAATATGTATCTCTGAGTATCAGTTTGCTTCCAGAATGTCAGGGAATTCTTAGCTCCTTGAAAGCAGGAACTTGGTTTTTGTCTTTATATTTCCAATACCTATCACAGTTTTGCAAGTGGTAAGCATTTAATAAATATATGTTCTTCTGGATTTAATCAAATTCTATTATTTTGTAATATGAAAGGTTTGGATTTACTTTTAAGTCTCATTTTTCTTAAACTATAAAAGATGAGGTGATTGATTAGATAGATCCTCTTCAGTTCTGAATTCTATAACTAATTCCTCTGACTCAATGATTTCTAAAATACTTTCTAGTTCTGAAATTCATTATGATTATGGGGGACTCTTAATCTTGAAGGAAAAATTGCAAAGGATTCCTTTTTTGGGTTTTTTTTTTTGTTATTTAACATATTAGACAGTTGTCCCTTATTCTTCAAGATATCAAAGAACTGTCATAGTGCTTAAGTAAATGACTAGGTTTTAAAACAAGATGGGAACTTAATAGACCATCTCACTGAACTTCCTTACTTATTTTTTTTAAGTTTTATTGATAACTTTTGTTTTCAGATCATAGTAATTTCTGTAGATATCTACTCTATGAGTCTTCTTTTGTAGCAAAGAAAATCAGTTCAGTAATAATACCACTGTACATAGCAACCATGTGTGGCAGAAAATGCCACATTCCCCATCCACACTTTCACATTTCTTCTAGGAAAAGGAGTCTGGTTTCTATATATCTCTTCTTGTAAGCCAGGACAGGACATTGTAGTTACATAGCACTTGGCTTCTTTTTATTTATAATATTGGTCATTATGTCTATTTTTTCCTGGTTCTACTTGCTTTCCTCTGCCACAATTTGTGTATTTTCCCAGGTTTTCTGTGAATTATTCAACATTTCTTATAGCACACTAAAATTCCATTATTTATCAATCCATCAACAAGCATTTGTTAAACATTTTCTAAACATTTGTTAGACATTTACCATTTTTTTTTTTTTAGGGTTGAATTTTACCTTTTTCATTTACTATTTTTCTTTTTTTTTCCCCTTTTTTAAAAAAATTAATTAATTTATTTTTTATTATAACTTTTTATTGACAGAACCCATGCCAGGGTAATTTTTTTACAACATTATCCCTTGCACTCACTTCTGTTCCGACTTTTCCCCTCCCTCCTTTCACCCCCCCACCCACCCAGATGGCAAGCAGTCCTATACAAGTTAAATATGTCACAGTGTATCCTACATACAATATATGTGTGCAGAATCGAACAGTTCTCTTGTTGCACAGGAAGAATTGGATTCAGAAGGTAAAAATAACTCGGGAAGAAAAACAAAAATGCAAGCAGTTTACATTCATTTCCCAGTATTCTTTCTTTGGGTGTAGCTGCTTCTGTCCATTCTTAATCAATTGAAATTGAGTTAGATCTCTTTGTTGAAGAAATCCACTTCCATCAGAATATATCCTCATACAGTGTCGTTGTTGAGGTATATAATGATCTCCTGGTATATAAAGGTATATAAAGCTCATTTCATTCAGCATCAGTTCATGTAAGTCTCTCCAAGCCTCTCTGTATTCATCCTGCTGGTCATTTCTTATGGAACAATAATATTCCATAATATTCATATACCACAGTTTACTCAACCATTCTCCAATTGATGGGCATCCATTCATTTTCCAGTTTCTAGCTACTACAAAAAGGGCTGCCACAAACATTTTGGCACACACAGGTCCCTTTCCCTTCTTTAGTATCTCCTTGGGGTATAAGCCCAGTAGAAACACTGCTGGATCAAAGAGTATGCACAGTTTGATAACTTTTTGAGCATAGTTCCGAACTACTCTCCAAAATGGTTGGATGTATTCACAATTCCACCAACAATGTATCAGTGTCCCAGTTTTCCCACATCCCCTCCAACAATCATCATTATCTTTTCCTGTCATCTTAGCCAATCTGACAGGTGTGTAGTGGTATCTCAGAGTTGTCTTAATTTGCATTTCTCTGATTAATAATGATTTGGAGCATATTTTCATATGGCTAGAAATAGTTTCAATTTCTTCGCCTGAGAATTGTCTATTCATATCCTTTGACCATTTATCAGTAGGAGAATGGCTTGATTTCTTATAAATTAGAGTCAATTCTCTATATATTTTGGAAATGAGGCCTTTATCAGAACCTTTGACTATAAAAATGTTTTCCCAGTTTATTGTTTCCATTCTAATCTTGTCTGCATTAGTTTTGTTTGTACAAAAACTTTTCAATTTGATATAATCAAAATTTTCTATTTTGTAGTCAATAGTGATCTCTAGTTTTTCTTTGGTCATAATTTCCTTTCTCTTCCACAGGTCTGAGAGGTAAACTATCCTATGCTCTTCTAATTCATTTATAATCTCATTCTTTATGTCTAGGTCATGAACCCATTTTGACCTTATCTTGGTGTACGGTGTTAAGTGTGGATCAATGCCTAGTTTCTGCCATACTAATTTCCAATTTCCCCAGCAATTTTTGTCAAATAATGCGTTCTTATCCCAAAAACTGGGGTCTTTGGGTTTGTCAGACACTAGATTGTTAAAGTTATTGGCTGTTTTATCCTTTGAACCTAACCTATTCCATTGATCAACTAGTCTATTTCTTAGCCAATACCAGATGGTTTTGGTAACTGCTGCTTTATGATATAATTTTAGATCTGGTACAGCTAGGCCACCTTCATTTGATTTTTTTTTCATTAATTCCCTTGAAATTCTTGACCTTTTGTTTTTCCATATGAACTTTGTTGTTATTTTTTCTAGGTCATTAAAATAGTTTTTGGGGAGTCTGATTGGTATAGCGCTAAATAAATAGATTGGTTTAGGTAGTATTGTCATCTTTATTATATTTGCTCGTCCAATCCAAGAGCTTTTAATATTTTTCCACTTGGTTAGATCAGGCTTAATTTGTGTGGAAAGTGTTTTGTAGTTTTGCTCATAAAGTTTCTGATTTTCCCTTGAAATGCCTCTTATTTTAAATTTATTTAAATTAAATTTAAATTTAATTTATTTATTATTTATTATATTATTATATATATTATATTATTATTATATGTTATATTATATTATTCTCAGTGTTATTCTCAATTATTCTCAGTTATTATTCTCTCTATATATATTATATTATATATTAATATATAATATATATATAATATTATATTCACTGAGAAGAGGGTCTTTTCACAACAGGTAGGAGTCTTGGTAGGCAGCTTTGCCAAGAAGAGAGCTTCATTGGTGAAGCTAATTCCTACTTCAGATTTCTGCAAAGATTTAGAGTTCAGAATGGTCATTTTATTGGCAGTCTCAAGGTAGGGCTTCCATTGAATGAGATTCCTTCAATTTCTTCACTGCCCCCAGGCCTAGATTTCCAGTTGAATGAGACCACTTAAGTTCGAGCTACTGGGAATGGTCCTGGGCTAATCCACTCAATAGAAATATCAGGTCCAGATCTATATATATATTTTACATATATATGTATATATAATTATAATATAATTTTTTAAATCAATTTTCATGGGTCAATAAGAGAATAAATATTATAATGAAAGGTGGGCTGTATTAAAATGAGGGTTTGGGGGTATGTGACCTATATTGTCCATATCTTGACTAATCAATTTCCTTATCACCTGTCTGACAAAAGGGAGAATCTACATTTTTCCCAGACTTGTCTGAGCAAATACTGAGTAGGGTATACACCTAGGAGCCCAAACTTAAGAGCTTCTCTTAATTGTCTTTTTAGATCTCTGCCACTGGTTGATTTCTGGATGAGGAAGTAGAAAAGGGGAAAAACCTTGGTCTTGATTCAATAATTAATTATTAAATATTAGATAAATAATTAATTTCTTACATTGTTGTTGCATAAATTGTTCTCCTGGTTTTGGTCACCTCACTCTGCTATTTTACTGTGTAATCCTATTCCCTTTTTATGTTGCTCAGCTTAATTTTGTCTTCTTCATTTTGGAACTTAAAACTAGAATTCTTTTGGTCTTTTAAAATTAAATTTTATTACTCAACTAGCAATTCTTCAATTAGCAAAGTAAAAATTATTTTCATTTTTTGAATAAAAGACCAATTGAAAGTCATAACTTTATAGATTTTCTGGATAATTAGTCTATTTATTAATTAAGCTAGCTGGCAGTCAATAAATTGATGGTCAGTAGTTTCTCTAGGTAACCAAACACAAACTGATGGAAACATTGAATGACTTAAATGCCTTTGTAAAAAGGAATGCTTCTGACAAGTGGAAATCAACCCCTTTTGGGGACATTTAATGAAAATGCAGGGTAGGAGTCTTCAGCTCCTCCTGCTGAGAACATTGGTTCATCATGAGACTCACCTGCCTCCAACAATCTGGTCAGAGAAATTTATCTCCATTCAGATCACTCTAATTGGTTTTCTCTTTCATGAGTTGGATCACCCTAAAGTCTAATGGAGGGGTCCAAGGTCAGAATCCCATTTCCTCCGGGGTAAGAACTCTTCTCCAATTAGATTCTGTTTACACTCTTAATAGAAATTAGGACTCTTAGTTGCATGAAGTCCTACCCAAGATTGTAGAGCATATTCCTTCAGGGCTAGGGCAATCTCACTCATCAATCATGTCCTTCAGAGACTAACTTTTTACAGAAGCTTGTTCTTAAAGGAAATAAGGAGGAAAAACCTGGATACCAATTTAATAATTCATTATTAATTTAATAGTAAAATAATTTCATAATAAAGACTTTTTCATTTCCAGATGAAGTTATGAGATGAATTTGCCACTTTCTAGACATTGTCTCCTTCTTCCTTCTAGGCCTGCATGCTGGTGTTCCATCCAGATTTTAGCACTGCACTTCCTGAAAAGGCCTATACTAATGAAGTTATTATTTGTCTGGATTGTTCCAATTCTATGGAGGGTTCAATATTACTGCAAGCAAAGCAAATTGCCTTACATGCTCTGTCTCTTGTCCAAGAGAAGCAAAAAGTAAATATTATCAAGTTTGGCACAAGTAAGTTTTCTGTTATTTCTGACAGTGTGATATTCTAAAATTAACTTTAAAAGATAAAAGAATAAAAAGGATATGAATTACCTTGACAAGAAAACTCACAAGGGAAAATTGCCCAAGTGTTAAGTTGTCAGAAAATAATATAGTGTGGTACCTCAAGAGATAGTGAGTATTTTGTTATTGGAGATCTTAACTGGAAACAGAAGTATGTTGTATGTGGAGTATATTGTAGAAAAAACTCCTGTCCAGGAATAGGTGGATTAGATGACCAATTCCAACTCTGGGATTCTCTGAGTCTTTACCACAGGGATTTTTAACTTGGGTCTGTAGATTAATTTAAAGGCCTATGAACTTAAATGGCAAAAAGAAAAATCATTTTTATTTTTACTGACTTCTAATTTAAATTTAGTGTTTCCTTCCATTATTTAAAAATATTATACAAAGAAGGACTCGATAGGTTTCTCCAGACTGCCAGAAGGTGCGTGACATAAAAAAAGATTAAAAACCCCTGGACACATTGTGAAATTATAATTTTGTTTGAAGAATTTATGCTATTAAAAGATATGTAAAAACCTTTTACACCAGGTGGGGAACACTCACTTGGATCGGTTTTCTGCAAGTCTCTGGGCAGCCTTCTTTTCAGCAGATTAATCACCACAAGAGTAGCCAGGGGTTAAAGTCCAAATTCTTTATCAATCCTCTTTCAAAGTCTTGTCTCCTTTCCTGGGGCCCGGTTAGCTTTCTTAAAGGCCTTCCAAAGTTTTGGTTTCGGTGGAGAAAATGCAGGAAGAGAGCCCTGCCACCACAGAGTGTGACATGGAATGAATGAGTCTGAGTCCAAGGGCTTGTGCTTCAGCTTCCAGTCCTCTTGTCTTCCCTAGCTGTCTCTGAATGAATCTGCCTGAGGCTCCCAGCTTATATGCTCTACACTGAGTATAAACCAATCATTATATCACTAGGAAATCATTATTTGTTGTAACATTAACTCAATCATACTGAACTTAGAGCACCATGCTAAACTAAATAATCATTTTCTTTATCAATTCCACTGACTTAACACCTTGGAAGAATCCTTGTTTCAGAGTTCTGGCCCATAATACAAGAGAAAGGATCAGTGCCTGATTGTAAAGAAGAGTCAAGACACATGACACAGGAAAGAATGGAGCTCAGTGTTCTCTCTATTCATGCCCATCCCATTCTAAAAAAGGCCCTGTTGTTAAAGTTTCTCCTGAACCTCACCATTGGCCAAGTAATATCAATACTAGGGAAGTCCACAGGGGAAAGTATGGAGCTCTTACTTTTTGTAGAAAACATAAAGGGCTATTTGAGATTAAAGACAAACCTTGTTTTATATAATGATTGAGTTCTAAATGAGTGATTTTGTAGTATAAATATGTTGACAAAATTATATATTGAAAGGAAGCCAATTTTTTATCACTCTCTAATTTATCTTTTTTTTTAATGCCTCTCAAGTCTCACTTGTTTAACTCATAGGTACTGGCAGGTTGGAATTCCACAGGATTAGCTGTTAGTACTTTAGAGTAGGAGGAACACTGTGGACAGATAGCCTCCTAATATTGCCTCATGTGCCTCTGCTAGTGGACTCTTGCTTAACAAGCAGCCAGAAAATTCTGTTCTTTAATAATTTAGTCTGTAATTACTTGACTCAATAAGTCAACCCAACCTCTGGGGCACATTCTCCCACAAATACATCCAAGCAAAAGGGGAGAAGAGTAGACATGAATTTAAAACACAATCACAATGAGACATGTGTAGGGAACATATGTGGCTAAGAAACCTCACAAAGATGAAGCTACAGAGCTTCTAGATCCTTTTTTTTCTGAAGGGTGCTCTCTGCATTGTGGTGGGGCAGGCACAATACTGATGGTGGATGAGGCACTCTGCTGCTCAGCCAGGCTAGCTCCTCACAAGGCTGGAAATCTCCATGATATGAGCAGCTCACTTGTGTTTGCTCATGCTGAACTGTAATATCTTTCTTCACTGGAGGGCCCAGTCTTCTGCTGGGATGAATTGTGAAACCCCTTGGTGGCTATGCAGGCATCCCCACCAGACTCAGTAGTGGCTACTGAGTCTAGACATATAGACAGAATGAGGGGGCTACTTCAAGATTAGACTTCAAGCTACTTAAGATCCATCATCCCTTTGCCACTGAGCTGAATCGAGCAGATTATTCCTCAGGGATGGTTGATGCTCTCATCTCAGTACCAGCAAATTTTGATATGGTATCCTGTCACTAGACCTTTGTTCTTTGTTCTTCAAAGTCTCAAAAATTCTTTATCAATGTTTAGAAAATATAAATGGGAGGTAGCCCCATGTCAGATATAGACTTGCTTTAACAGCCATATGCTGTTACCCTGGCTTACCACTGGCTCTCCAGAGATCAGAGACATCTTTGTATCTCAAGACCGATGGGAAGGAAAAAATGAATTTTTGTGTTAGGGCCTTTTGTATGAGCTCAGTTCCTGTTCAATCCCTAATCAAAAGATCCTTCTTCACCTGTCCACCATGTGGACAGGAAACAATCACAAACTAAACGTTTGCCAATGCTTGGTGAAGAGTTATACACCTTTGTTCCACATTATCATAAACTTCTAGAGATGTATTCACCAAATATCTATAAGTCCCCTGCACATATGTGCAGGATTGGCCCTTATAGGTCAGTCTCCTGTTACAATTACAAACTAAGATTTTTATATATACAGCTTCCTAAAAGTGAGGCCCAACTCAATAAATATACATAAACAAATATGTGAAGTATTTTTAAATGACAGAAAGAACCACATAATGGTAATGCAACTAGAAGTTACTAGAATAAATATTTGACAGAAGTTTCAAACAAATTTCATTATACAGGTTACACAGAATTATTTTCATATCCTAAGTACTCCACAAGCAATCCTGACCTAACAGAGTTCATTATGGTGAGTAAAACACTCTTTCTTAAATATCCTGAATCTTTGCATATGAAATTTTAATGGCATTCCCAGGATTTCTGCCCCTAAGGCCCTGGGCATACATCCCTGTTTTTGCTAAATTGCCTGCTACTATTCCATTTACTTATGTAGCTTTTATACTTTTTCCTCTCTGGAAAAATGTAGTGCAACCAGTATGTGACAGTAACCATTATATAAAGACACAGGAAGGAGAAAAAAATGTTATAGTCACACATAGGTAAGCAGGAAGGCAGACTTTAGTAATTTTTGGTTGAGAGGCAACTTAAGGCGAGAGATCAATTACAGATGGCGAGGTAAACCACTTGAACAAGGGGCCTGAACAATTGGTCTGTAAAGAGTCTGAAGTATTATATGCAATTTGAGACTATCAGACACAAAGAGTACTGTGATTTTTATTCAAGGGAAATATCTTTTTCCTATTTTCTCTAAAATAAGATTACAGCCACTAATTAAGAGTAAACACAATGCCATTAAAAATAGCATGTGATACCAGCTCTTTCATTTTATATTTAAAATAGTACTAGCTGGAGAGGCTATTAATTGGATAATTTATAAGTTGGGGAAAAGGTAAATTTACATTGGTATGCTTTATTTTAAAAGTTTAATTAGTGGCAAATCTAAGTTTGATTGGTTTTGTGGAGATTTAAAGTTAAGTGTATGATGAACTATTAAAAACAAACAACAAAACAACATTTTCATTTAATTTAGGCACAAAGAAAATACTTGTATATTCTAGTTGTCTAAAAGGAAATGTGAGAATCTACTTTTTGTAAGTTCATAATGCAGAAATGGAATGATATTAGTTTACCTCTTATTCCCAGGCAAAGTAGCAAATATGTCATTTTTTAAAAAATCTTTCATGAAAAAATTAGGGATCCCTTCTCTAAAAAAGGAAACATGCTCCAAAAAAGAAATATTGAGTAGCAAATTTACAGTGTTTATAAAATCTACTTTCTTTTAATTTTTTTCTAGTCTGCTACACCTACCATGGGAAATACTGACTTCTGGAAAACCCTTCGTTTTTTAAACTTACTCTACCCTTCTCAAGGGATGCGCAGCATACTTCTTCTGTCTGATGGGCATATTCAGAACAAGAGCCTGACATTGCAGATTGTAAAAAGAAATGTTAGACACACCCGCTTATTTACATGTGGCATTGGGTAAGTGTTAGAAAAATCATTATGTAAATGGAAAATGGAGGGGGAGGAAGTGTGGCCAACAGGCCAACAGGTGATGTAGGAGGGAAATTAGGGAATTAGGACAGAATAGATGGATTATACAGGTAACTTCCAAAACATAAAAGAACCGGTAAGAGCTGAGGAAATACCCCGGGGAAAGACTATAGAAAGAAGAGCCTCAGAGATAGTTCTTTAAGTAGAAAGCATAGAATAGATGGCAGATCAGCAAAGGAGACTAAAAAGTCAGATAGGTTAGAGAAGATTAGGAATGAGTAGGGTTGTAGAAATTGAGGGATGGAAAAGGTGTTTGTTTTTCCTTGGTATTTGGGTTCAGCATAGGCCTTATTTGGGAGTAGGTGTAAGTGGCAATTATCATTTCATTTGCACCTCTACTTCTGGTTGAAAAGAAACTAGTCCTTATTTAGAGAGAAATATGATCTAAAAGACCATCTGTTATCACTACTTTTCAATTCCTTTGTTGAAAAAGATCAGCCCATCCATTAGTCTGAGGAATTTGAATTACATATGTTCTCTCTAATATTTTATTTTATTTCTTTTGAATTATAAATCCCAAAACCATTCAGGGGGCATGGCACTATCTGTTAGTACCACATACTTTTTTGTTGACATTTTAATTTGTAAAGACTTTTGAAATTATTTTCATAAATCTTTGAAACAAATCTTTAAAATTTGACCAGGTCCACAGCAAATCGTCATATCCTAAGGACTTTGTCCCAGTACGGTGCTGGAGCATTTGAATACTTTAACACAAAATCTAAATATAGTTGGAAAAAACAGGCAAGTTTCTTCGCCTTTTCATTCTTTTTTTCAAGTATGCTTATGGGAATATGAAATATTATAATTACATATGTTTTGAAATCTTGTACAATAGTCAGTGAAATGGATCTCTGGGTTCTAATATCTAAGTAATAATAGAATTTTAGTCCTTTAATAATTTTATTCCACAAATGCTTACAAAATGTTCACAAATGTCATTCATGTAGTCTGTCACTTTTAACTTTGTTTTCTGACATTTTTCTAAAGATTCCATTTAGTTCCACAAATATGTATTAACGAACTATTCTATATATGTTTATTTATTAAATTTTCTATACTGTGCTAAGACCTGGAGAAGATAATAAAGTTTAGATAAACTGTGGTTCTTAGCCTCATAGGTCTTGTAGTCTAATAGAGAGAAAGGAGTTATAACTTCAGTCCTTTATAGATCCTTAACTTCTTTGGTGTAAGAATTCTTTCCACTGACACTGATCACATCCCCTCATCTGTTTGGTAGATAGTCATCCTGAGTTGTCAAAAAAAAATGGCCAAAAAATCAGTTGTTTGCTCACCTTCCACTGATGAACATCTTTACATTTAACTGTGTTGATCCTTATTAAATAAATATCCAACACTGACTGGACTTCTCAAATTTCATTACATTCTCTAAACCTACCCTTCCTTCTAATTTCCCTGCCTTTGTCAAATACACCAGAATTCTTGTAGCTATCCAGGTTTGCAACCTGGAAGTCACCCTTTACTCCTCATTTTTATTTGCCTTCTCAGTATCTCTCACATCTGTTCCTTTCTCTGTGTTCATTTCAGAGTTCCTCTCATTCAGGGCCTCATTACTCAGGGACCATTTCAAGAGCTTTCTAATTTTTCTCCCTTCCTCTAGTCTCTTCCTTTTCTAATTCATCTTCCATAAAGCCATCAAATTAATATTTCTAAAGCACAGATCCTAACTATCACTCTTCTGTTTAAGAATCTTCAGTGGCTCTCTACCACTACCACCAGAACTAATATAAACCCCCATTCCACAATCTGGCTTTTTTCTCTCGCACTGGCACACATAGGTAGATTGGTGCCCCATCATTCCCTTCCTTGCCCTACACACTCAAGCTCCATTGATGCACTTACTATACCTCTTTCACAACATTCTGTTATCCTTGCTGCTCCAGCAAATGTCTGGAATATTCTCCCTCTTTACTGTCACCTCTTTGAGCCACTAGCTCCCTTCAGTGCTCAGTTCAAGTTCCACATTCTTCAGCAGGTTTTTCCTGATTCCCCAAGTGGTTAATACTCTTCTAATTATTTTGTATTTATTTTGTTTTAATTTTGTCTTTACTTATATCCGTTGGTAAAATATAAACTCCTTGAGGGCAGGGATTATCTCAATTTTATTTTTTGTATCACTAGTATCCAGCAGAGATCCTAGCATATTTGGAAGGGCTTAATGCTTGGTGTTATTGAGTCCAGCATTAGGCTCATATTTTAAGCATTTCCAGCTCAAGAGGAAGGTTAGTATAGTTTAGCACGCACAATTTTCAAGAGTCCAGAGTTATCTCTACATCATGGCTGATCATCAGAAGAGAATTTTAGTGGAAGAGGAGTCTATACCATGTAAAAAAGTAACAAGACAGAAGAATCTCTTAAGTCAATGAGGGAACAAAGTGTTACGCACATCTGAAGCGGAAGGATAGCTGGTTACTAACAAATCAGGGAAGGTTTCCTAGAGAAAGTGACTTTTGAATTGGGCTTTAAAGAACAGGTAGACATTCTCAGTCTTGGTAAGACATAGGGAACAGTATGAGCCACAGCACAGAGTAGAGAAATGGGCAAGCCTGGGATAGGTTTGGAGGTCAGCAAATAGAGTGGTATAACTGGGACATAGAGTACATGAAAGAGTGATATTAGATAAGGCTGAAAGGCTAATAAGCAAGTGCCACATATAGAGACTCTGAATAATAAGCAAAAGAAAAACTCTTAATTCTTGCACATTGTATAAAATGATCAGATCTATATACAAGAAAGATAACTGGCAGCATGTGATAGATGGATTATCAGAGACAGGAAGTGGAAATGGTAAGTCTTAGTAGGAAGCCTTGTAATATTTAGAAGGTTGGTAATGGGAATCTGAACTAGGATGACAGTTGTGGAAATAGAGAAAAAAGAATGGATTTGAGAACTTTCAAAGATGGAACTAATAAGAATCCACCACTGGTTGGCTATGAGAGTTGAAGGGGTGAGAATGGAAAGATAACACTAAGGTTTCTAACATGACAGAGACTTATAATTTTAAAATAAAAGTCATCCAAAGCCATTTCTGAAAAGAAGGTGACTGGTTCTCTTTGGGGTGACAAATGAAATGTGACTCTGAAGCAATGCGTGACTTTTTCATGGCTTATGAACTGGCACTGAGGCTGTTCCAGAGTGAGTTCCAATGAGTCCAAGTTATATCAGCATTATTGGAATACATGCAGTTTCCCAAAGAAGAGGCTTTGCAAAACAGCATCCATTTGAATTGTGGGTTCTGACACCATGTTAATGTAGTGAATAGAATACTGTGTATAGAGTTAGGAAGACCTAAACTTGGATCCCACCTGAGATACTAGCCATGTGACCTTGGACAAGCATCTAATCTCTGAGCTCCAGTTGTTCTCATGTGTATAAAGAGAATAATAATGGACTTAATGGTAACTTACATGCAAACTTACAAGGAAATCTTAAAGCAGTACATGAGTGTCATTTGTTATTATTATAATCATTGGCCCAGGTTTGTTAAAAAAAAAAAAAAACAGTTTTACATGTTTAACATGTATGACACTGCCTGCCATCTAGGGGAGGGGATAGAAGGAAGGAAGGGAAAAGCTGGAACAGAAGTGTTTGCAAAGGTCAGTGTTGAAAAATTACCCATGCATATGTTCTGTCAATAAAAAGTTATAATAAAACATATTATACATTGTGTGTTTTGTGGATTATAAGCAAGAATTTCCAAAATTAGAATACTTAAGAAATATTATTTATATTATTGCTAAAGGGAATCAGGCCAAAAAGAAAATTGTTCTGCTCTTCTCATGTGCCTTATTTAAAAAAAAAAAAAAAAGAAGAAGAAGGCTCATAGGGTTATAGATTTATAGCTGGAAGAGACTATGGAGTCAAAGCCAAATCTCATCTTTTTTTACAAATAAGGAAATTGGGGCTAGAAAGTTCAGGTTCATACAGCTATTAAATGTTTTAAATGAATTTGAATGTAGGTCTTCTTGACTCTGCATCTTTTTTAAAATTTTTTTTATTATAATAACTTTTTATTGACAGAATTTTTTTACAACATTATCCCTTGTGCTCACTTCTGTTCCGATTTTTCCCTCCCACCCTCCACCCCCTCCCCTAGATGGCAAGCAGTCCTATATATATGTTGAATATGTCATAGTATATCCTAGATACAAAGTATGTGTGCAGAACCAAACAGTTTTCTTGTTGCACAGGGAGAATTGGATTCAGAAGGTAAAAATAACTCGGGAAGAAAAACAAAAATGCAAACAGTTTACATTCATTTCCCAGTGTTTTTTTTTTCTTTGGGTGTAGCTGCTTCTGTCCATCAATTGAAACTGAATTAGGTCTCTTTGTCAAAGAAATCCACTTCCATCAGAGTACATCTTCATACAGTATCGTTGTTGACGTATATAATGATGTCCTGGTTCTGCTCATTTCACTTAGCATCAGTTCATGTAAGTCTCTCCAAGCCTCTCTGTATTCATCCTGCTGGTCATTTCTTACAGAACAATAATATTCCATAACATTCATATACCACAATTTACCCAACCATTCTCCAATTGATGGGCATCCATTTTCCAGTTTCTAGCCACTACTAACAGGGCTGCCACAAACATTTTGGCACATACAGGTCCCTTTCCCTTCTTTAGTATCTCCTTGGGGTATAAGCCTAGTAGTAGCACTGCTGGGTCAAAGGGTATGCACAGTTTGATAACTTTTGGGGCATAATTCCAGATTGCTCTCCAGAATGGTTGGATTCATTCACAACTCCACCAACAATGTATCAGTGTCCCAGTTTTCCCGCATCCCCTCCAACAATCATCATTATTTTTTCCTGTCATCTTAGCCAATCTGACAGGTGTGTAGTGGTATCTCAGAATTGTCTTAATTTGTATTTCTCTGATCAATAGTGATTTGGAACACTTTCATATGAGTGGTAATAGTTTCAATTTCATCAGGCCTTTATCAGAACCTTTGACTATAAAAATGTTTTCCCAGTTTGTTGCTTCCCTTCTAATCTCGTTTGCATTAGTTTTGTTTGTACAGAAGCTTTTTAATTTGATGTAATCAAAATTTTATATTTTGTGATCAATAATGGTCTCTAGTTCATCTTAGGTCACAAATTTCTTCCTCCTCCACAAGTCTGAGAGATAAACTATCCTATGTTCCTCCAATTTATTTATAATCTCGTTCTTTATGTCTAAATCATGGACCCATTTTGATCTTATCGTGGTATATGATGTTAAGTGTGGGTCCATGCCTAATTTCTGCCGTAATAATTTCCAATTTTTTTGTCAAATAATGAATTCTTATCCCAAAAGTTAGGATCTTTGGGTTTTTGACTCTGCATCTTAAAGAAGAAGTAAGGAAGATAAAAAAAAAAGAAAACCCAGTGATCTGGTCACATGATAGAATAAAATAATCAGACAAGAGACGCATTTCATTTATTCAAGAATGTATATTCTTTGAAAGCAAGGTTCTTATTTTTCTTAACATTCTTGTTCTTGTTTTGTATTTGTTTTTCTCTTCACACCTCAATTTTCTGGTTTGATACCTAGCAAACAATAAGTTTATAATAAAATATATACTAGAGTTCCTTGAAAAAAAAACCAAAAATCAATTTTTATTACTCAGTAATTATACTTATAACCATAAAAAAGGATTGTGGAGTCCATTATGATTCATATAAGGCAGGACTGGGGAACTTTTTTTTCTGCCAAGGGCTGTTTGGATATTTATAACATAATTTACAGGCCCTACAAAATTATCATCTTTAGAGAACTCAAGCAGTGGGAGGTTGTTGTACCTAGCTTTTCAGCTCATCATTGCCTATAGTTGCCTCAGTAAATGATTTCCAGGGCCTTATCCTGTGGGTGGACATTCCACACTCTAGTAAAAGGGCAAGAGGTCTTGCCTAGGAATAAGGAAGGAAGCATGGTAATATAATGGAAAGAGCCCTGATTGGGGGCTTCTGCTTCTGAGACTGGCAGGGTGAACAAGTTAATTAAACTTCCCTGAACCTCAATTTCCTCAGCTAAAAATTGAAGGGATTCAACTAAAAGGAGCTAAAGGTCCCTTTCACCTTTACATCTATCACTTTTAATTTCCACATGAAGGAAAAAGAATTAGATAGCTTCTCAAGGCCTTCTTACTATATCTATGATCCTGTGATCAGAAATCCTGGGACTAAATTCCAGATCTGACAACTTTGTAAACTCATTGAACTGCTGTTTCCTCATCTATAAAATGGGAATCATCATATTTAAAGGATCTTGTTAGAATAGCACTTTATCAGTTTTCAAAGCCCTATGTAAATGTAACTTATGACTATGATTAGGATCACTTTTCTAATTTTGGAAGTTTGGGCTCTTTTAGTCAAGTATAAAAATAAAATTCAATTTAAATTTTTTTATGTTTTGAAAAAATGAGATGTTCTTTTTTTTGTGTTTAGAACAGGATAGTCCTAAGAGAAAAATTAAATAAAATAGAGACTAGACTATTATTATCCAGAAAAATAAAGGTTAACCAAATTTTCTTTTCTTCTCTGTAGGAGAAAGAATGAAATGGAAATCTGATAGGGGGAAGAATAGTCTTTAGGTGAATGCCCTGAATCATCTGCTTCAGTATCACAGAAGTTTAGGTCTAGAAAGAACCTTAGTAATCATTTGGCCTAAATGGTGATACCATGAAAAGATAACCTGTTTGGGTGTCATAAGACCTGGGTCCAAATCTTACTCCTTTTGCTTATATGACCTTGGGCATGTCACTTTTTGAACCTCAATTTCCCACTCAGTAGAATGAAGGGGTTGATCTAGAAATGATCTCTCACATCCTTTCTACCCCTAAATCTTATATATGTACAGAAATACTAAGTAACCTTACAGACATTCTCTCTGTAAGAGCACATAGCCTCACCTAACATAAAAATTACAGTCAGGAAAAAGGATGGAAAAATTAAGCAAATAAAAAAAAAGCCCACCATAAAAATCGATTAATTTTACCATAAAAACAGCTGAAAACTGCTGGTTCATAATGTTCAATATACAAACAATATGAAGTTGTATAATACTTGTATTATTAGAATGAATATTGTAATTAAAAGATGATGTGAAGATTGCCTACTAAAGGCCCACTAGAGAAATTAATGCCCACTAGAGGCATTGAAGTTACCTTTGCATATGTAAAGTGGGTAACACTGATAATGGACTCATTTTAAGGGGGCATTTGTCAAATTTACCCCAAAGTTTTCATTCTGTATAGAACAAGAAGGAAAAACTATAAATGTTAAATTTAGCATGAAAGTTCTTTTTTGTGAAGTAAAATCAAGATCTAATGTATTTTTTTCCTTTTTAAATAGATTGAAGACCAGATGACAAGAATATTTTCTCCAGGATGCAGCTCTGTGTCTGTTAAATGGCAACAATTGAATTTAAATTCACCAGAGCCCATGCAGGCTCCCACACAAATCCAGGCCTTATTCAATAATGATAGGCTGCTTGTGTATGGATTCATTCCTCATTGTACACAGGTATGGAGTGGTCCAAAGAAGCACAGGTTGTATGTTTGAATATTTAACCAACTAATACATGGCTTGTTTTAAAACTCTCCCCTTTGATGAATATGTTTTACAACTAAGGAAAAGTGATTTTTGCTTCTTTCTTCACTTGGCAGATGGTTAATTGTTAATCGTTAGTATTATCACTGCTAAAGGTATCAGTAACTAAGGGGTTGGGAATGTGGAGTTCTAAAAAGTAATTAGCTTTCTCTTTTATTTTAATGTCCTTCAGGCTATCCTAAATGCTTTAATTCAAGAGAGGGAATTTCAGACAATGGTATCAACTACTGAACTACAGAAAACAACTGGAACTGTAAGATTCATCATTTCATATATATGCTTGTGATAGTAATCAATTTTCATAATTTTTTTGTGAGACAATTAGGGTTAAGTTACTTGCTCAAGGTCATACAGCTAGTGAGTAGTAATTGTCGGAGGCTGTATTTGAACTCAGGGCCACTGCAGCATCTAGCTGCCCCCATAATTTTATATTTTAACAAACATATAGTCATTTTATATACGCTGTATATTTAATATTTTAATTTCAGTTTCATATTAAAATCTAAGTAACTCAGGGAAGTAATTATCTGGACAGATGAGCTCATTTTTCTAAACCTATAAACATTTAGTTTTAATAGTAGTATATTGAGAAACCCACATTTTATTCACCTATTTAGGTACTGGTACATAGCATAGTATTAGGAGGTCATATTTTTTATTTAGTTCTGGTTTTTTCATCAGAAATAGATGGAATTCACCTATTTCATTGAATGTCCATCTTCTTCCCTGGAAGAAAATGCTCATTTTGTCTGGGTAAGTTATTCTTGGTTGCATATCAAGTTCCTTAGCCTTTTGGAATACCAAATGCCAGGCCCTTTGATCCTTTAATGTGGACGCTCCTAGATCCTAAATAATCCTTATTGTGCCTCCTCTGTATTTGAATTCCTTTTTTCTAGGTGCTTGTAGTATTTTTAACTTGGTTTGATAGTTCTGGAATTTAGTCACAATATTTCTTGGAGTTTTGATTTTAAGATCTCTTTTAGTAGGTGATCAATGAATTCTTTCAATGTCTATTTTACATTTTCAATGTCTATTTAACATCTGGGCAGTTCTCTTTGATGATTTCCTGAAAAATAGTGTCTAGGCTCTTTTTTATCATGATTTTCAGGGAGTCCAATAATCCTTAGATTATATCTCCTAGATCTATTTTCCACATATGTTGTTTTCCCAAGTAATTATTTAACACTTTTTTTCTATTTTTCTATTTTTTTGGTTTTGCTTGACTGATTCTTGGTATCTCTTCAAGTCATTCATTTCCATTTGTTCAATTTTGATTTTTAATGAATTATTTTCCTCATTTACTTTTTTTATTGAGTTTTTTAATTGAGCTGTTTTGTTCTATGGAATTTTTTTCCATTTTGCCAATTTTATTTTTTAGAGAACTATTTTCTTTTTCCATTTCACTAATTCTGTTTTTTAGGGAGTTGATTTCTCTATTTACTCTATCTTTTAATGAGTAGGATGCCTTATCCAGACCCTCTTGCAAAACTTCCCTTTCCTTTCCCCATTTTTCTTCTAGCTCTCTTGTGAAAGCCTTTTTAATTTTTTTCTATGAGAGCCTTGTGTGATGGGGACCAGAATATATCACCATTTGGGGCTTCATCTGGAGACAATCTGCTTTTAGTCTCCTCAGGATTTGAAATCTGCTCTCTTTCAGTATAGAAGCTATCTATAGTTAGAGCCCACTTTGCCTTTTTACTCATTTTGACAAAAAAACAAAAACAAAAACAAAAACAAACAAACTGCAGTCTACTTTTGGGGCAGTGTGGTGTTACTAAGCTTCCTCAACAGACCACAGGAAGTAGCAGTGAAGCTGCAGTGGGACAGCAATGGCTATCCTGGGATCAGCATCTACACTGAGATTGGCGTCTGCACGAAGATTAGCATCTGTGCTGGGGTCAGCGGTTGCACACTGAGAAAGGGCTGAATCCCTCCTGGTGCTGGGTTGATGTGGCCAGCCCCAAGAGATTCTAGCCTTTGGGGTCACAATCTTTACCCACTGTGTTTATCGCCTCTCCACTGATCTACTGGTTTGCTGCCAGAGCAGAGTAGTTAATACTGTGGTAAAGTTCTCCCCACAAATTTTCCACTACCAAAGATCACACCTTGCCCCCCTTTGGTCTGCTCAGTGTGAGCTGTTTAATTGGCTTTCACTGCCTATGATTCTGTGCCTGGCCTAGGTCCCCTCCAGTAAGCAAAAACAGACCTTTTCTGGCGAATTTCAAGATTATCTTCTGTTGATAATGTGTTATATTCCCAATATTCGTGGGTTTTGACAAATAAGCACTAATTCTGAGGCTGTTTCATAAAAAAAGTAATGTGAGGATAAAGGAGAGCTTAGATAGACCTGTGTGTCTTCTCTACCATCTTGGCTCTGCTCCCCCAATAAGTAATATTAAAACGAGTCAAACACTTTAAAAAAAATAAGAGCCATGCTCCGACTTGATAAATGAGCAAAAGATATGATCTGTGCCCTAAGGACTATAATTTCATGCATATCCTTAAGAATACCAAAAGAGATTCAAAATTTTAAAAAAAAGGAAATTACCTATTTGTACAAAAATATTCTTAGCAGTCTCAAGGCAAAAAAATTGGAAATTGAGGGGATGCCCATCAGTTAGGGAATGGCTCAGTAAACTGAAGTATGTGTTTATGATGGAATATAATTATTCTATGGATAAATTCTATGGATGCCCTCAGAAAAAAAAACACCTGGAAAATCCTCCATGAATTTAAGCAAAGTAAAATGTATTGTATACAAAGTAAGAGCAGTGTTTTGGGTTGACCATCTATAAATGACTTTGCTATTCTCAGTAGCACAATCATCCACATAGTGCTACTTTGAGGAATTTATGATGAAAAATCCTATCCATACTGAGAGAAAAAATTGATTGTGTCTGAATTCAGATTGAAGCATTCTTTGTCTCTTTATCTCTCTTTTTTTAACTTAATTTTTTGAGAGTTTTTATTTTCATTAGGATGAGAAAGCTGTGGGGTTTTTTTTTTTTTACAACTTGACTTATATGGAAATGTTTTGCATAACCACAAATGGTTACTTAATTGTGAGTGTGATAAGGGACAGAAAAATTTAAAAACAAATGTAAAAAAATGGCATAGGTGTAGAGTGTAAGTTAAGGAAAAGAGTAGTTCAAAACAAAACAAACTTTAAAGATACCCAAAAATATTCATAACAACTCTTTTGGTGGTGGTAAAGAATTGGAAATTGAAAGTGTGCCCATCAATTTGGAAATGGCTGAGAATGTTACAATTTATAATAATGATGGAATATCCTATTATAAGAAATGTTGAAGGGGATGGTTTCAGATAAACTTAGGAAGGTTTATGTGAATCATGCAGAGTGAAGTGAACAGAACCAAGTATACTGAGAGAACTGAGAGTAGTATTGAAAAATCAAATAATTTTGAGTATTAAGAACTCTGATCAGTGTAATATAGAATTGTGATTCCAAAGGAATCCATGATGAAGTGTTATCTACCTCTTGATAGATGATGTATTCAGAGTGTAAATATTTTTTTTACTTGACCAATATAGGAATTTGTTTTGCTTAACATGTTTATAATAGGGAATTTGTTTTTCTTTCTTTCTCACTTTGGAGGGATGAAGGTGAAAGGAGACAAAGCAGATTTATTGATGATTAAAAATAAATTTTAATTTAAAAATTTTAAATAAATAAATAAAAGTATAGTATTACTTTGAAAACAAAACAAAACAAAAAGCATACTAAGGGCCATCTAAGTAATTTCTTAAAGTCAATTCTTTTTATGAATAACTTTTAAAGAGAGGGAAAAGAATCTTTAGGTTACACTGTTTTCTCTTTCCTCAGAGAACATTTGGGCAGATATCCTCCTACCTTTGGATATGTTAGAGACAAATCTGCTACTTGCTTATAATAAAGAATAATCAAATTAAGGAACTAAGGAAATTAATTAATGACTTTTAAAAAGTCAAGAAGGTTGGGGCAGCTAGGTGGCACAATGGATAGACCCACCAGCTCTGACGTCAGGAGGACCTGACTTCAAATTTAGTTTCAGACACTTAACATTTCCTAGTTGTGTAACCCTGGGCAAGTCACTTAACTCCAATTGCTTCAGCAAAAAAATAAATATATAAAAAGTCTAGAAGGTAAAATAGTAATCAAAGAAATTATGTGTTTTCTTTTGCTCCTAAAATGTAGATGCTTCACAAGCTAACAGCTAGAGCTATCATCAGAGATTATGAAGATGGAATACTTCATGAGGATGAAACAAAACATGAGGTTTGTTCTTTCTATAGAAAGTATGCCTTGATTTTTAGAAAATCTTAAACTGATGTAGCCAGCAATATGTGAAGTTAGGGAATCAGAATAAAGAAATAAATGTATTTTTTAGGGTGAAAAAAATTTGTCTTAAAGAAGATTATATAATGAGAGAATTTAGAGCTGTTATGTATGTTGACATACATATTGAAGAATGTGGGAAAGCCAAACTCCAGGGAGGCAACGGTTACTTTTAGGGAGAGAGATCTTACATTAACCTTAATACTAAATTATTAGACTTTTGGATTGATGAACTGAAAAATTATTTTCAAGATTTTTTTAGTCTTTTTTTGAAATTAGGCAGCTTTCCTTCTTTCATTTTTATCAAAGTCTTTTCTATTCTTTTCTATATGATTTATCAGATCTGTTAGGTGGGTGACAGAGACACCTTATGAAAGTGAAAAATCTGAAAGAAAACTTTTTTTTTTTGCATGGAAACTTACAGTTTAGAAAACATTTTCACATACATTCTTATTTTATTCTTAAAACAGATAGTATTGTGCCCATTTTATAGATGAGGAAACCAAAGCTGAGAGATTATGACATATTGAAGAATGTGGGAAAGCCAAAGCTTTAACCCATATGTTCTGATTTCAAGTCCAATGTTCTTTCTGAACATGAGATCATACTTCTTTATCTAAAGGAAAAACAGTTTTCTAGAATTTTCATTAAAGAAGTAATAAGAACCAGAATTTTAAAAGAACATAATATGTATGTCTATGTGAATTATTCTTACACCTTAAATACAAAATACATCTGTTTAATATAATATTTTTATTTAAAATGTTCCAACCTAGATGAAGAAGCAAATTTTGAAGTCTCTGATTATTAAACTCAGTAAGGAGAACTCTATTATAACACAATTTACAAGTTTTGTGGCAGTTGAGAAAAGGGTAAGTATTATTATTAATAAGTAATTAAATTATTTTAATTATCTAAATGATAAAATAAGCAAATAGGGCTATTAAATATATTTATATTTAATTATATTGTTATTAAATTTGACATGCACTTTATGTGGTGAAGTGGGAAAACTAACATTTTGACATTTTACTAGAAAACCTATCTTCTAGAATATTACAAAGCATAGATTTATTATTAATAATTATATACCTTTGTTTTATTAATAGAAAATTACAACATCTCACATTCCAGTAGAGTTTTCCAGCTAAAAGTCTTTTCTTAAACACATTCTTTTAAGACAGATAATGCAAATATTTTTCTCCTCTAGTGAGGAAGTTAGTAGACCTGAAGATTGAGGCTAATTTCTTGACCATTGCAGAAGTGATAGACTATCTCCATGGCTCCAGTGGGCATAATAGTACCTATTAATAGAACCTACTAAAATATGACAGTTCATTCCTATGATGGTGGGTAATTAGAAAGACAACCTGGGGGGTGTTATCTATTGTTAATTATTGTCTTTGTATATTTGGCTGCCTCAGCTTTATAAAAGCTAGAATACTAGCATGGAACCCATATCATAGAATATGATGGTCTACTAGGATAACATTCAGGATCTGAAGAAAATACCTTGATGGCAGGATTACCTGCTAGGAAATTTGTATTGATTTTTGAAGGGTAATCATTTTATGTTAGCTGAACCAATGCAAGGTAAACCATTCTGTGCTGATCAATGACTCCTAGACTTTCCTGTAAAAATAGGATACCTTGATTAGAATTCAACAAATTATTAAGTTCTGATTAACTGCAAAACACTGTTCAGTTCTACTGAATTTGTTGTAAGGATATTTTTGTCTGAAGAACTAATATGGGTAGCCCAAAATTGTAGTGTCTACACTAGCTCTGGAGGATTATGGGACCAGTCTTGGTCTTAGTGAAGGAATGAAGTAAGCAGGAAAGCCACCAGGAGGATGGTCAAAGATGGAATGCCTCTATTTCCAATCCTCTCAGCCCTTAAATACCCTATTACAATTACATCATTACAGCATTCTTAGTATGTGTGAATTGTAGAACCATTACATCACCATACTAAATACTAAGTATATGTAAACTAGAGAACCATCATCTCAACAATCACACTAAGTTAACACTTGTTGTAAGTATCCTTGTTTCAAGTATATTTCTCCAGAGTTCCAGCCCTCTACATCTCCTGTTTTCTTTTATTTTAGAACACAGGTGGTCATACCCTCCCTTGACTTCTCAGGAAGGGAGGTGAGAACACCAAAGGGAAATGGGGAGTCAAACCAGATATTGTTAGCAGGTTTCTTCTGGGCTGAGGGGTCTTACTTGAAACAAGTATACATAAATCCATCAGCATAGGAGGTATTACACAAGCACATAGTAATATAACACAGGCTAGTAGTGATGTTACAAAAAACATGAAGCAACATGAGGAATTATATGTGTCCATAAGTCCTAAAAGGAGAGTATATAAATAACAATCATACATACACCTCCTTCAGCAGCCAAGAGATAGTCCAAAACCAATCTATTGTCCATTACTTCATATGTCAGGGAATCCAATGATTCCTGCAGGTTTTGAAGTCCTGCAGCAGTCTCATTGACAATTTTTGATGTTCATCAGTCAATAGCCATACATATAGGTTAACAGCCAGGCTCTTTCAGTGGCACACATTATCAGAGATGGAACCTGATGTTTCTTGGGTCTTCTCCTTCGTTTCAAGGGTCTACTCTGTCTCTCTCTGATGGACAAGGATGGCACCCATCTTATTCCTTCTCCATCTATAGAGATACAAGCAAACCCTCTCCCCCAAACAGTTAACCTATCTGGTCCCTTCCATTCACCACTTTCTGGGTCTCTTTACATCACCTGGTGATTATCTACAGAAAGTGGAGCTGCTCGCACTGGACACTGACCTTCTGGTGGGTTATAAAACCTGTCTACTGGAGCCAGTGCATCTTTGTCAAAAATCAAGAAGGTAATAGTATAAAGAGCTAGATTTAGAAGTTCTCTAGGTTACCTGTGGCTCCCCCTTTCTTGTGTTTTTGGAGGAGGGTCTTAATGTTTCTGTTTTTCCTCTCTACTATTGTCTGTCCTTGAGGATTAAAAGGTATGTCAGTGGTATGTAAAATCTTATACGGTGCACAAAAGTGTACAAAATGTTTAAAAGTATATGCAGGTCCATTATCTGTTCTTATTTCTTGTGGCACACCCATAATTGCAAAAGCTTGTCTAAGGAACTTAGTGACCACTCAGGTCATTTCTTTTGCTGCTAGTATTGCAAAAGTGAATCCTGAAAAAAGGTGTCTACTACAACATGGATAAAAGACAGACAGCCAAAAGATTTATAACGAGTCACATCTATTTGCTAAATTTCACTGGGTCTCAAACCACAAGCATTCTTTCCTGGAGGGAGCATAGGAACGTGGAAAGGAAAGCAAGCTGTAGAGGCTTTTACTATGCTCCTAGCTTCCTCTTTTGTTATCCCAAATCGCAAACATAAAGCTTGAGGAGCCTGATGTTATTTAGAACAAGATTCTTGGGCTTCTTGAAATAAAGAATTATGGTTAACATGGTTAGAAGGCCATCTTTTCTGTTCTTAAAGAAAGTTTTTGTACTATAAGCACCTTAGTGTTACAGGACAGGTCAATTCTCCAAGAGCCTCCACAGCTGTGGATCATAACATCTAAAGGAGTTGCAGGGCAGTCTTTGCTGACACGGTGTTGTGGACTGGGAATGAGATAAATTGGAGGCAGAGGAAGGAGGAGAGAGGTCAGACAATGCAGCGGCCTCTCAGTCAGAGACATCAGAGAATAGCAATTGCCTCTTAATCTCCTTGTGTCATCCTCTTACAAGATAAGATCCATTCTGGGTTGGATCTCCAGCAGCCACTATCAGGTGGCTCCCATGTGTTCCAATACCTTAGGATATACTTCATATCCTAAATATTGAAAAGGAGTGTGCCTTTGAATTTTTTCTGGAGCTATATGCAATTTGTAATTCCTTAGTGTTCCTATGGTCTTATGTAAACATGCTTCTAATATTTGCTCCTCAGGTGCACACCCCAGTATATCATCCATGTAATGTAATAACATAACTTTTGGAAATGCTTTTTTTTAATTTTTTTTATTATAGCTTTTTATATATAAAACATATGCATGGGTAATTTTTCAATATTGACCCTTGCAAAACCTCCTGTTCCAACTTTTCCCCTCCTTCCTCCCACCTCCTCCCCTAGATGGCAGGTAGTCCCATACATGTTAAATATGTTAAAATATATGTTAAATACAATATATGTATACATATTTATACAGTTGTCTTGTTGCACAGGAACAATCAGATTTAGAAAGAAGGTAAAAATAACTTGAGAAGAAAAAAAATGCAAGCAAACATTAACAGAAAGAATGGAAATGTTATGTTGTGGTCCATACTCATTTCCCAGTGTTCTTTCTCTGGATGTAGCTGGTTCTGTTCATTACAGATCAGTTGGAACTATTTTGGATCCTCTCATTGTTGAATATAGCCATGACCATCAGAATTGATCATCATGTAGTACTGTTGTTGAAGTATATAATGATCTCCTGGTTCTGCTCATTTCACTCAGCATCAGTTCATGTATGTCTCTCCAAGCCTCTCTGTATTCATCCTGCTGGTCATTTCTTACAGAACAATAGTATTCCATAGCATTCATATACCACAATTTATTCAGCCGTTCTCCAATTGGTGGGCATCCCTTCAAGGAAATGTTTTTCTTACTGGAGTAAGAGCAGCAGCAACATACATTTGACACATAGTAGGACTAATTTTCATTCCCTGTGGCAAAACTGTCCATATCTTTTATAGGGCTCAGCTAAGTTAACACTGGGCACTGAAAAGACAAATCTTTTCATATCCTCCTAACCTCCTTATCTGGAGGGATAGAATAGAAACAATCCTTAATGTCTATAACCCAAAAGCGCCATTCTCTTTGCAATTGAGTAGGAGATAGAAGTCCTGGCACATCCCAAATTAACTACTCAACATCATAGCTCAAAACATCACATTGATATGTTTACATTTATTAGTTAACTAGAAGATACAATTAATTCAAAGCAAAAGCATTTAACAAAAGAGTATAAGAAAAATAGCAACAATAACAACAACAATAATGATGATAAAAATAATAGGTAACATCTACATGTTACTTTACTACTTGTCAGGCTCCATGCTAAGCACTTTACAATTATTTCATTTGATCCTCACAACAGTCTTGGGAAGTAGGTATTTCTATTCTTCTCATTTTATAAATGAGGAATATGAGGTTGACAGCAGTTAAGTGACTTGCCTAGGGCTACACAGTGTCTGTAATAAGTGTCTAAGGTTGGATTTGAACTCAGATCTTAAGTCCAGACCTTGGTGCTTTATCTACTATGTCACTCAGCTGCCCTTTAATAAACTATTTCCTTCAGAGACTGCGACACATTTTCCCCAAAATTCTAACACTAATGGGAAATGTGGAACACATATGACCAGCGGTCATCATCCAAATGAAGTGGCAAAAAAAAAAAGGTACCAGGAGTGGTAATATGAAATAAATTTAGGAGAGCATAATTGTAAAATAATATTATATAAAAATAGTATATTAGAGATTCAGCTACAGTTCAATTGACCTGAAGAAATAAGTCACATATCCATCACAGATTACAAAGGTTTGCTATTTTATTTATGTTAAAATAGCTTCACAGGCTCAAGCAAATACAACTATGCAATGCAGTGATACTAAATAAACAACTTGTTCTTGGGAAAACATAATTTTTAAATTCTCAGGGGAGCAGAGGCAGGATCCAGGAAGTAAGGAGAAGGAATCAGGAAGGAATCAAGGAGGGATCAAGGAAAAGCCAAGTGGAATCTGCCAGACTGACCAGGTCTCAGATTCATCTAAAAATATGCTAATCAAGACAGTCTCAAGACTTATATCAATTGATCCAAATGTTGTTAAGTAGAAAAAGGCATCTTCTTTAAAAAAAAAAAAAAAAGTCTCAGAGAACATTAAGACTATGAAATTTTGGTCTCTTTATGATTCCACAAACAGTACAGTCTGAGAGAATTGACCTGAGTATGCTTACTAAAGAATAAATAGAAAAAGAATTAAAAAAAAAAAAAAAAAAAAAAAAGAAGAGCCTTGGGGCAGGTAGGTGGGGCAGTGGATAGAGCACCAACCTGAGTTCAAATCTGGTCTTAGACACTTAAGACTTCCTAGCTGTGTGACTCTGGGCAAGTCACTTAATCCCAATTGCCTCAGCAACCAAAAAAAAAAAAAAAAAAAAAAAAAAAAAATAGGCTCATTTTAGCATTTCTTGGGAATAAGCTAGTTTAGGTTTAAATTGGAGACAACTCTCTGGAAAACGAGCAGTAGAAGAAAAGACCAAGAGGCAAATTCTTTTCCTTGCTTAGCCAAACTCCTCACCTTTAATACATAATCTCTGGAGTTGTAAGACTAGTAGTATTTCTACATAAGAAGTGTGTAACCCCATCAGGGGCAGCTTTTTTTATTTTTTTGAATCTCACAAAGCCACTACATAATGGTAACCTGCTGATTTCATGATCACTGTCATGAAATGTCACAGCTTCACTGGTCACGAGGCTGCAGAGTTCCTCTCTGCTTCTAGCTTCTGACTTGAAATGTAATCTCCACTGAGTTGCTCTTTCTTCCTTACAATAAGGAGAGTAGTTTCTTTGATCACCCTCTTCTCCTTAACATACTTTCTTGGTTTTGCTTGGACCTGTCTGATCATTCCTTCTTAGTCTCCTTTGCTGGATCTTCATGCAGGATTTGCCATTAATTATAAATGTCCACTGAAGCTCTGACCTGACCACTTTTCTCTTCCTCTATTTTTTTCAATTTTTTTATCTCATCAGTTCTCTGGTTTGTTATTTCTAGTCCTAACTCTTTCCTGACCTCCAGTCTCACATCTTCAAGTGCCTATTAGAAATTTCAAATTGGATGCCACACGGACATCTTAAACTCAACATCTGTACAAAACTGAACTCATTATCTTTCCCACTCAACCCTCCCCTCTTACTAACTTCTCCAGTATTATGGAGGGTATGACCATCCTCACAACCTGGGAGTCAACCTTCACTCCTCAATTTTTTATCTCCTTCATGGGATGAGGTGCTAGACCCTCCCTTACTCAAATTGACTACTTGAAGGCATCTCCAGATACAAACAGAAAGCCTCTCAATAGGTGTTCCATTGAGCCTTGGCTGGAAACTAATGTTCTCAGTTTGAATTTTCTCGGGGTCTCTAGAAGCAGCCTTCTTTTCAGTTCAGTAATCACCACAAGTGTAGCCAGGTGTTAAAGTACAAATCCTTTATTATCTCCTTCCTGGGGCTGGGCAGCTTTCTGGAGAGCCTTTCAGTCTGGCGTTGGTCTTAGTGGGGGAAGTGCAGGAGGCCAGGCCCACCACCTGGAAGATGGAATTAAATTTCTCTCCTTGGTTCTGGAAGCTTAAGCTCCTGCCGCCAGTCCTTTGTCTTCTCTGTCTCTGCCTCTCTGAATCTCTGAATCAATCTAGCTGAGGCTCCTACCTTATATGCTCTACACTGAGTATAAACCAATTATATCACTAGGAAATCATTATTTGTTGTAGGATTAAATCAATCATACTGAACCATGCTAAACTAGATAACCATTGTCTCCTCAATTCCACTTAGAACCTTGTAAGCATCCTTGTTTCAAGTTTAGAATTCTGGCCCATAACAGGAAACGAGTATCTCTTCAGAAGGAAATTCCTTGTCCCAAGTACCATGCTCTTTCAATCACAGAGCTAGAATCGCCCCATCTAATTAATGCTTTCAGGATTTTTATTGATTTCCAAAAGCAGTTTTTCTGCAAGAGGCTTCATTCTTAGAATAAGAATTACTCCCTATTTAATTTCCTTGTAGATGGCTACCATTCTGTCACATTTCCAGGAATTCTGTGAGTTTGGTAATGATAGCCAACCTACCCCCCCCAAAAAAAAAATCCTCAATTCCAAATGTTTTGTTCTTTCTTAAAAATGAGAAGTAGAAGAAAAGACCACAAGGCAAGTTTTTTCCCTTGCCTAGCCAAATTCTTGGCCTTTAATACATAAGCAAAAGTTTGTCTATAAGAAACAAGATGCTTTGCCAAGAACTCCTCTGATCCAAGAAAAGATTTTATTTTATATTCTTGCAAGAACAGGTGTGTAAATTAATAGGTACTTTAGATCAATAGACACATTGTTTTATACCCTATTATCTGAAATGCAAGTCCTTCCCTTGATTCCCTATTATTTTAATTTTATGGTTTCTCTCTATAAGTTTTGTTTCCCGGTGTTTCATGTCAGTTTAATCCTTAGATTCCATTTTTTAGGTTTCAATTTCATTTTTCTGATTTTAATTTCTTTTCTTTATATTTTTCTAATTTGAGTTTTGTCACTTTATGGAAAATAAACCCTCATCTAATTGTCACATGTTGAATTGGATTGACTTCAGTAAGCTATATTTTGGTTATTTTCCTGATTGTTTTAAAGCTATCTAGTTATAGAAATAGTTCATCCACTTTTGCAGTTAATTAATTTCATGGATTTATTTTGATTAGCTTCAGTTCTGGAAGGTGACATTTATTGATTTCATCATCTAATTTTAAGAGTGTTCTCAATTTGAGACTTAGCATTTTCTGTCTTCTGACTATGGAATCATGAAAGTTTTATTATAAAAATTAGTTCTAAATATACTTGTTTTTATTCAGGATAGCAATATATCATCGGATTCTAATAATCCAAATATTTTGGAACTTATCACCACAGAAGACATAGATTTTCTACCATACATGGATTGGGAGGTGGAGCAGCTAGAGAATATAATGATGAAGGTAAGCCTTAATGCAATTTTTCAAAATTGACCTTCTTGAGCCAAGTTTGTTAGTGGACACCCCCACACAAATTGTATTCTATTCCCACAGCTTTACTTTTTTTTAAAAAAATCAGTTTTATTTTATTTCCAGTTTCAAATTTTCTCCCTCTAACCTTACTCTCCCCTATTGAAAAAGCAAAAACAAAAACCATTACAAATATATATAGTCAAAAAAAACAAATTCTTGCATTAAACTTATATGTTAAAAAAAAAACTTCAATCTGCACTTTCTCTTTGGAAATAGATAGTATGCTTCATCAGGAGTTTTCTGGAATCAAGGCTGGTTTCATTGTATTGATCAGAGTTCCTAAGTCTTTAAAAGTTGTTTGTCATTACAATACTGTTGTTATTGTATAAATAATTCTTCCAGTTCTACTTATTTCACTTTGCATCAATTCATAAAAAGTCTTTCCAGATTTCTTCTAAAACCATCCCTTCATCATTCCTTATAATACAATAGCATTCATCACAAACATAAAGTACAACTTTGTCCATCTATTTCCTAATTGATAGAATCTCCTTTCAATTTCTAATTCTTTGTCACAATGAAAATAGCACAGCTTTGCCTTTGCATGTACCATATTCTTTATTCAATTCAACCGTTATCATCTGCTGAGCACCTTCTATGGATATTGAACTGTGCAAGGGGCTTTCAGTGATGAAAAAAATGAGAAATGTTTTCTGCCCTCAAAGAACTCATATCCAAAAGGAGAAATTTATATTTATATACATACACAAATATACTATGCATACATGTATGTTTTATGTATATATTTTATGCACATGTTTTACATATATATATACATATATTGCATGTGAACTATTTAAAGAACAATATAAAAGTGTCATGATTAATTCCTAGATAATACAGATAATAAATGCAATGGAATCCCAGCCCTTAGAGTGAAGAGGAGTAGTGAAATAAAGTTTTCCTTTTGATTATCTAATCAAGTGTATTCCATTTCATATTGTACTTGTCTCTTGCCTGGGCAGGAGACAACCTCTTTTATAAAAAGAAGAATGCTGCCTTCAGTGATGGACATTTTTTCATCTGGTTAGACCTACACATACCAATGATTCAGAACCCCATTTTCCTGATCATCTTGAATCCTACTACCCCAAAATCCCAGTCAAACACCACTTAGCCCTTACATTGTGCCCTCTGGATTGTCTCTCTGGCCACCCAGTACAGGCTGCACCTCTATTTATTCTTCTCAGTTCACTGGGTAAGGCAGGGGAGTTGGACTGTTCCTTGCTCCCTGTTGCCACTCTCAAGTTCTCTCCCTAAGGTCATGTTATTTATCTCTCCCACTCTTATCAAAATCCAGGTAGACTTTGTCCAGATATCCAAGTCACCCTCCTTCCTCCCTAAAAGAATTTGGTACCCGGCTCACAATTTTTCTCTCCTCTTTAAACTCTTGTCTCCTACTAAGAGACTTCAACACATATATTGATTCTCCATCAAACACCTTCACCACTCAGTTCTTCAGTCAACTCACTTCCCATGACCTACTTCTTAATCTCACTTCTGTTAGATGAGCTTACTCTGGATCTTGCCATCACCCACAAATACACCACCTTCATATTCAAGAATTCTGAAATATCCTTCTCTGACCACCTGCCTCTTCATCTGCCTTCCTTTACCAAACCTTATTTCCTTTTCACATCATGACCTCCAATCCTTCAATCCTTTGATTCTCTCCCAGGCCATCCCCACACACTAGGCACTCTCTCCTTTCTTCCACATTTTTGATCCCTTGGTAACTCAGTTCAGCTCTGCACTGTTTTTTTCTCTTTAGTCCCTGGCTTCCTTTTCCTACGAACAATTGTACCCTACCATACAAGCCTCAGCCTTGGATGACACCCACTCTTGCAGCTGAATGATAATGGAGAGAATCTCAACTTGACTCTCATTGTTACTAGGCTGTCCTTCTGCACCTTCTTAATCAACTCACTGTCTCATTCCCCATAGCAGCTCTTCCAAATCTTTGCATCCCTTCTCAAACTTCTCAGGGATCTCCTTTTCCCCCACCCACTTATCTGGGAACCTTGCCTCATATTTTACCAAAAAATTGAAGCTATTTGCTGTGAGTTCCTTTGTCCCATCTTTATTTCATCTCATTCAGATGCCTTCTACTACTGTTTCCTCTTTCACCCATCTTTCACATGATAAGTCAGCCTTGTTCCTTATCAAAGCCCACTTTTCCATAAGGGATCTCATTCTGTCCCACACCCTTCAGTAGACTGGGCCTCTGTCATCCTTACTCTCTCATTTATCTTTAATATCTCTCTGACTATTGGCTCTTTCCCCTCTTCCATGGAAACACATCTATGTATCTCTCATCGCCAAAATACCCTCACTTGATCCTTCCATCCCCACTATCATTCTATAATATCTCTTCTAGCTTTATGGCCAGACCATCTACACTAGTGCTTCTATTTTCTCTCCTCTTGCTTACTTCTTAACATTTTACAACTGAACTTCTGACTTTATCATCCCACTCAAACTGCTCTCTCCAAAGTTACTAAGAATCTCTTAGTTACCAAATGTAATGGCCTTTTCTTAGTCCTCATTCTCCGTGACTTCTCTGCAGCCTTTGACACTATGGATCACTATCCCTCCCTATATACTCTCTTATACCCTCTAATTGTAGGTGTCACTCAGAGTGAGCCTTCTTCTCTTCTCTGTAGCACTTCACTCAGTGATATCATCAGTTGCCATGGAGCATTTCTATGTTGGTGATTCTCAAATTTACCTTTTCTTGGCTAACTTCTCTACTGACCTACAGTTTCATATTTCTAACTATCTTTCAGACATCTTGAAATGAACATTCAGAGGATATTTTAAATGCATGAAACAGAGCTTATTGTCTTTCCCCCTAAATCCTCTCTATCTCTTACTTGGCTGTTACTGTAGAGAACAACATTATCATCTCAGTGCCTAAGGCTCACCACCTAGGAGTTATCCTGGCCCCATCACGGTCTCTCACCCCTGGATCCAGGCTGTTGCCAAGGCCTGTTGGTGTCACTTTTGCAACATCGCTCAAATATGCCTCCATCTGTTCTCTGACACTGCCACTACTCTAGTCCAGATCTTACCATCTTGATTCCTGTTTTTCTGGTGGCTCTGCCTGTCTCAAGCCTCTCCCCATTTCAAAATATCCTCCCTTCAGCTGCCAAAGTGATATCCTTAAAGTATAGATCCAACCATGTCATACATACCCCTCCATTCACTAAACTCCAAAGGATCCTTATCACCTTCAGAATTAAACACAAAATCTTCTGTTTATCATTCAAAGCCTTTCATATCCTAACTCCTTATCCTATCCCATTACTTTTCCAGTCTTTTTACAGATTATTTTATACCACAAGCTCTTCAGCCCAGTGAAAATATTCCATCTCTTGGCTCCAGGTATTTTCTCTATCTGTCCCCCATGTCTGGAATGTTCTTTCTCTTCATCTTTGGGAATCTTTTTGACTTTCCTGGCTTTCTTCAAGACCTAATTAAAATCCCATCCTCTGAGGAAAACATTTCCCAATACTTCTTAATTCTACTACCTTCCCTCTTTTAATTATTTCTTATTTAGGGGCAGCTAGGTGGCACAGTGGGTAGAGCACCAGCCCTAAAGTCAGGAGGACCTAAATTCAAATTTGGCCTCAGACACTTAACACTTCCTAGCTATGTGACCCTGAGCAAGTCACTTAACTCCAATTGCCTCAGGAAAAATAAATAAAATTATTTCCTATTTTTCATATGTATATATACACACACATAAAAATATACTTTATATATATATATATATATATATAACTTTTTCTTCTTTATTCATATTTGTTTCTTTGCTATCTCCCTCTTTTAAAAAGATATTGAGCCAGTAGCTAAGTGGGTGCAGTGGATAAGAGCACCAGCCCTTAAGTCAGGAGGACTTGAGTTCAAATCTGGCCTCAGACACTTAACCCTTAACACTTCTTAGCTATGTGACCCTGAACAAGTCACTTTACCCCAATTCCCTCAGCAAAAAAAAAAAAAAATAATAATAATAATAATAACACACAAATAAAAAAATAGATATTGAGCGGAGATTATCTTTTGTTTCTTTTTGTATTACACTTAGCATAGTTCTTGGCACAAAGTACACATTTAATAAATGTTTATTAGCTAATTGACATTTCAGAGGAGTAGATATGAATTATATCATTTAGACTGATATTAAAGAGAAAGAACTGATACTTTTCTTTGTAACACACCCCCAACTCATCTAGCAGGAAACAAGAGATTGAAAATATAGATCCAAGGCTTTTAATTTGTTGCTCCAGCCCCACAGTATCATAGCTGCATTGAAAATGTTTTTTAAAATGTGTTTACTGTTTTTAAATTCATTTTTATAATTTTGAGTTTCACATTTTCTCTTTCCCTTCCCATTCTACCACCATTGAGAAAGTAAGCAATTTGGTACAAGTTATACGTCTGTAGCTATGTAAAGCATTTCCATGATAATTGTGTTGTAAAAGAAAATACAGACCAAAAAAAAAGTAAAAAAAAATTCAAGAAAAATAAAGCTAAAAAAATGTTTATTTTCTGAAACAGAAAGGTAGTAGACACAAGGAATAGAAAGCTAACCTGAAAGCCAGATTCTGCCTCTGACATGTACTAGCTTGGTGACTCTGGGCAAGTCACTTAATAACAGAACTCCTGGCAAGTCTTTGAACACTATAAATTATAGAGGACATACTAATTTGCAATGGTAGTAGGAATTTCTGCATCTGAAAATTTCATGCAGCAATAACATCACCGATCCATATAAAGTATGGCCTAGCTCTCTGGAGGGTTTCAAGGTCAGCCAGAGTCAGGATGAATTAAAGTCCTAGGTCTTTTGGGGGAGAAGTGAAGGACATAGGTAAGCTGCCACAAGGCTCACCAAAGATCTCTCCTAGATCCTCAAGTCCAGAGTCTCCATCCTTTCTCTTTCTCCTCCTGCCACCAAGTGACTTTGACCTCTTTCACCCTGCTCTCTAATCCTTGCCTACGATTATCTTAACGCCAAACATTGAGCCAGCATCAACTGTGAGAAGGGCCTTTTATCCAAATATATGCTAATAGAGTAATTGTCTCACATCTAATAGGTAATTAGCCTTAAGTGCTTGCTTATCTGATTCAAACATTCCTTTTTGGAGTTTCAGCCCTCTACAAGTCCAGTTCTTATTATCTATTTCTATCAAAATAATTATAGTAAAACATCATTAATTAATTAAAGCATTATTAATTAATTAATCACATTGTCAGTGGTCCAGTTCTACTGGACCTCCTCTTTTTTCATAGTGAAAACAAACATAAAATGTATTTTATCTTAAAAGTGGCATTAACTAATTATATTCACCTCTAGTTTTCTCTCTTGTGTATAATATATGGGTGATCTAAGGAGAATATAGGATGCTATCACCTCCTTCTGTGGTCTTGATATATGACAAATGTGTATGTTATTAATCAGTGAAGGTCATTAGCAGCAAATTAATGTAAACTCTCTTACTATTTGTATGGGATAAGAATAAGTTAATATACATAACAATCTGCTCTCATTCCCTTATTCTTTTTTTTTTAATATAGTTTCTATTGGTTTTCTTTTTTTTTTTTTTTAATCATCCTATTATCCCTGGTATTCTTCTTCCTCCCCCTATCATAGAGCCATACCATATAATAAATACTATTTTTAAAGGAAAAAAAATCAGCCCAACTGATTGATAAACTGAATAAGTCTGAAAACACATATGATACCCCTGTGGACCTCCCATCTTTATGAAGGGATAGGTTGCAGGTATCCTTTCATTTTTCTCAAAATGAAACATTTAAAATTTAAACAGAAAATAGGAAAAGAAAAAAATTGCCATGTGCACAACAGAACATAGGAGAGGATTCAAAATATAAACAATAAATTTACATTTGAAGAAAGCCTATATGATAAATACTACACATCATATTCAGTTATCCATCTTTTCTTTGCTTCCTTGTAGGTTTTCTTTTGTTCTGTGATGTGCACTTTTTGTTTTATTCTTCCCCCAAGGCTACAATTAGAAGACTTTTATTCCCTTCCAAATATATATGTTGTTCTCTCTTTAACCCTGATCTAATGTGAATCATATTTCTTCCAAAAATCCGTTCTTTATCCTCTCTCTTCTCCCTATACCCCTACCCTCTTATTTCTTTCTGAATTAGATTTTTATCTGTGTGTATGCATATATATGCGATATAAATATATATAGTATATATATATATATATATATATATATATGTATATATAAAATTCCCTCTTTAACTCATTCTTGAGGAGAATAGGGTTCCAAAACTACCAGCCCTCTTCCCCCATCTAATTCCCCTATGTGATTAGAATTAAAAGGAAGTAACCATTACTGACCACTGTCCTGTGGGATACTTCCTGTCACTTCCTGAGGCTACCTAAGTTCTGACCTTTAGCTGTGGTGTTCTTTTTTCTTTTTTTAGAACATGAGAGGCTTCTCTCTGAGATTTCTTGGGGAGGTTCTCTGGAGGCAGCCTTAGTTTCACTTAAAAGTAATAATCTCCTCAAAAACAGCCAGCTGATAAAATCCAAACGTTTATTTCTTATCTCTTTCCAAGCCCCCTTAGCTTTCTTAATGTCTCTCTCTCTCTCTCTCTCTCTCTCTCTCTCTCTCTCTCTCTCTCTCTCTCTCTCTCTCTCCCTCCCTCCCTCCCTCCCTCCTCTCTCTCTCTCTCTCTTTCTCCTCCTTCCCCCCCCCTTGGTTCCAAAAGCCCTTGCAGCTTTGTCCTTTGCTTTTGCCTCTGCTTTCTTCAGCCTCCAGCCAGCACCAAGGTGGAAGTTGGAATAAATCTGACTCCACCTCCGAGTGGGCTTCCCAGAGTGCTCTGTGGCCCTCTTTATCTTTTCAACCTCTCTCTGAGCCTCCATCAGCTTCTCTTAAAGGTTGACTCCTCCTCTGAGGGAGGGATTAAGGGAGGTGTGAATTCACACAGTTACAAAGTTAACTTTGTGAATCTCCCATACTTGTGAACTCCAATGAGTACTTAAATACATTAGTGAGCGAGGGATTTGCTAAGTACCCTGCTAAAGTAGGCAAGGGACTTATCACCTTGTAAGGATTTGCTCTAATGTGGGACCCGATAAGCATTATATCTATTCCATTGAGTTAACACTAGGATTCTAACATCTCCCTTGAGTTATCACCTTGTTTCAAGCTCTGGCTCATAACATTTAGTGACCTCTAGGCCTTGAGATCATGTGACTTCCTATAACCTGCAGACCTCTGGGAATAGGGATCACATGATTTAGGCCAGTCTGACCTACTCCATCTCATAGACTTTTTGAGAAAACTTCACCTAGTCTCACTCATAAGCTTCTCTCTGTTCATCACATACATAATTTTATATAGTATAATAATATTCTATTACACCTATATGATCACATTTTGATTAACCATTCTGTAATTGATGGGTATCTCCTTTGTTTCCAATCCTTTTCTATCACAAAAAGGGCTATTATAAACATTTTGTGTATGGGAGACATTTTTCTATTTGATGGCTTCCTTGGTTTAAAAGGTCAGTAATGGAATCTCTGGTTCAGAGGGTATGGATATTTTAGTCACTTTATTTGCATAATCCCAAATTGTTTTCCAGGATGGCTATAATATCACAGCTTTAAGAATAAGATATTAATGTACCTATCATTTTATAACCCCTCCAACATTTACATTTGCATTTTTAATTATCTTTTTCAATTTTTAGGGTATTAGGTGAGACCTTAAGATTATTTTGATTTTTATTTTAAGAGGCACAGCGGCCAGAAGCTAAACAGCCTTTTGAAGAGGGTACAGGATTTTGGTTTTTGTTTTTATTTTTAAAGAGAGAATAAGTAGAAGAGAATAGGATAGAAGAAAATGCACTTAATCACAATTGTGAATGTGAATGGGATGAACTTACCCATAAAAGAGGCAGATAGAAGAAAGAATTTATTGTTTAATTATTTCAGTTACATATAATATAGGATAGTATAGTATAGTATGGTATGGTATGGTATAGTATAATATAGTATAGTAATATTCTATTACAAAGAGTTTTCAACTTGCCCAGGATCACACAGCCAATAAGTATCAGAGGCTGGATTTAAATTCTGGAAGATTAGTCTTCCTAACTCCAGGCCTAGCACACTAGCCACTGTGTCATCTATATATCCAGCAGAATGGATTAGAAACTGAAATCCAACAATTTGTTGTTTACAAGAGACACACTTGCAACAGAAAGACACACAAAATTAAAATAAGGAGCTGTAAAATAAAAAATCTATTATGCTTCAATTGAAGTGAAGAGGGTAGGAATAACAATTATGACTTTAGACAAAGCAAAGGCACAAACATCTAATTAAGAGATAATCATATAAGTAACTACATTTTACTAAGAAGGACCATAGACAATGAATTAATATCAGTACTAAATTAACATGCACCAAATTACATAATGTCCAAATTCTTGAAGGAAGAGTTAAATGAATTATAAGAGAAAATAGACAGTTAAAGTTTATGATTGGGGAACTTCAATTCATGTTAAACTATATTATTAAGGAACCTATATTCTTAGACATGAATAAATCTATCCATAAAATAAATTTTTAAAAAAGAAGGTAAGGAGATAAATAGAATTTTAACAACATTGGATATGGTAGATCTTTGGAGAATATTGAATGGGAATAGAAAGGAACATTTCTTTTCTCAGGCAGATATGGTGTCTTCACAAAAATCAAAAATAAGTTGTAGTAGAGCATTGAAAACCTCAGAAAACAGCAGAAAATATAAATATTAAATACATCTTTCTCAGATCATAATGCAGTAAAAATTTCATTCAGTAAAAGACCTTTGAAGACTAGATTAAAAATTAATTGGCAATCAAATATTCTTATCCTAAAGAATGAGTGAGTCAAAGAATAATTCATAGAAACAATGATTTTGTTTTTAAAAGTGACAGCAATAGGATAGTATATCAAAATTTGAAGGATGCAGCCAAAGCAGAACCTGAGGCAATTTTTTTATATATCTCAATTCTTGCATCAATAAAAAAAAAAGAGCAGATCAATGAATTGGACATACAATTAAAAAAAACTAGAAAAAGAACAAATTAAAAATCCACAATTAAATGCCAAAATAGAAACCCTACAAAAACAGAGGAGAGATTAATAAAATAGAAAGTAAAAAAATTTGAATAAATAAAACTAAGCATTGGTTTTATGAAAAAATGAAATATGTGTTTTAAAGAAAGAAGAAAACCAAATTACTAGTATCAAAAATGAAAAAGGTGAAGATAACCACCAATGAAGATGAAATTAGATACATTATAAAAAGCTAGTGTGCCTAATTATATGCCAGTAAAATAATCTAAATAAAATGGATAAATGTGTATAAAAATAGTCAGAATACCAGAAGAAATAGAATACTTAAATAACTCTTATCTTAGAAAAGGGCACTGAACAAGCTAGAAATGAGCTTCCTAAGAAATAGTTCCCAGGATCAGCTGGATTTAAAAGTGAATTCTACCAAATGTTTACTGAACAAATACAATTCTACATTCCAATACTAGATAAACTATTTGGGAAAATAAGTAAAGGGGTCCTAGTATTCCTTTAATGATGCAAATTTGGTTTTGATACCTAATCCAGGGAGCAAAAATGGAGAATGAAACTAATTCCCCTAATTAATATTTAAGCAAAATTTTTAAATAAAATACTATGGAGAAGATTATAGTAATATATCACAAATATCAATACTTTTTATCTAGTTTGGATTTATACCAGGAATGTAGGGTTGATTCAATATTAGGAAAATCATAATATAATATTAATAACAAAAGTAAAAATATCACATTTCTATCCTTAGAAGCTGAAAAAGGTTTTGATAAAATACAAGACCCATTCCCATTAAATATATTAGAAAGCAAAGAAATAATGGCTTTTCTCAAAATGATAAACAGTATCAATCTAAAACCAAGAGCAAGCTTATTTTATAAGATCAGGTATGAAACAAGGATGTTCATTATCACCATTATTAATATTATACTAAAATTTCTAGCTATAGCAATAAGGCAACAAAAAATAAATTGAAGGAAAAAGCATAGGCAAAGCGGAAACAAAACTATCACTCTTGGAGAAGCTGTAATGGTTTACTGAAAGAACTCTAGAGAATCAACTAAAAAACTAGTTGAAACAATTCAGAACTTTAGCAAAGTTATAAGATATAAAATAAACCTTTACAAATCATCACCATAACTATATATTACCTACAGAATCCAACAGGAATTCATAGAAAGAAAAATTTCATCTAAAGACAGTGAAATAATTAGGCGTTTACTTGCCAAGACATCACAGGAACTATGTGAACACATTATACAACTATAAGAAAATAATTATAGAATACTTTTCATGCAAATACAGACAGATCTAAATACTGGAAAAACATTAATTGCTTAGGGATTGACTGAGTCAATATAATAAAAATGACAATAGTCCCTAAACTATTTTACATACCAATGGAATAGCAGACTACCAAAGAATTATTTTATAGAGCTAGGAAAAAAAAAGAATAACTTAATTCATCTTAAGGAACTTAATAAATGGTCAAAAATATTAAAGGAATCAAAGTTTAAAAAAAAAAAAAAAAAGGAGCAAAAAAACCTAACACTCAGATCTCAAACTATAATACAAATCAGTAATCATCAAAGCAATCTGGTATTGGGTAAGAGATAGCGTGTTGATCAATGGAATAGATCAAGAATACAATATACAGAAATATGACCACAGCACATTAGTGCTTTATAAACTCAAAAATTCAAGCTATTAGGCCATGAACTCAACTGCAGGAAAAATTGGAAAACAGGCTGGCAGAAACTAAGCATTGACCTACATCTCTCACTATATACCATAACAACATAAATTCAAAACAGATACATGATTTAGACATCAAGAGTGTTCTAAACAGATTAAGTGAGTATGGAAAAAAATTACTTGTTAGATCTATGGATAAAGGACAAAACAAGTAATAGAAAGGATAATATAAGATAAAATAGAAAATTTCTATTACATGAAATTTAAAAGGTTTTGCACAAACAAAACCAAGCAGACAAGATTAGAAGGAAAAGTAGGAAACAGGGGAGGGGCAGAATTCAAAGACTAACTGATCTTTAGGAAACCCTTAGTGTCTTATTCATATAGTTATATTAAAAGGATTGATTTATATCTTATGTACCTTATGTTTTTGCTGCCTGTTGTCTTAATTTAGATGACTTTGGAAATCACCTTACTCAAATATTCTTTCCTTGGTAGAGGACATAGTTGTTCAACCACTTGAAAAACTGAAGTTCTGTATTTTGTTCTCTTTTTCCCTTTCCTTCATGAAATATCACAGGTTCAACAGAAATATCACAGAAGAATGAAGCTGAAAAATATTAAAGATATTTTTAAGTTAAGTTCGAGGGATACTTTTTCAGACATTACTTCTATGAGGAAACATTCAGTACCACATATTATCCATTACAAACCAGAAAAAGAGATTCGACTATTCACAGAAAATGATGAGAAATTAAAATTGTATTCTTCTATGGAGGAAAACTGTTCTGTTCCATCTCAAAAGCTGCTTCTTACTTCTGATCAATATGACCATGCCAGGGCTTTAGATCTAACTAAGAAAGATTCAGACATGACATTTTTATTTAATAAACATAAAAAACAGGATTGGGACTCTGAAACTTCTTTCACTCTTTCCTCTCCAATTCCTCCTCCTCCTCCTCCTCCTCCTCCTCCTCTTCCTCCTCGTCTTCTGGCTAATTCCTCCTTTTCCCAATCTTGTTCAGGCTTTGCCTTACATGCTAGAACGCTTTCTACTCCTAGTTTTCTTTCTGCAAACTCTCCTTTTCCTCCTCCTTTAGTCCAACAAGGAGGTAATGCTTGGGGGGCTCCTTATTCTAATTCTGATCTTCCTCCTTTGTCTCCTTTTTCTTCTTCTCTTTCCTGTCCAACTCCTCTTTCTGCTTCTCTTTCTTGCTCTTCTTTTATTTCTTGTCCTCCTCCTCCTCCTCCTCCTCTTTGTGGTGCTCCTGGATTTATTCCTAGGCCTCATTTAGATTTACTTGAGTTTCCAAGACCTGGGATAATGAAGAAGTCACTTTCAGTATTTAAGGAGGGGTATGAATCCACTCCGGATGTTGATTATGGGAACTTATCACTTAGAAAAAAAATGTACGGCATTGAATCAAATCATGGACATATTTTTGGAATGAAAAATGATGAACAACTGCGATGGCTCCGTCAGCCTCCGTTTTCTCCATCCAGAGATACTAGAAAAGAAATAGTCTCTACAGCTTTCTCATTTGCAGAGAAGAATTCCATAGTACAAGATGTTACTCCATCACTTGCTAAGGTAAAGCAACATGTTTTGGAAATATAAATAAACTTGGATAAGATCTATATAATCATTATCATGAAAGAACTCTTTTACGGATTTTATCTTTACCTTTCAGATACAAAAACATCAGACTGATGTGATCCCCAGAGAAAATTGGTTGAGGAGTATTAAAGAGAATTTGGTGTTTTGGACTCAGGTTTTTAATCTTCAGAATGAGGTATTTGTCTTTCCTCTACATCTTTCTATGATTTGCTACTGAACCTCTTACAAAATTTGGATCAGTGAAAAAGGCCATGGAATAAGGCATATTTTCTATTTTTGAGAGAGACAAAAACTTTAAATGTATGTTTTTTATTTATATATGATTTTCAGTATGAACCATAGACAAATAGAGCCTTTATTATGAGAACAATTTTAAATATGTATATATAAAATATATGTTATGTACACATGCATGTGTGTACATGTGTATATATATTTTTCCATGCATCATCTTGTTAGAATATAGATATATTTCCAAATGCAATAATAATCACAAACTCATCCTATCATAGACTAAGCAGATGAACATCCTATATATTCAACTCCTGTACTGGTAATAAAATCTAATTCCTTAGCTATAATTATTAATTTTTGGCAACACCAATAATAAGTGATTGAACACACCAGTAACATTCTAAAGTTCAGATCTGCATAAATATCTTTAACCTGTATCTCTGCCTGTTTAACTCTGAACCACTAAGAACCCTTCTCTTTGGATGGAGATCAGAATGCCCAGAGTTTTATATGGGCCCCATGTAAAAGTTTCCAATAATTTATATAACATGGATACTTAGACATTAAACTTGAAAATGTTGATGTATCTAAAAACATTTATAATCCAGATTCATTTTTAAAAACCTTCTTATTTATAATGCTATGAGAACTTTAACTTTAGTGGTATTCAAAAAATTATAGTTTGGGGTCATATTTTCATTAGTAAGTTTTCTTGCACTTGTATCCATTTTAACACTGTAAGAATAAAAATGTTTAAAAATATTGATTGAATTAAATATGTACATATATATATTTCATCAGTTTTTTTCATTATGAGATGAAATTCTAATTCTCATTTTCTTCTTAATTTTACAGGAAGGCTTTTGGAAACTTAACCATGAACTTGGACTTATTTTAAAACTGAATGTGAATGATTTAAACACCTTTCTTGTGCAAAAAGGCATTCAATCCCTAGGTAAACTCAGTTCCTTTCTAGTGTTCATCAAAAGGAAAAGTTATATTTATATTAACTATAAAGGAATTTTTTGGTGTTCTGCACTCAGAATAAATGCATTTTTGTGTTTGCCTTTAAAACCTTTAAATATTAAAATAGTTTGAGATTGGTTAAAGGATTAATGTTGTTAATATTCTAGTTGTATTGTTAGGTGGAAGATATTGATACAGTTTCTAAATTTTGTCTCTTTAACTTAAAGCCCTCAGTTGGGGACTGGAAAGGCAGCACAGTGAAAAGAGGGCTGGATTTGGAATTAAGAAGATCTGGGTTTAGTTGTTCTCTGTTCCTACTGCTTAGATGACCTTGAGCAATCCCTTCATCTCTCTAGGCTTCAGTTCTCTCAATTATAAAAGGAGGCAATGGAACTAGATGATCTCTGATGTCCCTTCCAAATTCAAATCTATGGTCCTGTGATCAAAAGAATGCTAATAAAGACAGATTACCACCACTAGTCTCTAGGCTAAATATAGACTTTGGCTGAATTTTACTACTTGGGAGAAATGCTGAGAAGTAATAGCCTACAGTGATATCTGACTTTATGCCTATTTGTGATTGGTCAAGAGGTAATTAAGCTCTTCTATGCAAAGCATGCTGTTAGCTCATGGCAATACAAAAATGAAATGATCTCTGTCTTCAAGTTTACTGGGAAGGGCTTATAGCTTGGACATAGAGAATTAAATAAATGATTATTTGAGAAGAGAAAGCATTAACAATGACATCAGGAAAGGCTTCATTTAAAAGATGACACTTCGGCTGAACCTTGAAAAGAAGATAGTATCTTAGGAAGCAAAGGCAAAAAAAAAGGGAGAATATTTTTGGCAGGAAGGCAGCCTGTGGTACAGAGATGACAGCCAGAATAATAAATCCTAAGAACTGCTAGTGAGCCAGTTTGGTTGGAATATGAAATAAAGAGGAATAAACCTGTAAAGACTGGCTAAGGCTAGATTGAAAGTGCTTTAAATGTTAAATTGACAATGTGCTTTTGATTAGTTTACTTGACTCTAAGTTCTAACTAGAACTCAGAGAAAGGAACGGGGTGGGGTAAAAAGACACTAAAAAAGAATAATGGGAGGAGAGGAAGGGGGAAGTATCAATAAAATATTGATAAAGAAAGAAAATGCCAGCCTAAAGAAGTTGTATATTATCCCAGGAATAGAAAGCCACTGAAGTTTTTGAAGAGGAAAATGGCAGTTTAGCCTATTGTTTCAGTAAGTCTAATTTGACAGACATGTTGAACATGAATCAGAGAGGGAAGTTGTGAGATGCAGAAAGAATAATTAAGAAACTATTGCAATACTCTATGCTAGACTTCATTAGGGCCTGAACTCATTGTGATCATGGGATAACATAGCAAGTGATAGTCCTGTTATACCTTAAGATGGTTAGAGCATAGAGTGCTATTTTCAGTTCTTGGGGCCAGAGTCTGGGTCTGGAGTATGTTTTGCAGAGGGCAGCTAGAATGATTCTGAGACCAGAGACCATGTGACTATTATCAATTAATGAAACAGGATATTTACCCCAGCAAAGAGAACATTTAGGAGGAATGTGATAACTATCTTCAAATATTTGTTGTTTTTGAGTTATTTTTAGCCATGTTCAACTCTTCATGAGCTCATTTGAGATTTTCTTGGCAAAGATACTGAAGTGGTTTACCATTTCCTTTTTCAGCTCATTTTACAGTTGAGGAAACTGAGAGTTAAGTCATTTGCCAGGGATCACACAGCTAGTAAGTGTCTTGAGGCCAGATCGGAATTCAGGAAGAGGAGTCTTCCTGACTTAAAGCCCAATGCTCTATCAACTGTGCCATCTAACTTCTCTTCTAGTATTAGAAAAGATAGCAATTTGAAGATAGATTAAGTCTATTCTACTTGGTGTGAAGCAAGATGGAAGTTGCAATCAGTCAAATTTAGACTTCATATAAAATAAAAATCTTCCTAACAATCAGGGCTTTCTAGAACTGAAATGGATTGCCTTTGAAGGGAAGTGAGTTTATCGACACTGAAGGTGTTCAAAGGGAGTTTCAATGATTATTTCTCTAGACTGTTATTGAAGATATATCTAGTTGGGCATGTGTTGAACCAGATGAATATCATCATGGTACTTTCAACACTGAGATTCTATATGAATCCCAGAACCAACCATGTTGATAAAAGTTTCTTTCTTTTAGCACATCACAAGATTGTTGTGAAGATTGAGCAAAATAATGTATAAAAAGTGATCTACAAATCTTAAAATTATATATAAATGCTATTATTATTAGTTATTATGCCCAATGCTTACTAATAAAATCAAATATCAATGCCCTAGACTCTTTTTTTTTTATCACAATTTAACTCAGAACTTAATATAAGAAATAGGGGTCAGAGGAGAAGCTGGCAATGCCATTTCTCTTTATCCTTAGCTAGTTGTATCCTCATTTTTTTTGTTTTGTTTTTACACAGGTCATTCTAGTATATGCGCTACTCCATTCCATTCCAACCTATCCCTTCCCCCTCAAAAAAAAAATTAAGCAAAATCCAGCACAGCATCTGACACTGTGAAATATTTCCTACTGGTTTTATTTCCTCCTTCATGTAGATATTGAGACATTTCCAAAACACTTTACTAGACTGGCCAATATAATTATAGTATCCGCTTTCACTTAATACTCTTTATGTTTACATTGTTGTAGTCATTATAGTAAAAAATTGAACAACATTATGAAAATGTAGATATTATCAGGAAAAGCTCCTTTTCCTCTGTTGCCCCTGCTTGGTTCATTTTATTTATTAGCTATTCCCTTACTCCCTTAGACTTCATTGCCATTCCACAATATCTATCTTGTCTTTTTCTCCACTGTCTAATTTTCTCTCTTTATTTGTTCCATATTTTCTTCTCCCTATCATCTCATTCCTATTAGCTGTCTCATGGACTTGGTGACTATACCTCCTGGGTTTTCTGGAACTTTCCCAATTTCAAATATTTTGTCCTATTCACAAAATTGAAAAAAGACTCTTTGTCAGACCAATTGGACTAATATGAGTTTCAGAAAACATAGTGTCTGTATTTTTGGTTTGGGAAAAGAAGCAACCAAATAACAATAACTTACATTTATTAAGTAGCTACTGTGTGGCAGGCTCTGTTCTAGGCACCAAGAGTACAAGGGCAATAAACAATCCATACTCTCAAGGAGTACATATTCTAATGGGATAGATAACATGCACATGCAGGCATGTGCAGAATACAAATTAATATAAAATGGCTTGGGAGGAATAGCACTAGCAGTTGGAGGAATGAGGGACGCTTGAGTACACTGGACTAAGCACTGAAAATATAAAGGGGAAATGGTCTCTGTCTTCATGGAATTCATATTTCATTGAAGGAGGCAATATGTACATATATTAGTATATAAAAATAAGGTAATTAATAGTGACCAGGGGAGAAATAAGGAAGGGTCTGAGCTTTAAAGAAAATTACAAATTCTACTAAGTGGTGCATTTTTTTGGCACAAGGGACAGGTTGGGCAGAGGCAGAGACAGAAGATTAGAATGTTGTATCTGTAGAACTACAGGGAGGCCATTTAACTGCATCGTAGAAGGAACAGTAATTTTAGACTCTCCTAGCTAGTCAGTCTCTCTCTAAAGTAAACAGTAGAGAAATAATACTTAATCCTTCTCTCCATCATTTCCATCCTGAGCTGACATTTTAAACTATGAACTCTTTATTCTTCCTTTTCATTGATCCTATGGAAGCATCTGGTTAGGGAATTAAAAAACATAATCATTAGAAAAGCTCTGTCCATTTCTATATAACAAGATTGCTGTATAGAGTTTGGAAGAAATGAAAGAGCCTTTATGCTTTTAGAATTTTTTTGCATAATCAGATCAAAGTAGCTCTAATAGTAGTTTGTTTTATAAAAGATACTAATCACGACTTTGAATACTATTTTGGAGAAGTAGGTATTTTATTTTTTTATTATTAATATTACAGTTGTTAAAATTATTATTTTAATAGCTTTTTATTTTCAAAATAGATGCAAAAATAGTTTTCAACATTCACCCTTGCAAAACATTTTATTCCAAATTTTTCTCCCTCCCTTCTCCCAATCTTCCTCCATTGGAAAAGTAATCCAATATATATTAAAACATGTGCAATCCTTCTATACATAATTCTACATTTATCATGCTGTATAAGAAAAATCAGATCAAAAATGAAAAAAATGAGAAAGAAAAAGCAAGCTAACAACAATAAAAAAGGTGAAACTACTGTGGTGTGATTCACATTTCAGTTCCCACAATCCTCTCTGGGTGCAGATGGCTCTTTCCATCACAAGCCTATTGGAATTGGACTGAATTACCTCATTGTTGAAAAGAGCCATGTCCATCACAGTTGATCATCACATAATCTTGTTACTGTCTACAGTATTCTCTTAGTTCTATTCACATCATGTAGCATCAGTTCATGTAAGCTCTCCAAGTCTCTGAAATCATCCTGCTGATAGTTTGTAATAGAACAATAATATTCCATAATATGAATGTTATGTTCATATATCATAACTTATTCAACCATTCCCCAATTGATGGGCATCCACTTAATTTCTAGTTCTCCCTCAAAAAAAATGTTTGGTTTTTTTTGAACTCTGAATTGTCTCCTGGCTCCTCCCCCACCCATTGAAAAGGCAAGCAATATCTTAATTACACAAATAAAATCATGTGTAACATATTTCTAGATTAAACATGTTACAAAAAAGCAAGAAAGATAAAGTGAAAAAACTGTTAACAAAGTAGGCATTTTAGAAAACAATTTTTTAAGATTTTACTATAAGTAAAGTCTCTACTATAAGTAAATCTTGTTTTGATATAAAATGAATATTTCTTAACTTTAAACTACAAAAAATTTAAGAAGCACTTTGATGCATTTTGTTTTCTTTCTTATTTTTTTCCTTTTTGATCTGACTTTTCTTGTGCAGCATGGTAATTGTATAAATATGTATATATATATTGGATTTAACATATTTTTAACATGTTTAACATATATTTGATTACTTGCCATCTAGGGGAAGGGGTAGGGGGAAGAGAACACAAGGTTTTGCAAGGATCATTGTTGAAAAATTATCCATGTATATGATTTGAAAATAAAAAGCTTTAATAAAAATTTTTAAAAACTGAGTGGGTAGACTGCTAAAGTAATTAACACATATCATGACATTCTTGCTTAAAATAAAAGTTGAAAAATTAAAACATTACAATTTTTTTAAAAAGCACCTTTGAACATGTAATCTTGAGATCAAGCCTAGGTGTTTGAATAAAACTTTCTTCATTAGCAGAAAGAATGATTACTCAGTGCCCCTTCACCACCATACGTATGTATATGATCTCAGGTATTTCTAGAACTTACTTTTAATGATCTATGATTTAATTGTTTTGGTAGTCTTATACAAAAGGAGATTGAAATCATTCCTCCTTAATATTCAGTTTTGTTGAGTTACTATGGCCAAAAAACCCACCATCAACTGCAGCCACCTTTTGAACATTGAGAATCTCTGAACTTAACTAGATTGTCTACAACCAACAAAAAGCCCATCAGCAGGTCTATAATCAATGTTTAAATGTGGCCAAATAACCCGAGCTTAGCTGCCTTTGTGGTAATATAACATAGTATCACTTTTGCATATGTTATTAAAGACATTAAATTAACTGTATTCTGCAGAAAATTGTTTCTTCAGAGTATTGTTCTGCATATTGTCTCATGATCCACTGTTATGTCTTCACATTTTTAGTGGCATTAATGTTCTCAATTGGTAATAACTGTGAATACTTTTAGGTTCCAAAGGAAAAGAAGATGTATTACAGCTGATTGCCACATTTTTAGTGCTACAGCTCATTCGAATCAAGTTGGAGCTAGAAGGGATCACAGTCAAGTCACTGTTGAAACTAGATGACTCAGCTGATTACAGGTATGCTTTAGAGTAATGGAGTAATCAATTAACCAACAGGCATTTATTAAATGCCTGCTATGAGCCAGGAACCCTGCTAGATGCTAGAAACAGAAATACTAAGAATGAAACAATCCCTACTCTCAAGAAGCAACTCTATTTTATATTTAAACATTAATTACTTGAAGCTTTCAGAAGCCTTTCTACAATTCTAAGCACATAAAGATATCTGATAGACAGGGATTTCAAATCTTGCCTCCCAAAGATATATATTACTATGGTTAGTCACCAGATTGATGACTGGGAGAAGCAATACACTGCTGACCAAGATACATTTGTCCCTTTTCTTTCATTTTCCTGACACTTCTGAACAAGATGATCCCTAAATCTGTGATACTACAGTTTGTCCACTACACAGGTTTTTCAACAAATGGTTGTATCTCCATCTTTCTACTTCTAGCCCCTCTAAATGTTACTATTTTTCAACCTCTAGTCATAAGATGTTATTAAAATAAGACTCACAAGCTGCTTCTGTCTACCTCATAGAATTTAGTAAGTACTAATCACAATCTTTAAAACAAAAACAAAAAAAAAACTTGCACACCCTCCCCCAAACATCCTCCTTTCTCCCTTCCTGCTGTCATGCTGAAACTTTTTGAGTTGCCTTCATTTGATGTATTTACTTCCTTACATCCTATTCATTCCTCAACCTCCTTATAATGTGATTTCTGTTATCACCACTCTGCAGAAATTGCTTTGTCAAAAGGTACTATTGACTTCCTAATTGGTAAATCCAGTAACCTTTTTTTTTTAGTTCACATCCTTTTTAACCTCTCTAAATGAATAAGATGCTCAATTAAAAAAAAAAATGATTGAAGAAAAGCCAATCTGAATTATGTAATATTTTTAAAATAATCAAGTGTATTGCTTTCAAGGACATGCAGCAGATGTAGTAAGAACGATTAGGTCAATAAATATTGGCAAGTAGAGATCTTTTGGAAATGTATTTGAATAAATGATGGGGAATTGGCACATCCTCTTGCCCTATTGCATATACTATGTAAGTGAGTACTTATATGATCCTTGGAGTCAGCTTTTCTTCTTAAGTAGGTGAAACATTTTTCTTATAGTCTTATGTTATTACTTGACTTTGAAAGTAGCATGGTAAGCAGAGATCTGTGTTAAAATTCCATCTCTGATACTCAGTATGCTTTAGGAACATAAGTCATGTAACCTTTCATAGGATTGTGATGAGAATCAAATGTGATGATGTCTGTAAAATACTTTGCAAAAGCAATATTAAAGCAATATAGAATTAGCTATTCTTCTAAAATTATATAGAGGTAAATTCCTATGTCCTATGCTGTAGGGCTATGTCCAAAATATTACAAAACATAAATCATTATTTTTTAGATTTCAGCTAAATTTAAAGTCTTACATGGCAAAGATAGAGATGGTGAAATAAATGATTGGGGCCCTTTTCAAGTGCAAATAAAACATTCTACACTTTTGGCGAAACCAGAGATGGTATGTGAAAAGCCTGGAATTGGCAATGAACCCAGGACCAAAAAAACCTGGGAAATCATTACCTGCCATTCATTTGCATAGATCCAGAAGTCTGGGGAATATAATGTGCAGATTACCTTTAGGTATGGCAAAGTCTTTCACCAAAGAAACTGAGCTCTGAAACAAGAAGAATAAGAGAAGCTTTCCCTTCTCTCCTGCCTGGTGGGAAATGAAAGCAAAGTGAGGAGCTGAGACCCAAAAGTAGCAGAACCAGAAAGGCTTCAGTCAGTTTTCAGTTGAGGATCTCAGACAGTGGCACTCAGGCAAACCTGAGTGGTAGAAATGAGAGCTACCTGTAAGTCAGGGAGTTTAGCGCATTGACTTCCAGCAGAGATGCAGCTTGCTAGAGGAGCAAGCCCCATGGAGATTGCTATCCCGCTGAAGTTCTGTGTCCTAGATGGATCCCATCCAGCTTCTTCCCCACTCATACTATACTGTTCAATGACCTTCATGAGGCTAGGAGAGAGAAAAAGCATCAGGTTCCTCCTGAGTTCTGAGTTGTCTTGATCACATCACATGTCCCTTAATATTATAAGGCACCTCTCTATCTCTGGACTCTGTGTTCATTTGTGGGAGAGAATGATCCAGGTTGAAGCAGCTAAATGGCTCAGTGGATAGAGTGCAGAATATTTCTGATTCAAGCTGCTGAATTCAAATATGGCCTTAAACACTTACTAGCTGTATGATTCTGAGCAAATCACTTAATTTTGCCTCAAGTTTTCTTATCTTTAATAGAAGCTATCTTTTCCAAGAAAACCTCAAATGGGGTCACAAAGAATTGGACATAATTGAACAACAAACAACAATGATCCAGGTGTGGGGGCAGGGAAAGGAAATGCTCTGTAATTATTATTCTTGCTATGTAGAACTATGCCTTCTACAATTTATATTTGTGGAAATAATTTTTGTTCTCAAGAGCAAAACTTTATGTTTATCCCTTTTGAATTTCATCATCAGATAGATTCAGTCCAATACTCTAGCCCTACACACTGGTTATTATTATCTACTGTGGTAGCTATTCCACCAAACTTTGAGTCATCTTGATAGAAATGTTAAACAGCATAAGCCAAATACAGCAGGGTATTCCATTACCAACCACTAATAACTATTCTTGGGCTCAGACCATGGGAAAAGTTTTTTAATCTTTCTGATCGAATTATTGTTAAGTCCCATCTTCTCTACAAAAACAGTATGAGATTCTTTTTATCAAAAGTGGTGCTAGCGGCAGGTAGGTGGCGCAGTGGATAGAGCACCAGCCCCGGAGTAGGGGTGACTTGTGTTCAAATCTGATCTCAGACACTTAACACTTCCTGGCTTTGTGACCCTGGGCAAGTCACTTAACCCCAGTTGCGTCAGGGGAAAGAAAGGTGGTGTTAAAATCTAATAAACTATGTCCATGGAATCTTCCCTCATCTACTACAATAGTCCATCAGGAAAGGAAATGAGATCAGTCTGGTATGACTGTTAAGTTTCCTTCTAAATGTTCACCAACAATTTCTTGTAGAATCCATTTTAGAATTTTTTAAGGAATAGATGTCAAACTTGCTGGCCCAGAGTTTGTAGACTCTATTGGCTTCCCTTTTTTGAAAATCAAGATATTTTCCCTTTTCTAATTTTGTGGTACCTCTCCTGATTTCTGTGTTTTTTCAAATATTCCAACAGTAGCTCAGCAATTGCATCTGCTAGTTCTTTTAAGACCCAAGGATAGAGTTCATCTGAGCTAGGTGACGTGATTTCATCAAAGGCAGCTAGGTGCTTTCTTATAACTCCTGACTTAATTTGGCTATCAGTTCTCTGTTGTAGCAGGAATCTTGGAGGGAATATTTTATCAATGAAATAAAAGATGCATTAAAGTTTTTAAATGTTTCTATTTCATGGGTTGCCAGAGAATGTGGTCATTATATGGCCATCCTCTAAGAGATGATAAATCTCTCCATAATTAGGTTAGTCCTTAGAGTAGATGTTGTCTGTTCTTGGACCATATATGGTAAAATCAGCTTTGTTTAGATTTCAAGACTCTTGGGCTCAATTCTATACCATAATGAGGTAGTAATTAGAACTTTATGTAGGCTGCAAAGTATAAAGCATTGCAATATAGATAGATAGAAAAAAAGAAAGAATAGAAAAGTTTAACATTCTTAAATTACTCATGAGCCCTAAGCCTTGCCCAAAACAAAGCAAACTTTCAAAATCTACTCTTGAAGGAAATCCTTGGTATTCTTCACAGAGCTCTATTTTTTCTCTAATAAACCATCTTTAATTAAGTGCTAGCTTGTTATACTGGTTATAAGTGCAATATGAATTAAAGGAAAAGGTCAATATGGGCTAGAACAGTCTGTGAAGAATTAACAGAAAAGTTGTTATTTAAATATGACCTTGAATGATGGCAGGGTATGGGGAAATGGAAAGACCCTGGAAATTTGTTCTAAGCAATTAGACAGATGTGAGAATAAGAGTTATGCCAGAGACAAGGATTAAATGTATAAGTATATTGTTACTATGAAAGGATTTGGAGGACAGGAAAAACAATTTACTTGTTTGTTTCAGTTGTTGTTAGTTGCAAAAATAGTACTCTCAATTTTTTCATTTATGATAAAATTTCTTTTAATATAAAATGCTTAAATCACAAGCTTGGTTTCTTATATAGCCATATTTTGAGGTTTAACAATTCCATTTTTTCTTAGACCTTGTGCCTGGGCCTGGAGTTTTGCTTCAGTAAAGAAAGCAGTGGAATGGGTAAGAAGAACAGAAGCACAATATCCATCTCTTTGCTCTAGGCTTGAATTGGGTAAAGACTGGGATTCTGCCACCAAACAGCTGTTGGGAATTCAACCAATAAGTACCAGATCTCCTCTTCACAAAGTATTTAATTATAATCAAGGCTAAAGTTTGTCAAATTGTATTTGATTTTTCATGTTTGGGTTTGTAAAGTACTTACATTGAATAGAAACCGACTAAAATATGATTTAAGTTATGATTATATTAAGTATATAAGCCAAGCATTTGAAAATTAGATAAAACAAGATATTTCATAATAAGCAAATGTTTTCTGTTGGCAATAAAAAAGAAATAATTGTGATATAGAAATTTAACTTACTTTGATATTTTGATGTGATTAATTCTTTGTTTTGAATGCTTAAATGCTTAATTGTAAGTAAACATTTCATGTTGTCACTAAATTCATCTAAAGGAAATCATTGTTTTCTGGTTAGGAAAGGAATATTGAATATATTGTATTTAGAAATAAGAACCATAAAATTAAAACTTTTCGTTCTATGTACACAAATTCAATTAAAATAATAAACTTTATATTTGAAATAGTCTAAGCCTTCAGTATTTTTTAGTACTTTCACTTGATTTAATTTGTCTTTCAGTGACAGTGAGTTATTGAGTTATGACATAGTAAGAACTACAAGTATTATTACTCCCATTTTACGGAGGAAGCTGAAAAAAATCCACAACTCTCAACAACAATAAAAAAAAACAATACACAGATGAAAAAATAAAATTAATGTTTTAATAAAACTTTTAAATTCACAGGGTAGAACTAAATAACAACAAAGAAAAAAAATTTAAACATACTTTTTTGTGTCCATTAATGCATTGGTAACATGCCTCATCATAGGCTGTTTGGACATAGTTGATCATTGGATTGACCAGAGTTACTAAATTTTTCAAAGTTATTTTACTTTATAAAGTTGTCCTTGTATCAATTGGTCTGCCTTCACTATCAGTTCGTGCTACTCAGAATTTTTTAAAATCGTGTTTTGTCATTTCCTATAGAACAACAATATTCAATAATATTCATATGTTACAATTTTTTCAGCCATTTCCTAATTGATGGGTATCCTCTTAGATTCTAGTTATTTCTTTTTTTTCCCTTTTAATTTCCTTCCAGGAACAGGAAGTTTGTTTTGCTTGCAGCTTTTTCCTTTCTGGTGTTTTCCTTCTTCCTTTTCCTCCCAGTTCATCCTCAATTTTTTTTCCCTTGTTGAGTTTGAGTTCATTTCTATACCCAATTGTATATGTATGCATATGTGGGTTCAATCTTCCTTTGTACATTTTAGATGGTCTAGTCAAGTCATTGTGACATTTTTAAAATCCCAAGAGACAGAATTTATGGATAAATCAGTTTTATTGAAAACATGTAGAAAACAATAAAAGGATGCATCTAAAGGTGAAAATCAACTTGGATTGGTCAACAATTCAATAGATAATGAGAATGAAAATTTAATGGAAGGTAGATTATATTAAAATAAAGGTCTCTGGGGTATGTGGCTTGGATCATACAGTCTTGGTTAAAGAGATATCAATTTCCCTATCACCTGTTTGACAAAATTCACATTTTCCCAGATCTGAGTAAATAGCATGAGCAGGATCCATTCATTAGCCTAAAATTAGAATTTCTTTTATTGATTTTGTTTCAAATCTTGAGTCTGGTTAAGATTTTGAAAGAGATTTCCCATCCTGGTTGATTTCTGGATGAGGAAGTAGAAAAGAGGAAAATATTTGCTCCTGATTCAATAATTAGAAGGAAATATGAGAGAGAAATAATCATTTCTCTCATCAAGAGCTATCAAGTGCCTACTATGTGTCAGAAACTGTACTAAATGTAGGAAATACAAAAAAAGATAAATGACAACAACCACCACAAAAAGCAAAGCCTACTCTGTAGGAATTCAAGTCCTAATTGGAGAAACAATATAAAAATAGGATTAAAAACTATCTTTGCATGTATTTAGAAAAATAAAAAAACTATTTAAATCATTGGGCTCCATTAAAGATCCATCTTTTCCCCTTGTAGTGTTATATTCAGCTTTGCAGGGTAAAATTATTCTCTTTTACTTTTTGGAATATTACACTCAATATTTCCTCTTTTTTGGTAGAAGCTTTCAGGTCTTGTGTGAACATGACTGTGGTTTCCGTATGCTTATAGTGTTTTATCTTTACTTGAGAGCTTTGGATTTTGACTATGTCATTACTAAGACATTTTCTTTGGGGATGTCTTTCATGAAATATGTTGTGGATTCTATCTTTACTTACAGTACATTTGCATAGTTTTCATTTCTTATTTCTTAAAATATAATTTTCAGGATTATTTTTTGTGGGGGTCACGGATTTCAAGGAATCCAATGATTTAAATAGTTTTTTGTTTTTTCCAAATACATGCAAAGATAGTTTTTAACATTCACTTTTGCAAAACCTTGTTTTACAAATGTTTCTCCTTCCCTCCTCCCCTAGACAGCAAGCAATTCAATATAGGTTAAACATGTATAATTATTCTAAACATATTTCCAGAGGGAAAAGGACCCACATGTGCAAAAATGTTTGTAGCAGCTTTTTTTGTAGTAACAAAGAATTGGAAAATGAGTAGATGCCCATCAATTGGGGAATGACAGAACAAGTTGTGGTATATGAAGATAATGAAATATTATTGTTCTATAAAAAAAAAAAAGATGAATAAGCTGATTTTAGAAAGGCCTGGAAAGAGTTACATGAACTTATGCTGAACAAAACAAGCAGAACCAAGAATACATTGTACACAATAACAGCAAGAATGTGCAATGATAAGCTATGAAAGACTTGATTCTTCTCAGTGATTCAGTAATCCAAAGCAATCTCAATAGACTTTGAACAGAAAATGCCATCTGCATACAGAAAAAGAAATAAGGAGACTGAATGTAAATCAGTACTTACTATGTTCACTTCTTTCTTCTGTGTTTTTTTTAATCTCTCCATGGTTTTTCCCTTTTGTCCTGATTTTTATCTCCTAACATATTCATAAAGTAATGTGTATTAAAAAAATAAGTATACTAAATGCAACCCCCCATATTTCCATATTTGTCATTTGCAAGAAAAATCAGAGAAAAAGGGGGAAAATGAGAAAAAAACCAAGCAAACAACAACAAAAAGGTGAAAATATTATGCTTTGATCTACATTCAGTTCCCTTGGTTTTTCCTCTGGATGTGGACGGCTTTTCCCATCACTTTGAAATTGCCTCAAAACACTTAATTGTTTAAAAAAAAAAAAAAAGCCAAGTCCATCACAGTTGGTCATATTGTTGCTATTTATAAAGTTCTCTTGGTTCTGTTCACTTCATTTAGCATCAATTCATGAGAGTCCAGTTTTTTCCTAAAATCAGCTTGTTCATCATTTCTTATGGAACAATAATATTCCATTACATTCATGTACTATAACTTGTTCAGCCACTCTACAACTGATGGACAACTTTCCAGTTCTTTGCCACTACAAAAAGGGCTTTGCACATATGAATCCTTTCTCTCTTTTTTATATGATTTCTTTGGGATACAACCCCAAAAGAGACACTGCTGGATCAAAGGATATGCACAGTTTGATAGCTCTTTGGACATAGTTCCAAATTGCTCTCCAGAATGGTTGGATCAGTTCACAATTCCATCAACAATACATCAGTGTTCAAGTTTTCCCACATCCCCTCCAACATTTATTATCTTTTCCTTACATCTCAGTCAGTCTAAGAAGTGTGAAGTGGTGTCATCTTAGAGTTATTTTCATTTGCATTTCTCTAATCAGTAATGATTTAGAGCATTTCCAACTGTTGAATCTGATCAACAGCTTAACCTGAGACTTCTTAGATATATTCAGTTCTTAATTTTGTCATAATATTTTGGCTAATTTCATTTATCTTTGAATTCCTTCAGAGTGCCCATTCATTAGTTCTTTTTCTCAATAAGATTTTCAAAATAAAGTAGGTTGATCATTTTCTTCTAATCATTTTGATTCCTTCTTTTGGTGGTAGATAGTTCTCCAAAAGAGTAATTCTTTGGCAAATTAATTCTTTTTTTTAATAGTTTTTTATTTACAAGTTATACATATGGGTAATTTTACAGCATCGACAATTGCCAAACCTCTTGTTCCAATTTTTCCCCTCTTATTCTCTTCTTATTCTATATTCTGTTATTTTGCTGTACAAAAAGAATCAGACTCTGAAATATTGTACAATTAGCCTGTGAAGGAAATCCAAAATGTAGGCAGGCAAAAATATAGGGATTGGGAATTCAATGTAATGGTTCTGAGTCATCTCCCAGAGTTCTTTCGCTGGGTGTAGCTGGTTGAGTTTATTACTGCTCCATCAGAACTGATTTGATTCATCTCATTGCCAAGGATGGCCAGGTCCATCAGAACTGGTCATCGTATAGTATTGTTGTTGAAGTATATAATGATCTTTTGGCCCTGCTCATTTCACTCAGCATCAGTTTATGTAAGTCTCTCCAGGCCTTTCTGAAATCTTCCTGTTGGTCATTTCTTACAGAACAATAATATTCCATAATATTCCTATACCACAATTTATTCAGCCATTCTCTAATTGATGGGTATCCACTCAGTTTCCAGTTTCTGGCCACTACAAAGAGACCTGCCACAACATTTTGGCACATACAGGTCCCTTTCCCTTCTTTAGTATCTCTTTGGGTTATAAGCCCAGTAGAAACACTGCTGGATCAAAGGGTATGCACAGTTTGATAACTTTTTGAACATAGTTCCAAATCGTTCTCCAGAATGGTTGGATGTATTCACAATTCCACCAACAATGTATCAGTGTCCCTGTTTTCCCACATCCACTCCAACATTCCGCATTATCTTTCCCTGTCATTCTAGCCAATCTGACAGGTGTGTAGTGGTATCTCAGAGTTGTCTTAATGGCAAATTAATTCTAATGCTAGGGAACAAAGAGGAGAGAGAACTCACAAACAAAACTTATTTCTTCAAAGAGATTATAGATGATATTCTTAACAAATGACCTAGAGGGATAAAGCAAAGGATGCCTTAAATCCCCTCCTGTCTGCATCTAACACAAAATGGGGAAATGGGTCAGCACCTCACAATGTTTTCCCTATTTATAGGAAAGATCCCATCACTTAAATTTCTGTAGTCAATCTTCCTTTTGGCGGTTTAATGCAATAACTGATATGGGAACAAGGGATTCTCTGTTGCTTCTATTCCCAAATCTGATTTAACTCTTAATTCTATTGAGATAATTTCTTGGCTAAAGCATGAGATGGATGCAGTGATCTATTTAATTAACATTAAGTTAATATTTACTCAGTGACTTTTCTTTGGTACTTTTTATGTTTAGGTGTCTTGAATCTATATGATGGCAAATAGGAAAGTGGCTAGAGCTACAAAACCCAATATAGCCCATTATCCATTTTAGTGTATCTTGAAGTCCAGTTTTATGTTGAGTAATTTTATTTTGTCTTAATTATCTCCCCTTATCTTAATTAACAATATTTCACTGCATTGGACCCTTTTTGTTCATTTTTTAAACACTTTCTCCTACAAACTTTTAAAAGAGTTGCTGCTATTCATTACTTTTTAGAATTTGTTGATGTCTTTAAGGGCATCAAGAAACCAGTATCTTAAATGAGATAACTTACAAAATGCTTTGGAAACCTTAAAGTATTTTATACATATTATTATTCTTTTAAATATTTTTAATTTTAATTTTTTAATCTTTAAAAACAAATAGAAAATAGAAAAGCAAAAAAGAGAAAAAACATTGTCATGTGCACAGCAGAATATAAAGATTCAAAATATGTAACAATAAATTTACATTTTACAAAAGCATATATGGTAATAGAAAACATTGTATTCGGAACTATCCATCTTTTCTTTGCTTCCTTGTAGATTTTCTTTTGTTCTCTGCTGTGCACTTTTGCTATTACCTTCCTGGCAGTTCTTTTCATATAATTAAGGATGGTTTTCAAGCATTTATTCTGTACTGCTTCTATTAAAATATTACTCTAGGGTCTCAGAGGACATGGAGTTCTCAGAGGTTATGGTAGCAGTACCTAGATCTGGCAGGTCCTAACAAGTTGGAATGACTCTGTCCTAGGACTCTCTGTGCCTCGTGCATTTGTTCTGTTTTGTAAAGAGGTGGCATGTGTTCCCCATGTAGGTTTTGTGTATCCATCTGGAACTGTCTAGATGTAATTCACAGGGAGGCATGAACAAATTATCCCTAAAATCTCTTCTACCCACCCTTCTCAGAAAGATATTTTGAGATTCTTGCTAGGACTAGAAGCAGGGGTTACTCCCTCTGCTTTCCTCAGAGAAAGGATTCCAGGTTGGAATTTTATCTGCCCTGTTATATAAGAATAGAGGTAATAATTTTTATGTTCTGCTTTAGCTCCTAATCCCACTGGGGAAGGAGTGCTCCAGGCCACATTGCCAAAGCTTGGCACCCTTCCCACCAAATGCCAGTTTTACAAAAAATATATGGAGTCAATGACAAATCAACCTATTTATCCAAACCAATAGCAAATTGAAACCAAAGAAGTGATACAGCTGAAAACACACGGAGTACAGTTCTTTTATTGGGAGCAAGACATTTTGGCTCAATCAAGAGAGTCTCTGATCTTATCCAAAGGAAATTCCCCTAAGTCTCTACAGTAGCAAGGGGATAGGGACATGATTGAAGAGTTTGTTTCTTAAGATGTCAGCTTCTTCCCCAAGACATTGTTTTTTCAGAGACTTAAAGAGATTCTGAAACCCGTTGTCTTCTTTCTGCAAGCTAGAATCCACAAGATCAAACTATGTTTTTCCTCGCAAGCTCTTGTCAAAAGCTCTATCTTCTTCAGGCCTGGAGCATCAAGAAATCAAATTATACCAATAAGGAGCAACTTCTGCAAATAGTTTTTGACCTGTGGATTATATACATTTGATCTTACCCCCTAGATTGCAATTTGTAGTAGAAAGGAGAGTGGTTCAGGAGTCAGAGGGTAAGTGATCCCTATCTTTCTTGTCTAACCACTTGGTTCAAATGACCATGTATAGGACTTGCTAATTTGAAGAGTTTGATAATTTAATGCTGTGTATCTGTGTCAGAGTTATGGTTAGAACTAGAGAAAGAGAGATTTGGGCTCTTTCAGCTTCTATCTACAACAGAGTAGAAATGCCATTCTGATCTCTCTCCAATCCATAAAGGGAAAGACTCTGGAAAAACACTGACATGTAGAACTAGAGGCTTCAAGGAATTTTCTCTTCAGTGCAATCTAGAACTTCTTTTGTTGAGATTCATATCTCAATCCCAAAGGGAGATCTCATTCATTTTCTGTATTGTATGGTGTATCTATTCTTCTATGTCTATTTTCTCTGAATTCTGTTTTATTATTGACTTGGATAAATGATTTTCCTTGCTATGTGATACATATATATTCATCCTGGGTAGGAAGGAAATAAAACACTCTTAATAATAATGTTTCCCTCTATTATTCTGTATCTTGTTTGTATGTAAGTTGTTTTCATGTTATCTCCCCATTATAGACTATGAGCTCCTGGAGAGCAAGGACTTTTGCTTACTTTGTATTCCCAGAGTTTAACCCTTCATGACAGGCACATAGAAGGGCACTTAAAGCTTATTGATTGACTGCATTTAGTTATATGAACTGGTCCACTGAGGGCAAGTCACACTATCTCTTCTTCCTAAGTGAGCAATAAATAAACACATCTTTGTGGTATCTAATCTCTGCCTTTATCACTGCCCATTCTCAATTAATTGCTACCATTTTTCCTAAAAGGTCTAGTCAAGTGAAGGTCATCAACAACAACGAAAACACCTCTTCCCAACCACCTTTCTCCCACCATTGACTACCGCTGGACAATATCACCATTTTAACTGATTTATCTTAATGACTTTCTTTTTACACTTGTGAGAAATGAATATAAACTGCAGTGATTCAGCCAAAGCTATTTCTGATCTCGTTCCCAGATTCTACGTTTGGCCCTGGCTATGCTCTCTGAAATAGGCAAAGGGCGTGCTTCCCGGGTCATCTTGCTGCTTCAAGAATTTAGGGTAAAGTGTGGGACCAGAGGACTGAGAGAGTCCCAAGTGGGCCAGACGTTCTCGTGCCTGAGAAGGACGAGCTCGAACTTAGAAAGGAGGAGGAAACATTCTAAGTTTCCTGCTATGACCCACAGAGAAGGGCTGATATAGGTAGAGGACTGCCGCTCCCGGGGGGAGTGGGCAAGAACTGTCCGCACAACAGGCAGGCCAGGAAGGAGGGACGCGAGCCCAGTAACTCTAGCTAGGGAGACCACACCCCTAAACTGTCTACCACATCCCTAAAACCTAAGGACCTTCGCGGCGAGGCTAGCCCCGCCCCACGGCCCTGGAGAAGCCCCTTCCAGCCCCGCCTAGCTGTGACGACAGCGCCCCAGCTCCGCCCCTTAGTTAGCAGCGCTTCCTCTTGTCCCGCGGGTCCCAAGCAGAGCTACTTCAAACTTGGCTACACGCTTGGGCGCCCGCTCAGTTCGGCCTCTTTCTCCCCAAAGCGACCCATCTTCAACCCAGCCCCTCTCAGCTGGGGACCCCCGTAGAAAAAGTCCGTCTTCTTTCTTTCCCCTCAGCCTTCCCTTAAAAGAGCTTCAGGGCTGGCTTTTTCTTCCCACAACTGATGAGCCCCAACTTCTTCTCTTTCTCCTCCGCCCAGTTGGTCATCAACCCCTCCCGCTTTCCCCATGTGGTCCTTATGACTCCGCCTTCCCCTCCCGAGTTTCGCGGCCGGGCCCGCCCCCATTCCATCAGCGTGCACGCTGATTGGCTCTGGAGAATTACCTCCTCCGGGGCGTTAGAGTCGCTCCCATTGGTGCTCTGTCTCTATGGCGTGGCTCGGCCGTCAAAGCCAATTGGTGACGGCCCCTGCCCCGCGAGACACCCCGGAGAGGCGTGTGTCGCAGCCACTTTTCCTCAGTCGGTTTGAAATTCCTACATCATGGCGGCTCTGGCTAGTGCGGGCGGGGGCGCTGTCAGTGTAGCTGCCGCCGCCGCTTCAGGTTCGGATAGCTGTAGCGAGGATGCGTCAGGAGGAGTAGGAGAAGAAGCGGGAGGCCTGGAGAAGGACGACGGCGGGCGGGCGGGCGAGACTGTGGGGGAGAGCGAGGAAGACGAAGAAGATGTGTTCGAGGTGGAGAAGATCCTGGACGTGAAGACCGAAGCGGTGAGTGAGTGAGGGGCGTGGGGCGGAGAGGGACCCTGGAGCCTGCGGGACCTTTGTAACGGCGGTAGGCCAGGCGAGCCAAGCTCCTTCCCTTTTGTGGACTTGAGAAAAGAGCTGGCTCTTGTTTTCTAACCTCTCGGGCTCCCCCGGGGCGGCCACGGCAGCCGCTGGGCCTCGACCCCCCGCTAGGGCCCAGCCTCCCCGGGATGGGGGCGGCGCTCCTCGGGCTCAGGCCTAGAGGGTCCGGCCAGCCCGGCCTCCTTTCACCCCCTACCTCGGTCCTGGCGACGCCCATCTCCGTCCACCCTCTTAACCCACCTTGCAGGGGCTGACGTTGGCACGACCCTGTCAAAGTATTGGGGGCGTGGAAGTGGGAAATTACTGGAGTGGCCGGATCTGGGATAGCACTGATGCGCTTTTTCTATGTGGACTTAGTCTCTGGCCAGAGCCGATTGTCCAGCAGAGGGCTGAGGTAATTTCTGGCATGGGACATTGGACTGTGAGAGCTGGAACTATTTCCTTTTTTTTTTTTTGGGGGGGGGGGGGAGGAAAGGAGATATGTAGACCCAGTGCTCGGCTCATAGTAAGTGCTTCATAAAAGATTGTCGAGAGTTCACATGAGTCACTGAAGTGGGAATGGAGTTTGTAGTGAAGACATCATTGTAAAGGTGCATTGGTGCATGGTTGGGACAGGTGTAGGCAGTCAGAAATATGTAAAGCGCCAGGGAGAAGCCTCTGGAGCCTTTGGCAGGTGGAGTGGGAGAGGTGATATTTTACTAAAGTTTGAAGATCTTTTCACTTAACGATGGAATGAATTGGAAATAGGAAGGCAAAGGAGGAGTCTGTGGTGATGATGGTGGGGTTAGTATAAGTTAACTTGTAAAGTCATTTCTGGATGAGGACTTTGAATGTTAAGAATGACTCTTGAGGATAAGAAGATGTTTTTATTTTTAAAATAGTATATGATGAGGAGTGGAAGAAGATGACAGTAGTACTTGTCTAGAAAGTATGGCATGGATTGGGACCGTCTAAACATTTTGAGGAAATCACAGAGCATTAAGGGTATAAATCAAAAGGCTGTATAAGTAAATTATTATTAAAAGGTAAGAATAGACTCTTAATCTTTAGTTTGAAATGATAGAATAGCCCCAGCCGATCATGATCGTCTCTCCCCTTCCCCTCCTTCCAATTCTTAGAGGATTTTTCTAAACAGGCATTTAATTCTATTAAATGCTGCCTTCCTTGATTGTGTTGGCTCCAGTAAAGTGTTTTAAAATTCTTTATATTATCTGTGCATATATGTATGTAATACCTTAAATATAGGGGATATACAATGTGTTTGTTGATAATATTGATCTGTATCACAGAAAATATAGGGAATTCACTCAATATTTATAAATTTATTTCTGTTGCTACTTATATACATGAATGCCTAAAGTCTTAAGAAAATTAACAAAGTAGAGTATGTTGAAAATCCTAATTTTGACTTGATCTGTCTCACTACAACCCAGTGAGATAGGTTATTGTTATCATACTCATTTTATAGATGTGAAAACAGGCTCATAAAACATGCCTGTTGTAACACAGCCAATACACATCAGAGGGAAGATTTGAACTTAGGTCTTTTTCATTCTCAACCACATCATCACAGCCCCATTGACTGAACAGTCAGTCCTCTATTTATTGGATAATAATGGTAGGCCACATATATGTACTGCTCTAAAAAGTTTAAAGAAGTAAATTAAGCCCTCTTTAAGAATACAAAATAAATTCATGGTTTCCATTTTAATATTTAATATAATTTCTTCTTATTTTTCTTTTAACACTCAAGCATATGTTGAACATCTTATCATGTTCAACAAAAGATATGCCTTTTGGGGAAACTGAGATATATGGTACAAAAGGTGCATGCTTCAAAAGAGTTGGTACTGCTGATTTTTACAAGGCAATAATGAGTTGTCAAAATCGTATAAAAAGTAACTACAATGAATTTAGGGAAAGATCCTTGTAGAAATATAAGTGACTAGAAAAAACACAACCAGGTAAAAGGAGGAATTAGAGTGAGCAAAGAGTCAGAGGCAAGACAAAACAGGTACTTAATAAATGTTTGTTGTAAGTTGAGGATCTAGGAAGGATTCTTGAAAGAAGTGTCATCTGAGTTAACTCTTGAAGCAAGGCAAATATTTCAATAGGCAGATGTGAGAAAACATTCCAGTTTCAAAGGATAGTATGAGCAAAAGAAATAGGAAAAGATCAGGAAATGGAGCCCTGTCCCAGTGTCTGCTGAACTAAAATGTCAGCTGCTTTTTAGACACTAGAGCTGGGTGTTCAGTAGACTTTTTAAACTCAACATCTCCAAAACAAAAATCATTGTCTTTACCACTAAACCGTCCCTCCTTCTAAATTTTCCTCTTACTATAGAGGATATAACCATCTTTCAAATCTTCCAGGCCCTCAACCTAGTTTTCATTTTTGACTCCTTTTATTTCCCATATCCAATCTGTTGGTAAGGCCTGTTGATTTCACTTTTTGTACCCTCTCACGTTCTCCCCTCTGCTACTGCCATTACAGTGGCACAGGCCTTCATCACTTCAGTATTGTAGTAACCTATTGATGGGATTGCCATCCTCAATCTCTCTCCTGTCCATCTTCTATTCAGCCAATAAAGTGATTGCTGTGTTTGTCATTCAAGCCTTTCATAACCTAACCTTTCCTATTTTTTCAGTTATACCATATTCTCTGCCACTTATTCTTTGATCCATGGACATTGGCCTCCTGGTTGCTTCATGAAAAAGATATTCCATCTGTGATCTCTTGGTATTTTTTTCTGCTTGTCCCCTACATCTGGAACACTTTCCCTCCTTATCTCTTTTTCCTGGCTTCTTTTAAGTCCTAACCAAAATCTCATCTTCTATAAGAAACATTCTCCAATCCTTCTTAATTTTAGTGTCCATTTATCCTATATATCCTATATATAGCTTTTAAAAAAAATTGATGTGTTGTTTCTTCCATTAGATTGTGAATTCCTTGAGGACAGAGGTTGCCATTTGTCCTTTTTGTATCTATAATCTTAGCAGTGATTGCACAGATAGATATTTAATAAATGCTAATTGACTAACTGAAGTAGTCTGATTTGACTGAAAGGCTGGCAAGAAAGTTTGGGAATGAGATTGTGGAGGCCCTTAAATGCCACACAAAGGAATTTGTTAGGTTTTTGGTAAGCAAGGAGTCCTTGCCACAAAAGGCTTTTGAACAAGGGAATGCCTTGGTGAGATCCATGTGTTAAATGACTGTTACACAGGAACCTTTCAGCAAGATAAGTTGAAAAGGGGAGATTTTACTAAGAGGCTAGGAAGGAATTCAGGGAAGAAGAGATAGGAACCTGGATGAAGTAAGGACAGGAGGATAGAAAGGAAAGGCAGATGCTAGATAGATTGGAGAGATAATCGACAGAAGTTTTCATTGCCTAGGAAGAGAGGGGGGGAAATGGCGATGTCAGTCTGAGGAGCTAGGGATCAAGAGAGGGTTCATCTCTTCAACAAAAGTTGAATTTGCAAAAAAGGTATTAAAGGCTACGTATCCAAACCTTTCGTTCAAAAAGCTATGTGGATCTGAAGTATCATACACATAACAAATTTTACCAACAAAATATCCACTGCACTGAGTTCTTAGGCTTTTTTATAGTAACTTCATACATATTTGACTGCACTTCACATTTCATTCTTGAATAAGTAAACTCTGGTCCACAAGTTTATGGACTAATTATACTTTCTCATACTCACTATAGAATTTGTTTTAATATTTTGGAGGTACATGATTTAAACCACAGCATATTGGAATCTGAAGTTTTAATGGACTTTATCAAATTATTTTTGATGAAGTTATAGGATAATGAAAAGAATATTTATTACTTGGATTTGGAGATGGAGGACCGTTTAAATTCTATCTTTGCCATCTTTGTCTTATCTTTAAAGATGCAATATGCATCTTTAAATTAGGAACAATGTTACTAGAATCAATATATGTGTGATACTCTGTAAAGTGCTATGTATATGTCACTTTATTATAGTACTGAATTTAAAGTAGGTATGTTTGCTTTATAAGACAGTGTAATTTTTCTTATTTGATTTTTGGAATTTGGTTTAAAAGCAAATTGTAAGTTGCATGTAATAAATCTAAGAAAGATAGCATAAAATATAAATTGATCTTGGTTTGAAGTGTTTTGATGCATTAGGGAATATATGCAATTCTGGATGTAAGAATTGTTTTTAATTTACCTGATTAGTAAGTATAAGATAAAATTTTTGAAGATCTGTGACAGTAACTGTTAACTTGTTTCCTTGTGCTATTGAACATTGCTCCACTTAACTTATTTTAAATGTATAAAGCATCTGCCAACACAGAATCAGCCTTAGTTTTAGTAACATCAAACATAGACATGAAAAAGTAACTTGAGTACAATTTCTATGTGGGAGTTGAGTTGCTAGCTGTTTAGTATTCCTAATGTGTCTGTCATGTATTTTGTTAGTTATCCCTTTGTCGATAAACTCAATAGTGTCCAAATAAATTGCTTCTCCCTCCCTGCTATCATTTGTTGGAGTTCTAAATAAGACAAGAAAATTAAGTAAAAAATAGAAATACTGGCAAAGAGGAAATAAAATTATCCTTTTTCTACAAGTGGTGCGGTCTACTTAGAAACCCCTGAGAATCCATTAACAAAACTAATTGAGAGGAGCTACAGTAGAATTACAAGACATAAAAACACAAAAATTATTAGCATATCTATTCAGTATTAGCAAAACCCAAGTTAATAGACATATGTATTTTTATATTGATTAGTTAAATGTATTTATCATTTTGTGCTTGGTTTGTTTAGCTTTGAGTTCCTATGAAACTCTTAGTGATCACATGTTTTAGAAAATTCCAAATCTGTAGAATCACAAAATTCATCATAATACAATACAATATTACAACATTTTAATATCAGTAAAGCACTATATACAGTGTGGTATGATGAATAGAATATTGAGCTTGAACTCAGGGAGACCTAGGTTCAGATTCTGCCTCTGATATATTTAATAGCTTTATAACTCCAGTCAAGTCACTAACCATGTGTGTTCCTCAAATAATTTATTTATTTATCATTTAGTTATTATTTCTCTTTCTATTTTCTGCTTCTAGTAGAAGGAATATTGGGATCTTTCTCAGATGCTTCTTGGAGTATTCCTTTAAAGAATCATTATAATAAAAATGATCATTGAGGTTTAATGTCACTTTAAAGTTTACTCAGCATTTTATGTGTGTTATTTCATTAAAGACTCAACAATCCTGTGATGATGATAGTATCCCCGTTTTACAAATGAGGAAACTGAGACTCAGATAGGTTAAGGACTTGTTCATGGATCCTCAGCTGTTTGGATTGAATGCTCAGCAGATTTTTGAAGGGACAGGAGGGAAGGAGAGTTCATTGAAATGATACTCAAAAACTCAGCCAAAAAGCCAAGTACAGAATATTTTAGGAAAAAGGGAAGAAAGTAGAAGAAGGGAAACATGAGGTAAGAAGAAGGAAGGAAAAAAGAAAACAGTAGTGAAGGGGATGTAAGCAGGTCTTATGTTGACAATTAGATTATAAACCTCAAGTTAAACAATATCTCAGTCAGCCTAGTTATCTAATTTATCTTAGTTAGCTTTAAAATCTATTCAAGTGTTTATATATGTATAATTCTAAGAAGTTTAGTAACTTAATCATGTTAACATGATTAAATGGTAGAATCAGTCCTTGAATCTAGGTTCTTTGATTCCAAGTCAGTATCTCTCTATTACTTCATCAAGTAATTGGATTGTTTATGCCTCTAAAATATTAACTTTATTTTGCTAATTTGTCTCTTTTTTTCTTTTTCTTTTTTTTTTATTTTGCTAATTTGAAGAAGCAAAGTTGTTGTTGTTTTAAGGAAAGAATTTCATAGAAGTTAAGAATATACAATTCAAGAAAAAGCTCTGTTACACTTTTTGTATTTATACTTCTGGTTTTCAAGATATGAACAAACTCTGTACCTTTGTTTCACAAGTTAATTTGGGCCAGGAATATTTTGGAGCTTAAATTATATTAGCCTCCGTGATGCCAATTACTATGACTTTTCCTAAATTTTGTATCTGTCCCTCATGGCCTACATGTTAATTTACACACTGTGGGTGCTTGACAGATGTTTGTTGGTTAGAAATAATGAATATATTGATGTTAATTAGTGTCATTAGTATCAAAATTATAAATTCAAGAGAAGACAGACAGTGAAAAAGGGACCACACAAAATGAGTAGACATAGAAAAAAATAGGAGACTAATAATAGGAAGTCTTTTAGTAGGGAGAAAGAAAAGTGGGAGATAGTCTTCCCCGGGGGAATTATTAACCAGTTGAAGCCTGGATAGTAAAATGAGGTTGTTATAGGAGGGGGACATGGCATGATTGAATAGATATTTTTGCCATGGTGCCATAGTAGGGTGTGATCCCTAGTTTGGTTCACATTCTACTCTATTCTCTCTTGAGAAAAACGAAACTTACTTAGCTAAAATTGTGATAAGAATTTAGGGTGCCCAAGGCTTCCCCCTCCCAATTTCTTCCTCATCAGGTTTCCTGACCCCCTCTCAAAGGTCATCAAAATTAGTAAACAATTTTCTTTTTGAACATTACTGTGGAATTACACTATTCAGAATATAGCAAGGAATATATTGTTTAAGATAGTGTGTAGAATTAAAAACATCCATTTAGAAATAGAACTCTAGTTCAGCTTTTGTCATATACTAAGTAATTATAATTTGGTAGGTGATTTTATTAAGGAATAAGTAGATAATCTTAGTTTGGCATGTTTTTTACACAAGTGTTTTTTGTTTTTTTAATTTTTCATTGCAGGGTAAAATTCTTTATAAAGTTCGGTGGAAAGGGTACACTTCCGATGATGATACGTGGGAGCCAGAAGTTCATCTTGAGGACTGCAAAGAAGTTCTTCTTGAATTTAGGAAAAAAATTTTTGATGGCAAAAATAAACCGATTAAGAAGGATTTACAGGTATTATATTTTCTATGTTATGCTTGTCTATGTTTTCTGTGCTTTTCTTTATAGCTGTCTATTATTTCTAAGTAACAGCTGCTTACCAGAAAAGTCTTTTGTCAGAATTATAAATATATATTATATAGCTGTTTTTAAATTATCCAAAGAATGATTTGTCTTAAATGTTTTTTATAATTCCTCCTTAACCTTTGGCCATTTCATTGCTTTTCAGTATCACGAAATGAAGAGGAAATTTAAATGAATTAATTTCTTCACTGTTAGCAAATTTAGGAAGAGAGTAGTGTTGAAACTGATGTCCATTGTTCACTCCTTTGAATTTATTATTCTTGTAATCCTTATTGCTATGAAATCAAGTTGTCTATGTGATTCATGTGAGAAAGTACCTCTGCATAATTATTGTTCAATGTGATTATTTTAGCTTTTGTTTAAACATAACTTTTTGTTAAAAAAAAAATTCATAAACATTAATGTTTCATGGTCATTGCTCTGTGCCAGTTAGTACCTATTGTTGATATTAATTTCCTGTCTATTAAAGTATAATCAGTTTTATTTATGATGTTATTTGGATTGAACTTCATAAATTGAGGTTATACTAGTCATTCTCTTCTATTCTCATTTTTTTAAAGATCATAAAATTATTTATGCACTGAACCATTCTTAAAATTACTCTAATATGTCTACTTGGCAGCAAAGAGATCAAGTGTTTGCTAGCTGAGGTACTTTACAGAATCTTTTGATCTCATTAAAATAATTGGGTTAGCAGTTAAACTTCTTAAGAAAATATTAATACTCTTTTTCAGTATATGTTCTTTTATATTTCTATTTTTTTCCAACTCAAATCAGAATTGCCTCTTTATTTTTCTAGCTTTATCTTCTCATTTTTATGTTCTTTTTTGGTACTGATTTTGATCTTTGTTTTAGTAAGTAATTAGTCTCGATAGAGATAGCTTATTTGGAAATGCTCCCACATCACTAACTATTAATTTCCTTTCTATTAAAATATAATCAGTTTTATTTTATGATATTGTTTGGATTGAACAATTAGAAGTCCCAAAAAGAGTATATTATAGTATATAATCTCATATATTATCTTGTCCCATCAAATATAGCCCTATGGAAATAAGTATTAACAACACACAAAAAATAAAAGATTCTCTTCCAAGGCTGTAAATTGCATGCCTAATCACTTGCTTAGTCATGTCACAAAATAAGCCTTGATCATTGGAAAATACAGGTTAAAAGAACATGGATACCTCAGGATATCTCCCATTACCATTATTTGAAAGACAATTTTGAGTTCATATTCTGCTTATACTGAGTCAGTATCATCATTGCATATAAAGGAAAGTATGTTATGGCAACAATGAGGTGATGTTACAGAATATGCCTATTGAATTTATACTTGACTTAACAAGACCAGTTGGAATAACTGAGAATTTGATCAGAAGATTAACTAGGGACTACTGTAATCTAGACACTAAAATTCTGAAAATTACACATCATTAATGAGGATTTTGATTTTGAGTATTCATTTTTGATAATTAAGTAACATAATTTTTTTTAAACCATATTTGTACTACCCTTTGCATTGCAAAAGATAAAATTCCCCTTGGCAGAGAACAAGAATATGGTTTTGCTTTTTTTCTGTTTCCTGAATCATCCACCTGTTCTTCCCAAGCAGAGGTCTTGATACCTTTTAGCCTTTCTCTTTATACTAATATAACAAAAACAAAACAAAATCAAACCTCAATCCCACATTCAACCTTTTTTTGTTTATTCCTTATTAATCTCCATTTATTTCTTTTACTTAAGTACAGATTACATTATTCTCTTTTAAAATACACGTTTAATAATACATTTTTTTTTTTTAACTTCAACAAAAATAAAATTTTTCTCATTCTTCTTCCCTCTCTGAGACAGAGAGAGAAAGAGGGAGGAAGTTTCCTTTTATTTTTTTCCTTGGAGCTATGGTTGTTTTTTGTCATTTTGTAATATTCATATTTATTTTCCTTGTGGTTGTTGCTTTCATTTTCATTGTTGTTGTTTATGCCATTTCTTGGATCTGCTTGTTTCACTGTGTAAGATCATGAAAATTTTTCCATGATTCTTATGTTCAACATACTCATTCTTTTTTATAACACAGTAATATTCCAATACATTCATGGATCACAATTTGTTTAGGTATTTCCTAAATTAATAATAGCACTACACTTACCAGACTGTGCCATGTGCTTTTAAAATTAAATCCAAGTTAATTGGTGGCTTCTCTGTGCATTGGCATTGTTTATTTAGGACAGGTCCTCCTTTTTCTGTATTTTCCTACTTTCATTCCTGAAACACACTTCCTCTTCAGATCTGTCCCCTTGAATGCCTTGTTTCTGTCAAAACCCAGCTATCTCCTATTCCTACCTGCTTGTCCCCCACCCCATATTATTTGAAATTTTATTTTTACTTAGATGTACATTTGGTCTCTGCCAAATATAAACCTCTTAAGGGCAAGAAGTATTTCATTTTTATCTTTTTACCCTCAATTCCAAGCAGTGCTGTTATATAATAGGTGCTTTAAAAATACTTGTTCTATTGACTTCAGCTGTCCATTCTTTAGAACTTCTTATTTCTTTTGGACTGATTTTACGCAATTTGAATCCTATCTATTCTTTCCTATACCCTTTGAATTTTTCTCTGTTAAAATCTAGGGTATATTACTTTCCTGTTTTCTTTCACGCATTCTAAAATGGAGAAATACCTTCTCCTTAAGGTTGTATCATTACCACTCCTGCAAAGAATAACTTTGTTGGTGACAATCAGATCTAGAATGACAGTTCTCTTTATTGATTCTTGAATTAGGGCAAGATAATAAATTGTTAGCTGCTCTACTTTTTAAATAGATTTTTATTGCTGTCTTTTATTTTTATATCACCTAACTATTCTGTTATTCCTCTTCTTCCCCTCAGAGCCATCCCTTATAACAGAGAAATTTTTTAAAAAAGAAAACAAAAACTTATCAAAGCCAATCAGTAGATTGAAAAAAATATATAATGTATAACAGTCCACATCTATATCCTTTCTCTCCTCCAAAGACACATTAGAGAAGTGAAGGGAATTGTCTTTTTGTATTGCTTTTTTTTTTTTGTCAGGGTCAAGTTTATTAATTCAAAATTTTGCAACATTCATTTTTTTTGTTATTTTGTGTTCTTTACACTTATGTTTTTGTAATTATTCTGCATATTTTTCCTTGGCTCTGCCTACTTCATTTTGTATAATCTTGTAAGTCTTCTCGTGCTTCTCTACATATTTTCATTCCTTATAGCACAATTATATTCTATTATACTCATAGTTTCACATTTCCTTTGGCCAGTTCTTGACCTCTGAGTATTTCATTTTTTAATGATTCTTTGCTACCACAAAAATGCTATTGTAAACAATTTAGTGGCTATTGAAGCCTTTTTGTCAACGATCATTTTGGAATATATGCCTAGAAGTGGAATCTCTAGATCAAAATATATGAACATTTTAGCTATTTAATTTGCATAATTCAAAATTATTTTCTAGCATGACTACTAATTTATAGTTCCACCAACATCATTAGTAATTAGTGTGCCTTTTCCCCCCCTATCACTATGATAATCATACCCTATGCCAGGATTGTAATCTTTTTCTGTAACTCATTTATTTTTCTGCTCTGTACAAGGGATCTGTATTACATTCATGTGACAGTATCACATCTGTTTCTGCCTCTTGATCTTCACCCCAGTATTCTTCACTGTTGCTTATCATTATGGTTTCCAGGTTTCAGTGCTATTCTTTGACCAGCTTCCCTACTTTTCCTTTTACCTATCCTTTTCCTTTTTGAATAAGTTGTGTAGTTACAGAGCCATATTGTAGTCATGAATCCTATCCTACCAATTCTCAGGTTACTTATTATAATGTCAAATTTTTGTTTTTATATATTAGTATCTCTAGTTCATTTTGCTTATTAGCTTTGATTTGGGAAAGTGAACAATGATGCATGATACATAATTTTAAACATGAATTTGGCACTTTAAACATTTTTTAAATGAGAAATTTAGCATAGCATGCTTTTCAGGTTGAATGCCTCATAATTGTATAGTGCATGCTTCCTAAAGATTGCTTTTTACACTATCCGTTTGATATAATGACTTGCTAGAATCTTACATTGTAGGAAAAATAATGAACATTTGACAAGTTGATCACTTAAACAGCTAAGTGTTTGTGACCAAAATAACCACTTGACAATTTCATTTACCAAGTTCTTCTCTCTGCAGTTGCAATAGGCATCTATCTTTTTGCCCTCAGCTTCTTAAACTGTAGTTCACTCCACCTTCATAACGGAATGTGGAATTTGTGAAATTGATTTATTATCATTGTGTTTGAATTGTATACCTATTTTATAAATCTACATACCCAGAGTCACACAAAAATTTCTTGAGGAAAAGTGTTGTGAGTGAAAAAAAGTTTGGTCTAGCCTATAGTGTGAGTGTACACCTTCTATGATTTTATGTGGTTAATTAAAGATGTCTACAAGGTCTGGATAAACATTGTTTATATATAGATCTGTGTTTCTCTTTATATGGAAAGTCAGTATGTGAAATTTTACTTTTGAAGTTGTAAATAAAGGGACATACTCAGGATATTTGATTAGAAATTGACTAATCCTGTTATTTGGACAGGCTTTCTAGTCACACACACACACACACACACACACACACACACACACACAGCTTTTTATATATATGTGTGTGTGGTTGTGTGTGTGTATATAACACATACTCAGAAGGTGGTATTAGTGTGTATATATAGTATAAGTAGAGAAAAGAGAGGAGATGAAAGAGAAATGTGTTAGAGATAAAAATTGGTTGCCAATTGGTTATATGGATTGAGGATAAGTTCAGAATGATTATAAACCTGGGAGATTATACAGAAACAGAGAAATTTGTTTATTTTTATTCTCAGTTATATGTTAAGGTAATTTTTAACATTAATTTTTGAAAATTTTGAATCCCATATTCCTTCTTCCTTCCCTGATGGCAAACAATTTATTTCCATATTAGTTGTGTTGTTGAAAGAAGAAACAACCCCCTCAAAAAAAAAAAAAGCCCTCTCCCCCTAAATAAAGTAAAAAATAGTATACTTCAGTCTGCATTCAGACTCCATCAGTTCTTTCTCTGGATGTGGATAGCATTTTTCTTTTTTATTTTTTTAATAACTTTTTATTGACAGTACATACACATGGGTAATTTTTTACAGCATTATCCCCTGCATTCACTTCTGTTCCAACTTTTCCCTTCCCTCCCTTTCTCCACCCCCTCCCCTATATGGCAGGCAGTCTTATACATGTTAAGTATAGTGGATAGCATTTTTCATCATGAGTCTTTTGAATTTGTCTTGGATCATTGTATTGCTGAGAATAGCTAAGTAATTCACAGTTAAGTGTGATACAGTATTGCTTTTACTATGTACAAACATTCTGATTCTATTCACTCCATTTTTTCATCAGTTCTTTCCAGGCTTTTTTGAAATAATCTTTTATTTTTGTCATTTCTTACAGCACAGTATCATTCCATTACCATCATATATTACAACTTATTCAGTCATTCTCCAGTTGATGGGCATTCCCTCAATTTCCCGTTCTTTGCCACCACAAGAAGAACTGCTATAAATATTTTTGTACAACTAGGTCTTTTCCCCCTTTTTTGGTCTCTTTGATCTCTTTTTAGTAATTGTATTGTTGGATCAAACAGTATAAACGTTTTTATAGCTCTTATAGTTCCATTGGCCTCAGAATGATTGGATCAGTTCATAATTTCACCAGTAGTGTATTAGTATTCCAATTTTACTATATCCCCTGTAAGATTGATCATAGAAATAGAGAAGTTTAAAGGAGAGCTTTAAGGGAAAGATGATAATGAATTCTACATTTGGCCATGCTGAGCTTGAAATGTTCAATAGGTTACTGGTGATGAGGGACTGAAAGTCAAGAGAAAGGTTGGTCACGTTTACCAACTCTAATTGGGAGAAGATAACACAAGGAATTTCAGCTTCCAGATACCAGAAAGCAAAAGACACCAGAAAGGCATATGGCAATGCCCAGGCAGGCAACCTCAAGTTGTAAGTAGGTCAAATGACAGTGTTAAGAACTTCAGGCTATATAGCCAGGTGGTAAGGGTAGGAAGTTCTTAGAAGACAGTGGCAGGGAAATAGTAGTTTATTTATTTAGCCTTCCATCTTACCTGATGTTGATGTGTCTACCATTAGGTCAAGTCACTTGAACAAGTCAAACAATCTGAATGGATTTTAGGTGTCCTGAGGCAATAATTAGGCAAATTAGAGTTTAGTTGGACCTTCTGGAGTTGAGAGTCTGCCTCCTATTATTAGTGAATGTGAACCTTTCCCACAGTTGTTGACTGTATTTTATTTTATAAGAAATTTAAAACATGAGCAAATGGAAAAACCTAAAGAAAATGGAATATGACTCTTAAGACAAAAAAATATATAGAATATGAGAAAATGTTTAAAGAGAATATTGAAGGGTTAAACAGAATACCTTAAGCAAAATTTAACTTCTTCTAAGAGTATTGATTAAGTCTTTTAACTTTCTAATTTCTGTACTTGTACTTTACACATTACCTTCAACTTTTGAATGAGCAAGGCTCATACCTCCACTCAGTATTCTTGTCTTAAGTCATATTATCCAGCTTAGGGAATTGGGTCTCTCTAAAGAAGGTCCTTAGTATGATTTGTTTTCCAGCCATTTTTCTTCTACTTGTTAATGCATTCATTCATATCTTTAGTAAAAAGTTGGTTATTTATTCCTACGAGAAGTTTCCCACATTTTGAGCCTTTGCAAAGCTTAGTTACTTTGGTAGCTGCTTCTAGTGATTTGTTTTTGTTTTTGTTTTCTATTTATGTATCATCCAGAATGTGTATCATGGGTGTTTAAGGTGTAGGCTAGTTCCCAGTAGAGACCCATTCTCCCTTGTTATCCCTTCTTTTCCTTATTTCAGTAGGCACCCTTGATATAAACAGTTTAAGTGGGTCTGATCTTTGATAACTGCCTTCCTGAGACTGCCAATCATCAGAGTAATCCTTTATGTCCTGCTTATAGCATTTCCAAATCATTCTGTACTGGTTTTAGTGGGCAAAGAAGGTGACTGATCTTCAGAGAATGTCAACTTTTTATGGCATATACTTTAAAAATTTATGTTTATTGGTAAGTTGTGAAAATTATTATCTCAAAATCATGATTAGAGATGTCATTTTAATAGATTTAAATTAAATACATCCTATCTTCTAGCTACTACTGTTTTTTAATTCTCATTTGCTCTTTCTTCTATGTAGACCTAAAACGTAGACTGAAAGTTAATAAAAGTGTTTTTAAGCCTGCTTTTAAAATTTTTTTCTTACTTACCGTTTTTTCTCTTTTAATTGTTTTTATTAAAAGCTTAATATGAACATTAATATAACTAGCAACTTTTTATAAGTTATTTATATTTAAATTAATTTCATTGTATAAAATGTAACTAATTAACATAAAGTTAATTTTTTTAGTCACTTCCTCTGAGATGCTTGTTAGTATTTCTTGTCCACTTACATTCATATAGTCTGTTACATAGGTATAAATATATACTTTATCATTCAACCTTCTTTATTTTGTATTATTAACTTCTTTGTGTCATTAATTTTCAGTCTTAATTGTACGTGTTCTATTACATTGATTTACTATATATTTTTTACACATTTCCTTGTTGGTTATTTAGGTTTTGACAAATTATACACCAAGCCATTCTATGAAAACTTTGAATAAATAACAGATTTTTTTGTTTATGAGAACACTTTAGAGCACATTCTCAACAGTAGAATTATTCAAAGGGTATGAAGATCTTTTTTGTAATTTTTATTTTTGTCCTGTGCTGTCAAGTGTGATTTTATTATCTCTTAGCTTATTTTTTTGCATGAGAACATATTTCTGATTATATAATAAAAGTTAAAAGATAAATAAGATTTGTTCTTGCTCTTCATTTTTCAGAAACATATTAGTAGAAGTTGTTTCATGTTTTACTTATCCACAATTTGCAGATTTTGTAGATTTTTATGTGAGAGGCTGTTCTCCACATTAAAATGGCAATACTTTAGAATATTTAACAAAATTTAAATTATATTTCACTGCCAAATGTTATTGCTATGTTTTTTCTTGAAAGCTAAATTTTAAAAATTCTGTACTATGGCAACAAATTTCAGAGGTTTTTCTGGGAATCAAAATTCTCTACTTTTTTGGTATGATTTAGATAGAATATTATTCCTAAAGGCTAGTATCCAGATATTAGTAACCAAGAAGAATGGACACCAACTTAATTTAAATGGTATGTCACTTTGTAAAGTTTCTTTTTAAAATTGATGATAGAATAGTTAATAGAATATAAGTGATAAACTGATATTAAGTTTCTGTTACCTATTGATTATAATAATGACTTTCTGTGTGTGTTTTTTTTTTAGTTTTTGCTACCCAATTCAACCAGACATCTTTTTTTTAATCCTTATCAATGTTTATCCTTAGTTGACTGACTTTTTCCCTTTTGTTTGACTAGTATTAAAAATTTATGCCTTAAAATGAAAAAAAAAAAAGATATTTTTTCTCTTTTGTTCTTGTAAACTTTTTTTTTTTATTCTGATTCTTTTGGAAATTTTTTAGGCAGGAAGTTAGGTAGAAGAAATATAAAAAGCAAAATAGGATTTAAGTATTTTAACCTTTTATATCTTTATTTTATAGAGACTAGTTTTGAATGATGATGACATATTTGAGGCAGAATCTGACAGCGATTGGCAAAGTGAAACAAAAGAGGACATTTCCCCCAAGAAAAAAAAGAAAAAGTCACGGCACAGAGAAGACAAAAGCCCTGATGATTTGAAAAAAAGAAAATGGAAATCTGGTAAAGTAAAAGATAAGAATAAAGCACAACTGGAAACTTCCTCAGAAAATTTGGTCTTTGATTCAAAATCTAAAAAAAGAATTTTAGAATCCAAAGAAGATTCAAAAGAGTATAAAAAGACCAAAAAAGATGATTTAAAAGAAGCAAAGAAAGTAAAAAAAGGTGAAATTAGAGACTCAAAGGGAAAAGTAAGAGATGATTTTAAAGAAAGCAAAAAGAAGAGAGAGAGACTTAGTGATTCTCTGTTAGAATCTGAATCAAGTACATTTGATGATTCACTTTCTCAGTTGGCTGATGATGACAGTGAAGATTTGCCTTTTGATAATAAAGGAGACAAACAAAAATTTAAAAGTGGAAAGGATAAGTTAGAACTTGATATAATTCAAGATGTGATTTCTGATAAACAACCAGATGATACAGCAAGTGCTGAAGAAGATGCTGATAGCAAAACTAAAAGGAAAAAAAAGAAATTTAAAAAAGTGGAAGAATATAAAGAAGAGATTAAAAAAGCTGAAAATAAGGACCCATACTCAGAGAAGAAAAATTTATACAAAAAGCAAAAGAATCAAGAAAAAGTCAAAAGTTCCATAGAAATAGATAAATTAGCACCTACACCTGCTCAAATTCAGAAGAGCACAAAACTGGGTAGTGAAGAACGAGGTCGAAGGTCTACTGATTCAATTGGGGAGGTAAGTCATTCAATGCTAGAAGAGGAAAATTAAAGAATAAAAGGATGTTGCTTGAATCAACTATATGGGGAACATAATTTAGGAAAAATTTTTTTGTGTATGCAATAGAGAAAACAGTGAAATAGAAGAATAAGACCAGATAAAAGCAGCATTTCTTGCATGGGGTTATCAAAGGATTTTAAGGGGGTATCATTGAGCCTCGTTTCTAAATTACTGCTGACAGAAAGACACTTAGGAGATGGCTGGCTCCTGCTTTTCCTCAGCTACTTCCTGTTCTTAATCTTATTAAATCCATTTCCATCACAAGTAGAAAGAAACTTGTTTGCTTGGTTTCAAATTTTGTTAGAGGAATTTGCTTAGAAAAAACATTTGAACAAAATAATATTTGTAATTATTGCCTGGCTCCAAAGAGCTATCACATAGGTATTCTTTTAGTTTTTGATTGAATAGCTATTGACTATCTTATTTTTATAAATATTAGTATTTACTTTTTCCTGCCTTCTATTTTTGGTCTTTCAGCATGACATTTCTGTTAGATTATTTTAAAGCTAAGAGTTAATGTAATTATATGTTTGGTTTAGTTTGTTGTTTTTGTTCATCTTAAAATCGTACCTTTGGCATTTCTTAGATAAAACACATTAAGATAGTAATATGTGTATTCAGCCAAGTAATACGTAACATCTATTACATCTGTACATTTATAATCACATAAGGAAAGGGACTTGAAGCAGAATTATTTTTATTTTATCTCAGTGAATAATCCAGGTATTGAGATAATATATGTAAAATGCTTTGCAAATTGTAAAGCACTATGTAAATGTTATCAGTTTCTGAAGAGAAAAGTCTATTCTACCCAAGAAGACCTAGAAGTCTAGGTCTTCTAATTTATATAAATCTTCTTATAAATTTTCCAGAAATGACAAAGACAGGAAGTAAACACAACTATATGTTTTGATCATTATTCCCTTATTAAGTTTTCCCATAAGCTCAATGAAAGAAAATGGCATCCAACGTCTCTAACAAGACCATGTGCCTCCAGCACGATGATTCACTCTCTTAACCTTTTAAAGGAGAGAGATATGAATCTGCATATAATGTAAAGAAACTTCCCCACCCCTGCTGTGTCAGATTGGATTTCATTCATATGTTCCTTTGAGATGATTTGCAGAATGGTAGTAGAGTACAGTACAACTTGTTGGACTTGAACTCAGAGGACCTGACTTCAAATCCTGTCAAGCTATATAACCTTGGGCTTAAATGTCAAGAGTTTCAGTTTCTTCATTTATAAAATGGAGATAATAATACCTGTTTTTATGTACTTATAAAATACAGATACACATATGTTTCACAAGAATGTCATAAGGAAAGTACTTGTACATTTTAAAGCACTATAAATGTGAGTTATTATGAAGATGATGGTAATGATAATACCTGGGAAAATGTTTGTCTTCTGAAATTCTACTCTTGTATTTCTTTCTCTTTTGCTTTTTATTTCTTTCCTGTGCCTCTCTGCAGAAATTCTAGAAAATTTTGTGAGCTGTGTGGTGTTGCCATTAGATAATGTGTTAATTATTTGCCTCCATGCTTTTCTGTTCAAGTTAAAATCCATCCAGCAGTTAGTTTAAAGTGGGCATTGTGTGTGCATCTGTGATAAAAATATAGGGGCATGTTGTGTCCTTCTAGATGTGAGGTTGGGTCCCAGTAACTTCAGACAGCTGTCAGAAAGATGCATAAGTTTCCCCTGCTTTTCTGTGGCAACCATAAAATACTTTTCTCTGCCACTTAAACGTGTTGCTCCTGGTTCTACCTTCTAATGGCAAACAGAATATTATTTTTTTTACTCTTCCCCTTTGACGCCTCCCAGATATTTGGAGATGAGTAATATGTCTTGACTTATTCTTATAAGTCTTCTCTTATGGAGTCTTTTCTTATGTAAACTCAGCATCTCCAATTCTTTAATTGATCTTCATTTAGCATAATCTTGACAACCTTCCCCATCTGGTTGTCATACAGAAGAGGTTGTCCTCTTCTATATGCTTGTATCAGGCACTTGGTAAGTGCTAGAGATACAAAAAGAGGGGATGACAATCCCTACTCTAAGGGGATTTACAATTTAATGAGGAAGTTCAGCATCACTCTAGCCTTTTTAGCTGTTTTATTATACTATACTGCTGACTCAAAATGAGTTTGAAAATCCTGTTAAGTCTTCATATTATATATTTTGGCATATTACTTCTTAGTAATTGCTAACATTTCTATAATCTTGGGGCTTTGGTTGTTGAACATTTATTCATCTTATCTTGGCTGGTCTCAGCCCACTTTCAAGATATCGCTATTCTCCTGCCACTTTTTCTAATTCTAGCTCTAGAAGTGAAACCAAATCAATAGTACTATTCCTGAAACAGATCTGTCAGTCTTTTGCCCTGTGATTCCATTTAACATTCCCTCTGACTATCTAAAACATTCCTCCTTGGTTGCTAGTCCCCTATATGTATTGTCTTCTTCTATAAGAATGTAATATTAGAAGACCTCCAAGACAGCAGAATAGCACAAGAAGTACAGCTCAACCCTCCCCTGTTATTATTCCACAAAGATCTGAAACATGCACTAGACTTGAGTCCTGATGGGGCAATCCAAGGGGAAAAAAATTACAGTGAGTCATTTTTTCTGCTACAGATCAGCAAAGGGAGATAGGTAAGTTTATAGACACTGAGAATAGGGGTTGACCTAGAAGCATGGTATTTTTCAAGAAGAGGTCAAGAAAGTCAAGAAGGGTTAGATCTCAGACCCTTAAAAGAGCTTGACCTTGGGCAGGGAACGGAAATAAGTGTTTTAGCTCTATCACTCACTACCCAGTGCTGTGTTACAAATCCACTGAGGGACTGAGGACTGGGCTTTTGCTGATACTTGAAATAACATAGTACCCAATATCCTGAGAAAGCAACAACAGGTCTCAAGAGGACACAAGCACAGCTTAGATATTCCCTCAAGAAGTACAATGATTCTGACCAGAAATCATAAAGTAGGCAGGAAGACTGAGCAAACAAATGAAAAATCCTATCATAAAAATCTGTTATGGTGACAGGAATACTCAGTACACCAATCTAAAAGAAGAGAATGACTCCAAAATATCTACAAGCAAACCTTAAAGAAAAAAAAAAAACAGTTTGAGCACAAATTCACCTAGAATTCTTGGAAGAAATGAAACTAGAGCCTTTAAAAACTTTAAAATTATTTTATAGATGTCAGTACTAGCGGATATAATAAGGAAAGACATGATCATGGTCTATAAAAGAAAGAATTGGAAAGGTAATTAGTAGCTTGGCACAGGAGGTACGAAACCTTACCCAAGCAACGGATTCATTGAAAATTAGAATGGCTCCTCCAAAAAGTTAATCACTTGATGAAGCAAAAAGAAGTAATAAAACAAACAAACAACAACCAAAAAAAAGGCTGCAAAAATAAAAAAGAAATGTGAGGCATCTGTTTCATAGCAAAGACAACTGATCTGCAAAACAAATTGAGGAGATATCTTTTAAGAATCCTTGGACTACCTGAAAGCCATAACCAAAAAAGAGGTTAAACATGTTTTAAGAAATTGTAAAAGAACATTGCTCAGGTTTCATAGAACCAGAGGGCAAAGAATAGAAAGCCTCTTCTGGTCATCTCCTCAATGAAACCCTAAAATGAAAACTCCCAATAACAACATAGTCAAAATCCAGAATCTCCAATTCAGAGAAAAAAATAAAAGCTTCCATAATATAATTATTTGGAAGACAGGAACTGTCTTGTTTGTATATTTATTCCTAATGCTTGACACAGTTCCTGCTATATAGTAAATGCTTACTAAATTTTTTCCCATTTATCTTAAACTTATGAAGTAAATTTTAAAGGCTTTATATTTATTGCATTTGAATTTCTTATTAAATCCAGCCCAATGCTCTAGCCTGTCAAGATTTTTTGGATCCTGATGTCCTCATCCACTCTGATAGCTAGCTTTGTATTACATGCAAAGTTAATGCTTACACTATCTTTGTCTTTATCTGATTTGTTGGTAAAAATGTTAAACAGAACAAAGTCAAACACATATCCCTTGGTGGCTCCACTGGAGTCATTCTGCCATATTTACTTTGAACCATTTACAACTGCTTTGAATCTTCTAAGAAGTTTGGTTTCAGATAAGGAGCGCAGTCATGGGCCCTCAGCTGTGTACTGATCAAGGAGCAAGCGCAGAAGCAAGTAAGAGTTTTGTATGGCTCTGATCCAGTGAAGCAGAGCAGGTTTTGGGTTTCAGCCACTTGCCCAGTCTAAAACTTGGATCTGAAAAACCAAGACAAGAATACAAGACCACAGGGAAGCCTTCAATTCTGTCATCCTGAAGCTTGAAGCTATAGAGCTTTTCATCTAATTGAAATGACTGGGTCCAGCAGCAATCTACTGGAACTCCAATCAGAGACAGACCGAATTGCAGGTCAGGAACTTGCAGAGTTTAGGTTAGTAAAGAAGTGCTCAGACTTCATCCTGTATCTCACATTACTTTGAGAGCATTGAATGTTTGTAGTTATTCAGCCTGGGTTTTTTGCTTATACCTAAAATAGCACAGTACTCTTTTTTTTTTCCCCCCAAGTATATTTTCCTGGACTATTAACTAGAGACTGAATTATTGTTTTTTCTCTGAGTTTATAGGATTTTTCCCTTTGAATGAAAAAACAGATTTATCAAATTTTTTTTGCCCATCTTAATTTCTGTATTTTGGAGCTCCAAATGAGTGATTTTCCCCCTTCGGTAAATAATCCATTTTATTAAGGGAAAGAGCTCATAAGTAAAAGTTAGACTGTTATCTACAACTGAAACTTCAGATGAGCTGTATAGGAGATGCTGCAAGTATATGAAATAAATATAAGATGAGGGTAAAGGGGTAGGAAGATGTGTGCATGGAAGAAGTTGAGGGCAGGGGTGGGGAGAGATAGGTAGTCTCAGGAAATCCATAGCTCCAAAGATGGTTTCCTTGTTTTTCCTTTTTGTGCAGAAAGTATATCCCCTAATTTTATGTGTATTTTCTTTGTATCCTAAGGGTTCTAGGGTCACAACTGATGGGGAAGCAAGATATAGAGTGTTATCTACGCTCTCAAATCTATACTTTAAGATGATGAACAAAAGACTGATTAAAATTCCATGACTACTTTGGGCATGTTCTAATCATCTTAGGGGCTCAGACTTTTTTGGGATCTGACAAACCTTTCAAGATAGCAAGAATTATCCTTTGACATTGGCCATTATCTTACAATAATAGAAGAAAAGCAAAGGGCAAAAGTGCCATAGTTTGTGACATGAATTTGTTTATAGAACTTTCAACCTTTTTGAATCAGTCATTGAAGTGTCTAAAGCTTTCTTTTTAAAATGTAAGAAACAAGTCAATATTTATTTAGCTTTTCTTTTCAGGAGTTCTTTTTGTTTTCTTTTATATCTATATTATTAAACATTTTATATATCATTTTCCTAGTTCTGCTTACTTAACTCTACATCAGTGCATATAATTCCACACTTAAGTAAATTCTTCATATTTTCATTTCTTATAGAACAGTGATTAATATGCCATTACACTGCTATAGTGTGATTTATTTAGCCATTATCCAGTTTGTCAGCAACTATTTTATTTCCAATTTTTTGCCACCCTTAACCTCCCCCAAATACTTATATATGTATATTTGAATGCATATGGATTCTTTCTGTCTTTCATGGGAGAATACATATCTAGAAGTGTGATTTTGGGGTCAAAGGCTACAGATATTTATTTACTTTTTTAGCATAATTTCAAATTGTTTTCCAGAACCATTGAATCAGTTGCCAGCCCTTTCTGCAGTAGATGAGCTTTACCTATCTTGTCTTCCCATAGGCACTCCCCTCCATTAACAGTTTCTATTTTTTGTCATCTTTCCTATAATACTGGTGGTGAGGTTAAATCTCAGAATGATTGGAATATATATTTTTTCTTTTTAGTGGTTATTTGGGCTGATCTTTCATATAGTTCATAGTTCTTTTATTTAGAACTATTTGTTCATACTCTTACCAAAAATGTTTATTTATCCATTGAAGAATGATTGATAGCCTTAAATAGTTGTATTAAATCTCTTTTTATATTTGATATCAAAGTTTTATCAGAGATATTTGATGCAAATAATTTTTTCTTAATCATTAGTGGTTTTTTATTCTAGCTTCATTGATTTTCATAGAGCTTTTAAAAATTTACTTAATAAATTTTGTTTTAATAAATTAGATACTTCTCAAATGCTTTTTTACAGAGTGAGATGGTGTAGTGAATAAAGCGCTGGCTCTCCAATCAGAAGTACTTAGTTCATATCTGGCCTCCGACAATTACTAACTATATGACTGAGCAAGTCACTGAATCTCTATTTGCCTCAGTTTCCTGTAAAATGGGGATAATAATAGTACTTACTTCCCAGAATTATGAAGAAGATAAAATGAAGAAATAGTTGTAAAGCATTTGGCAAGCTTTTAAGGGATATATAAATGCTATTATTAATAAACATCCAAACACACACCTGCAAAGTTCATTTACTGAAAACCAGTTCCTTTATTAACAGAAAGGGATATGTCCTTCAACTTTGATGTAATAGCATTCACATGTTTTCTGAATTCTTCATGCTTGTAAATTAGGATGTGATAATATTCTTGTACATTTATATATATCATGATTTGACTTATCCAATTCTTCAGTTGTTGGGCACATTATTTCTTTCCAAATTTTTTCTTATCACAAGTAACTCTGCTATGAATAGTTTTTTACATATGGATTTTTTCCTACTGTCTATAACTATCTTTAGGTGTAGAGCAGTAATAGTGAAATGTCTAGGTCAGCATATAAATTAAATTCTAACTTTTCTTCAGCAGTTCTGAATAATTTCTCACTCTAATAGCAGGAAATTAGCATGGTTGTATTTTTGAAAATATTTCACTTTTCTTATTGTCAATAAACACTGATAAACATTTTTTCATACAGAAAAAAAGCAGAAAAAGTATTGATTATGAAAACCAACTGCTTTTAGTGCATTCCTGTTTTGCTGGAATCCCTACATTGTTTTCCCATCTTTGTAATCTGATGGGATATGTGATTAAACATTGTTATTTAATGTTATGAGTATGTCTTTTTTACCTATAAACAATGTTAGGATAGTCCAGAGTTGTAGGGATATAAGGAAAAAAATTATAAGATTTTGTAATTTTATCATAGGAAAATAGACTCCTTGGCCTTGGAGCCATGTTTTACACTGTTTAAAGGACCTTGTTTAATAAATATTGTCAGTTTCTAATTCATTTGTATCATGCTTTCATTGTTAGGAGAAAGAAACAAGGAAAAATGAAGTAAAAGAAAAATATCAGAAAAGGTATGATTCTGACAAGGAAGAAAAAGGGAAAAAAGAGCAAAAGGGAATAAAGAGTGAGTATAAATAATTGAATTTTATGTGATTATTAACATATATTATTTTTTGAATGTTTACTATAAATTATCCTTTTTAAGACAAATTGACTCCTATTCTTCATAGTGCTAAAAAATAGAGCTAGGTATCTGTACTTTCTAAGAAATTATGGTGGATTACATTTTCTTTTTTGCTTCAGTGTTTATTCATGGGTTCCTTTGAGGCTTTGGTTAGCATCCTTTACATTTTCTATAGGGTAAAATAAAGACTATTCTGTACTCATTAATCATATTATTTATAAAATAAATGCCTTTGTGGTTTCTGGGGACATCCTAGACATGAGTTATGAGAAAGTTTTATTTTAGAAGTCAGAATTAATCCAAGTTGGGGCAGTAAACTAAAAAAAGAGAGATTTTGCATTTAAGGTCAAGTTCTATGATGAAACTTAGTCCATATGAGTCCAGAGTCCTTTGGTGGCAGGAGGAGGTGGTCACGGAAGGTAGAGGAGCAGAGCCAATTACCATCATGAACTTTATTGGATATTGGATAACCAATAAAAATGATACACTGAAATTGTTTGGCGATTATGGTAATGAATTTGGGTACTTCTTTATCACAGTCATTTGTATTAGCAAGTAGAAACAGCAGTTTTTCTTAATGCATCCATAAGACAGGATTTTATTATTTGTTTGCAACAAGCATTTGTAATTTAATGTTATAAAACTCTTTATTATTACCAGCATATAAAGAAATGAGGAATGCATTTGATTTATTTACATTAACACCAGAAG